>NC_140988.1:105892963-106307980 GCF_052327205.1 Somniosus microcephalus
GGAGGGAGAGAGAGGGTGGGGGGAGGGGAGCGAGAGGGTGGGGGGGGGCGCGAGAGAGGGTGGGGGAGGGGAGCGAGAGAGGGTGGGGGAGGGGAGTGAGAGAGGGTGGGGAGGGGAGTGAGAGGGAGGGGGGGGTAGGAGGGAGGAGAGGGGGAGGGAGGGAGGGGGGAGGGAGGGAGAGAGAGTAAAGCAGGGAGAGACAGGGGGAGGGAGAGAGAGAGGTGAGGGAGGGAGAGCGTGAGGAGAAGGGGAGGGAGAGTAAAGCAGAGAGACGGGGGAGGGAGAGAGAGGGTGAGGGAGGGAAAGAGTGAGGGGGTGGGACAGGGAGGGGAAAGAGTGAGGGGGTGGGACAGGGAGGGAGAGCTACCTTCTTCCTTCCTTCGCAGGGGGTCCATCGGGCCACATTCCCCCCCGTCGCGCTCTCTCCCAGTCACTCTCTCTCTTCCCCCCCAGTACTCTCTCTCTCTCCCCCCCAGTCGCTCTCTCTCTTCCCCCCCAGTCGCTCTCTCTCTTCCCCCCAGTCGCTCTCTCTTTCCCCCCGGTCACTCTTTCCCCCCCAGTCGCTCTCTCTCTTTCCCCCCCAGTCGCTCTCTCTCTTCCCCCCCAGTCGCTCTCTCTCTTTCCCCCCAGTCGCTCTCTCTCTTCCCCCCCAGTCGCTCTCTCTCTTCCCCCCCAGTCGCTCTCTCTCTTCCCCCCAGTCGCTCTCTCTCTTCCCCCCCAGTCGCTCTCTCTCTTCCCCCCCAGTCGCTCTCTCTCTTTCCCCCAGTCGCTCTCTCTCTTCCAAAAACAACATGCCCTCAAAAGACCCTCGGCACCGCCGGGCATCTATATATATAAAGGATAGATCTGTCTGTCTGTCTGTCTGTCCTTCGGTGTGTCTGTCCGGCTATACACTCTAAAGTTATAGAGTGTACCTACACGTGCATTACATCAAAAGAAAGCTTACGATTCCAGAACGGTCGTAAGCATATTTACGTTTGGTGAGACAAAAAATTGTGCCCGCGGATCCAAAAAACTTTCAAAATTCCGCTCATTATCTGCTCATTAGCATTGAGTGACGTTGAGGTTGACCAATCGTACGGTCGAGCGACCCGACGGTCGACCAATCGCTGCATGGCAGGGGGCGGGTTCCTGGCACCTGCAGGCGGGCCCTCCTAGAGTCGAGTGACAGGACGATTGACCAATCCTACACTTCGGTGACCTGACGGTGACCTGACGTGTGTGGGCGAGCCTTATGGTTCTGAACCGAGGTGAGTCGCCGCCATCTTGATCCAAACTTTTCATTTCTTTTTCCCGCTTTCTGCGTCTTTAAAACAAAAGCTGCTTTAAAACACATATTGTTTTTAAAAGAAGTTAATTACTTTCTAAATCTTTTATCTAATCTCATTAATTTTCCTGCCTTTCCCATTTTTGCAGGTAAGCCTCGAAGCCTGGGCGTCTGTTGCCAGCCATGCTGGACCCTAGCAATTGTTTTGTGGCAAGCTCCTCCCACCCCTCACCCCCCACCCCCCCGCTGGGCCCGATTCCGAACCAGCGGCCAGCCATCTTGGTAAGGCTGGCTGGGCTCACTGCAAGCTCCTCGCGCTTCATTCGGGGGGGGGCGAGGCTCGGGAGGGGAGGGGGAGTGGAGAGGGTTACCCCGGCAACCGGGCTCGCCAGCTGCAATCGGCCGCCTCAAGCCGCTCAGGCCCAAGCCCGGTCCCGGAGATCGGGAGGCGGGAGAGGGAACCAAGGCAACCGGGCCCGGCCAGCCGCAATCGGCCTTCTCAGGCCCGGCCTCGGGAGGGCGGGGCTCGGGCTCACCGGGGCGCTGCGCTCGGCATGTCAGTGCGTGGGGCGGCACGGAGCTCAGCGGAGCCATCGCCAGCAGAGGGGAGAGGTCTGGCTGCTGCCCACCCCTCATTCTTTCTCCCCTTCCTTCCCCTCCAGCCCACCTCCCCCGACCCCTCCCCGGCGCCCCCTCCCCTCCTCTCCCACTCACCTCTCTCCTCCCCCTCCCTTCGCCCCCCTCCCCTTCCTCCACCTCCTCCTTCCCCCCATTCCTCCCCGCCCTTCCTCTCCCCTCCCTCCTCCCTCCCCTCCCGCTCCCCTTCCTCCCCTTCCCCCCCTTCCTCCCCCTCCTTCCCCCCTCCCTCCCCCCTTCCCCTTCCCCTTCCCCTTTCCCCCCTTTCCCCCCCTACCTCCCCCTCCTCTCCCCTCCCCTCCCTCCCTCCCCCTCCCCTCCCCTCCCCTTCCTCCCCCCTTCTGCCCACTTCCTCCCCCCTTCCTCCCCCCCTTCCCCCCACTTCCTCCCTTCCCCCTTCCCCTTCCCCCTTTTCCCCCTTCCCCCCCTTTCCCACCCCTCCCTTCCCCTCACCCCCCTTCCCCTTCCACCCCCTTCCCCTCCCTCCTACCCCTTCCCCCCTTCCCCCTCCCTCCCCCTTCTCCCCTTCCTCTCCCACTACCCTCTCTCCCTCCCCATCCCCTCCCCTCCCCTTCCTCCCCTCCCCCTTCCCCCCTTCCATCCCCCTTCCCCCTTCCTTCCCCCCTTCCCCTTCTCCCCCTTCCCCTTCCCCTTCCCCCCTTCTCCTTTACCCCCCTTCCCCCCTTCCTCCCCCTTCCTCTCCCACTCCCTCTCTCCCTCCCCCTCCCCTCTCATCCTGTTTCTCCCCCTTCCCCCTTCCTCCCCCCTTCCTCCCCCTTCCCCTTCCCCCCTCCCCTTCCACTTCCCCCCTTCCCCTTTCCCCCCTTTGCCCCTTCCTCCCCCCCTTCCTCTCCCACTCCCCTCTCTCCCTCCCCCTCCCCTCCCTCCCCTTCCTCCCCCCTCCTCCCCCCTTCCCCCCACTTCCTCCCCCCTTCCCCTTCCCCCCTTCCCCTTTCCCACGTCCCCTTTCCCCTTCCCTTTCCCCCGTCCCCCTTCCCCCTTCCCCTCCCCCTTCCACTCCCCCTTTCCCCTTCCCCCCTTCCCCCTCCCTTCCTCCCCCCTCCCCTTCCCCCCTTCCTCCCCCCCTTCCTCTCCCACTCCCCTCTCTCCCTCCCCCTCCCCCCTCCCCCTTCCCCCCTTCCCCCCCTTCCCCCCCTTCCTTCCCCCCTTCCCCTTCCCCATTCCCCCTTCCCTTCCCCCCTTCCCCTTTACCCCCCTTCACCCCCTTCCTCCCCCCTTCCACTCCCACTCCCTCTCTCCCTCCCTCCCTCCTCCCCCTCCCCCTTCCCCCTTCCTCCCCCCTTCCCCCCTTCCTTCCCCCCTTCCTCCCCCTTCCCCTTCCCCCCTTCACCCTTCCCCTTTCGCCCCCTTCGCCCCTCCCCTTCCCCCTTCCCCTCCCCCCTTCCCCCCCACTTCCCTTCCCCCCTTCCCCCCTTCCCACCCCTTCCCCCCTTCCCCCACCCCTTTCCCCCCTTTTCTTCCCCACTTCCCCCCCTTCCCCCATCGCGCTCTCTCTTCCCCCAGTCGCTCTCTCTCTTCCCCCCAGTCGCGCTCTCTCTTCCACCCCGTCGCGCTCTCTCTCCCCCCCCCAGTCGTTATCTCTCTCTCTCTCTTCAACAACAAATGCCCTCAAAAATCCCTCGGCACCGCCGGGCACTTCAGCTAGTCTTCAATAAAAGAATTTCTGACTCCTTTCAATGGCCCTGTTGGTTCCTCACCCACCTGGAAACCCTGCTGGTGCATACTGCAAGGCTCCTCCAGAGCTGTCTAAGCATCGGAAGCACATTTTGAGCAATTCTACCGCTCCTCAGCCTCGTTTGATGGCCTTCTCATCGGTGTCATAAGCCAATTTTCAGGGATAGCCCTTGTCGTCAAGAAGCCATCTGGAAAGTTGTTTTGGCGGATCGAAGACTGAGGCACAGTAGACTGGCGCAGGATGAAGGAGTCATGGCAACTGCCAGGGTACTTTGCGCAAACATGCATGATGATCTTCCTGTGGTTACACACCAGCTGGACGTTCAGGGAGTGGAAGCCCTTGTAGTTCACAAATACAGCTGGGTTGTGATAAGGGGCCCTAATGGCTACATGTGTGCAGTCTATGACGCCCTGCACCATTGGCAAGCTTGCCATATTGGCAAAGCAACCACACGCGCCGTCACACTTGGGCCATCCGTGGAGAAGTGGATGTAATTGTGCACCTTTGCAAAGAGGGCATTGGTGTCCTGCATGATGCAGGTGTGTGTGGCCGACTGGGAGATGCCGCTGATGTCTGCAGCTGATCCCTGGAAGGAGTCCGAAGCAAAGAAGTTGAGTGCGGTGGTGGCTTTGATAGCAACGGTAAGGTGTGTCCACATGCTCCTCTGGGCTCCAGGTGTTGGTGCAGCATTGTGCAGATGTCAGCGAATACCTCTCTCGAAAGTCTCAGCCTCCTTTGGCACTGCTGCACAGTCATGCTGAGGAAGCTGATCCTCTGCCTGTAAACCTTGTGTTGGGTGTATCTGCTGCGACGAGGTGCAGCCCTGCGCTGAGGCCCTCTGCCTGTGCATCATCAGGTGGGTGAGGAGGAGGTTGGAGCTCCTGGTGCTGGTGCTGCTGTTGTGGCTGGTTGTGGTGCTGCTGCAGCTGCTCTTCCTCCGAATCTGACAACCAGGATGAGAGGATATAAATGGCTCCCATCCTGTTGCTATAGATTTCATTTGAGACAAGAAGCTTGCAAGCACACAGTCGAAGTGGCCTGAAACTATTCCAATCAGGTCACACTGCAGATGGGTGTCAGCTTGAACAGTCACAAGGTCAGTAGATTTGCAAAATCTTATCCTAAACCTCCAACAAGAAGATTGTTGCATTTGAATGTCAGCATGTTACAGAGCGCTTTAAAATGCTGCACCAATGACTACAAATCATGTCCTCCAGCAACTCATCTCCTTGCAGCAGGACTGTTTCTGACAAGACGGGAAATAAGAGCCAGAAGCACGAAAATGGGAAACCACTATCAAAATAGGATTAGCAAGGCAGTTAACAGGCTGTTAACTGCCTTAACTACCTGTCCCATCGGTTCCAGTCAGGTCAGTTTGGGAGCGGCTGACCCGACACTCACGAAAATCGCACGGGGGCGGGATGGAGGCGAGTTGGCAGTTTGAAGCCATTTTTCCGATTTTCGCTGCCGACCCGCCTCCTCAGGGCTATTAAAATCGAGCCCTTAGACTCCAACATTGAAGCAACATTGCTTCTTAAATGTAAGTAACAGAGGATAAAGTCTCATGTTAACACTGGATCTCACAGATCACTGAGTACAACTGAATAACTACAATTTGTGTTACATTTCTTGCAGTCATCATTTCTGCGTTAATGTATTTTGGAGGCAGTGCTGAAGTACTCATTTCAGTCCAACTTTGGATATAGAGAGAGAGGAGAGATAACCTGCTGTGAGAAGATGAGAGAGCAAAACCTATTAAGTGGCGAGGGAGCGTGCTATGTAAATGCAAGTTGTTGTAGTTGTGCTTGACTGTTCCAAGAGGGAGAGAGACACACATGCCCTGTTGAATGGTGAGGGGAGATGAGAGGGAGAAAGTTCATGTTGTGGTGGGGAGGGAGACATAGAGGGATGCTTTTGAGGGTAAAAGGGAAATGTAGTTACATTTTTTGTTTTGTTTTCTTCATAGCTACCTGTCAGTCAGTGAGAGGAAAGTAGGGCCACAGTGTGTGCCGAGCTACAAGACCAAGATGAAGTGCGTGGGTGGTGGGTCACGGGTCTGAGCGAAGGCTACAGCTTGTAAGATTTGCAAAATTTCTGCATTTCCCTGAAGGCTGTTATTAATAAATGGGACCCCAACGTGGACTTTTTAAATCAAAAAGGGTACCCAAAATGGCGTCCGTGCCGCGTGGCAGCAAGCCTGTGAGATTTTAAAATGGACTCTGCAACGCAGACAGCTTGGAGAAATCGAAACCAAGCTGTAGGCTTCTGTGAAGAGAGACTTTGTATTTTGGAACCAGACAGGACTCTGAATTATGCATTAGACCGAATTGGAGGCAAATCTAAATTCAGTTTAGGCCTATAGTTAAGGCCATTTAGCAGTCTGCATATATTATCGGAAACAGATTAACCGAGCCATCGAGGCCGGACAGGCCCATCAAGGAACTTTCAGGACAATACAAGTCAATTATCGGGCCGGTAGGTGTGATTACCAGCCATCCAAAACCAGTTAATATGGATTGCTACCATTATTTAAAATAGCCCGCCAAGATTAAAACAAAGAACTAACCTGATTTGGCGCGCAGATAAGGGTTTACAACAAAGGTATAATTGAAGGCCCCCTCGGGTAGCAAGTGGTGGGGTTCGAGTAGAGTGTTCGTGTTCGGTGTTCTTGTTGGTTGGTGTGCTGGTGCTGCTCTTCAGCCCCTCGCCCTCGTGGCTGCCGCTCTTCCCCCGTCCCGCGCTTACCCCCTGGCCTTTGCCCATGCCCTTTTCCCACACCATCTGGAACTAGCCCCGGCACCGGGTCGGGCGGACACGGACAATTCAGGCCATGCGAGGCGGGACGCGACGAGGGGAGGAGGGAAGACCACCGGAGGGAAGGCCACCTGAAGAAGACCGGCTGAAGAAGACCAACTGAGGAGACGAACTGAGGGGAGGCTTTGAATTATCGGGCCTTCAGCCTCAGCCGACCTTCGAATAACTGCACACCAACTCAATCTGGCAGCTGTCGACGAAGAATCATCCCTGCAAGGTAAAGTATCCAAACAGAGACTTTAACTTTGGGGTACTCGAACCTGGACAACGCCCTTGCAGCGCCTGGAGGCCACGTGACAACGTCAGGCTCCAGAGAGTACCAAGAGCGAACCCCGAACCCAACCGCTGTTTTGAGTCTAACAAACCTTTTGATTGGTGAGCATGAAGTTCTGACCCCTCATAGCTGAATCTAGTTAAGTATAGGGGGTGGGATAAGGATAAGGGGTTTTGTTAAGATAGTTGTTTTCCCTCGATGTGCCGTGTGTTCCCCATTCCCTGTATAAGTATATTATTATTATTCTTTTGCATTTGTAACTTTGCCTGTAGAAGTGTACACTAGTAATTTTTCCCATAAGATTGTATCAAGTTTTTCCTTTTCAATAAAATCTTGTTTTTTGTTTACATCCAACCACCCATCTACTCGAGACTTCTCTGTACCACCACCTTGTACCTAAGTCCGGTGTCTAGAACCCAGGGGCCTGGGAGCGATTCGAAACAGTCAGGGGCATAACTGACTGGGCGTACGTACGCGCCAAACAACACCACCACACGCCACCCCCTACAGAAATGGTGACCACGGCAGGACACCGGCAACAAGGTTGCGATACAGTAGGCAGTGGTTTGGATGAGCGAACCATGATGGAGGAAAGGATTTCTGATTATGTGTTTAGCAAGGTGAATATCACTAAGAAGTGGATCACCACTCTGTTAAAGGCTGGGCGTCCGGTAGATGCAGCATCAAAGTGGACAGAGGGAAAGGAACACAAGAAGTCCTTAGAGAAGGCAGTTTGGCTGATGTGCTTTAAAAAGCAGGTCCAGCTCTTGGACGGACTCGTTGCAGCACAGGCAGTCGAGTTAAGGGAGTCAGCCCTGGAATTCCAGGATAAGGCCCTCGCAGGGGAGAAGTTATTAGTAGCTTTGCAGGCTTTGAACGAAGAGAGAGTACATTTAATAGGAGAACACAAGGCCCAGTTGGAATACCTACGGTGCCAAGTCACTGAGGCCAAGGGAAATTAGTTCAGGTTGTGGGAGAAAAACAGGAAGAGAAAGTACAGGAGGTAAAAGCCACTTACAAGCTAGCAAATGAACAGGGGTTTGAGGAGGCAGATCACGGCCCCTGTAAAGAGAGGATAGAAAATCTGAGCTGGGCCCTCCGGAGGGCAAAAGGCATGGTATGCCTCATAAGCCCAAAGGCAGGCCAGGCAGATTTTATGGGGAACGAGGGGAGGACAGTTCCAACATCACTGGTAGTGCCTAGGGACGACCCAGCTGTGAGGGAGGAGACCTCACGGCCACCACCCGTAGCGCCAAGTTTCAGTGAGGTTTGGCAGCAAGTGGGGGGTGAAACCGGGGGTGGAACCCGAAGTGGAGCCAGAGGTGGAGGCGGAGGTAGAGCAACCCCCGCCCGAGAGGCCGGAGCCGGGACCAATGAGCCCAGCGCGGCATCAGAGGTTCGGCCCACCCGCCATTGGCGACAATGAGGGACCCCTCCAAAACCAGTTCGTATTACCCTTCGACACCCAACAGCTCAGGGTTATGGTCAACCATATTCCGAAGCTTTCCGCAAAGGGAGACCACTTCAGGGAAATAGAGCAGACCGCCAGCGTCAGCAACTGCGATGACGCTGAGAGGGCCAAAATGCTGCTATTCTCCCTGGAGAGTAATCTCCTCCAATCCCTCTCTGACAAGTGTAAAAGGGGGCAGAGCAGTGTAGGATTCGCAAAATTGGACTTTGTATTAATAAGGGTCAAATGGCAGAAGAGGCCATGATTTTAAAGACTGTTTTCAAAGAAGCCCAGTAAAAGGGGCATACAAAATGGCCGCCATACCATGTGACCAGCTTATTGGAACACTTTAAAATGGTTCCTGCGCAACCTCAGACAGCTTTGTGGATTCAACCCACAGTAAGTTCTGGAAGCCGTTTCTGAGAGAACGAAACCAGACCCATACATATGCATATGGATTAGATGCAGATCCAGTCAAGATCGGCCTGGAGGCAGAGGCCATCTAAATGTTGACCCAGACAAAAGGGGACAATTTCATATTCATGAGAACAGCACCCAGGACTAGATAACGAGATCAGCAGGACATTAAAAACAATGAAGGTCATTCCAGACCAGAGATGGGCCTTTACCAGCCATCAAAAACATTAAAAAATATAATAACTACCCCGCTGTGCTCCCAGCCCGCCAAAAGTTAAACAAAGACTATCCTGATTTTGGGCAGGAGATGGAAGCTTCTGGAAGAAAGGTATATCACAGAAATCAAAGAAACCCCACAGTGCAGATAGAGGCCATTTCGGCCCATCGAGCCTGCACCGACACATATCCCACCCGATCCCCGTAACCCCTACACCAACACATATCCCACCCTATCCCCGTAACCCCACGTATTTAATCCCCCTAACACTAAGGGTCAATTTATCATAGCCAATCAACCTAACCCGCACATCTTTGGACTGTGGGAGGAAACCGGAGCACCCGGAGGAAACCCACGCAAACACGGGGAGAATGTGCAAACTCCACACAGACAGTCACCCGAGGCCGGATTCGAACCCGGATCCCTGGCGCTGTATCTGGAAGACTTTTCGGCAGTTGGGAAAAGCTTGAACACAGACACAGCTTCGGAGAGGGAACTGGTGGATGAAGAGGTGTCGCTTTGGGAAAAGATCAGCAAACTCCTCTCCACCATTGGAGGAGGAAGAACTCCTCTCCACCATCGGAGGAGGAAGAAGAATCAAGCCAACATCAAGAAGGCCATTTCGAAGCCGGCCCCCCGCCCTGGGGAAACACATCGGGAGATCATCGACCATCCCCGGGCCATTGCCGGAACGAGAGGCCATCGACACAACTTGGGAGAAGAAACAAAAAAATAAAACCCCAAGAGAAGAAACCTTCCAGCCACCCCGGCTCGGGAGAAGAGATAAAAACAAACTGAAGAAGCGAAGGGAGCCAGCCCAAGGCTCCTCTGACCAGGGTCGAGCCGACGATCCTCGACCCCGCCGACATCCAGGCCCGCCGGTGTCCAGCCGCCCCAACCCCCACCTCAGGAGAGAGGTGTGGCGCAGCTCGCAGGGGCTCCACGATCCACGAGGAGGCGGAGCGCCTGAAGGGATCAAAACACAGACTTGATTTCAAAACCTTGCACTTCCTAGTGGGACTGGTGAGCATGTTTCTGGCCCTTCGCAATCAGATCTAGATAGGTTTAATAAGGGGGTGGATTTAAGGGTACAATTAACATGAGTTGTTGCCCCTCGGTGTTCCGTGTGTTTCCTTATTTCATGATGATCTTTGTAGAGTATAAGATGCCTGTATTTGCTTTAGTTAGTACTGTGTCGTTATGATTTCTTTTGTGTTTTTCCCTCCCATGTGCTCTCTTATCTGCTTGCATTTGATTTGATATTTTTCCTTATGCAATAAAATTTCATTTTGTTTCATCAAACTTGGTCTACACGAGTTTTCTCTACATTGTAGTTCCTGCCCCAAAGTCCAGAGTATAGAATCTAAGGGGCGAGTGGGTTGAACCACTTGATGCGATATCAATCACTCAAAAGACTGAGGTTAAGCGAGTAACTAACAGGCTTTTATTAACAAGAGAATGAAGGTGTGCCTCGAGTGGTCGACCAGTCCAGAATACAGAGGGACTGTGGAGCAGTCACCTTTATACCTGGACTCGTGGGAGGAGTCAGCCGAGGCATGTACAGACATGTACACAGTGGAATACAAACAGTGGTTTACCACATTCACCCCTTGTTTAAAAATGAGTCCGGCGGGGTGAAGTGTATTAAAAGTTTGTGTATTGGAGTCTCTCCGGAGGTCTTGTCTGCCGCTGTAATCGACGTGGCGACGGCAGGGGTAGTGAAGCTTCCGGCGTCGAGTCCCGCGTAGGCTGGGGCACTGGTGTGTAGTCCTCGTGGGTGTCGAGCGGGTCGCAGGGCCCAGGCGTGCCGTCTGCTGGGGTTAGATATTGGATCGTGGGGGGGGGTGGTAGTGGGTAGTGGGTTACTGGGGCCCCCGAGGGTGCGAGGTCTCGTATGGAGACTGTGTCCTCCCGCCCGTCCGGGTACGCAATGTAAGCATACTGGGGGTTGGCGTGGAGGAGGTCGACCCTCTCGACCAGGGGGTCCATTTTATGGGTCCTCACGTGTCTTCTCAGTAGGACCGGCCCTGGGGACGTCAGCCATGGCGGTAGCGATGTCCCCGATGTGGACTTCCTTGAGAAGACAAACATTTTCTCATGAGGGGTGGCGTTAGTGGCAGTGCAGAGCAGTGACCGAATAGAGTGGAGCGCATCGGGGAGCACATCCTGCCAGCGGGAGGTCGGAAGGCCCCTAGACTTTAAGGCTAGCAGGGCGGCCTTCCAAACTGTTGCATTCTCTCTTTCCACCTGTCCGTTCCCCCAGGGGTTGTAACTGGTGGTCCTGCTTGTGGCAATACCCCTAGCGAGCAGGTACTGGCGGAGTTCGTCGCTCATAAACGATGAGCCCCGGTCGCTATGGATATAGCTGGGGAAACCGAACAGGGTGAAGAGGTCGTTCAGACATTTAATGACCGTGGCACTGGTCATGTCCGGGCAGGGGATGGCGAACGGGAAACGGGAGTACTCATCAATAATGTTGAGGAAGTACACATTGCGGTCAGAGGAGGGGAGAGGCCCTTTAAAGTCAACGCTCAGGCGCTCGAAGGGGCGAGTGGCTTTTATCAGGTGAGCCCTGTCTGGTCTATAAAAGTGCGGTTTGCACTCAGCGCAGACTTGGCAGTTCCTGGTCATGGTCCTGACCTCCTCAATGGAGTAAGGCAGGTTGTGGGCCTTGATGAAGTGGAAGAACCTGGTGACCCCCGGGTGGCAGAGGTCATTGTGGAGGGCCCGCAGTCTATCGATCTGCGCGCTGGCGCAGGTGCCACGCGATAGAGCATCCGGGGGCTCATTGAGCTTCCCGGGCCGGTACAAGATCTCGTAATTGTAGGTGGAAAGTTCGATCCTCCACCTCAAGATCTTGTCGTTTTTGATTTTGCCCCTCTGCTTGTTGTTAAACATAAAAGCAACTGAACACTGGTCAGTGAGCAGGGTAAATCGTTTTCCGGCCAGGTAGTGCCTCCAATGACGCACAGCCTCCACAATAGCCTGGGCCTCCTTCTCAACAGCGGAGTGTCTGGTCTCCGGGCCCTGGAGGGTTCATGAAAAGAAGGCCACGGGTCTCCCCGCCTGATTAAGGGTAGCGGCCAGGGCAAAGTCGGACGCGTCGCTTTCCACCTGGAAGGGGATGGATTCGTCCACTGCGTGCATGGTGGCTTTGGCAATGTCTTCTTTGATACGGTGGAAGGCTAAGCGGGCCTCTGCCGTCAAGGGAAAAGAGGTGGACTTGATCAGCGGAAGGGCCTTGTCCACATAGTAGGGGACCCACTGGGCGTAATAGGAGAAAAACCCTAGGCACCTCTTCAGGGCCTTGAGGCAGTGGGAGTTCCATAAGGGGACGCATCCGGTCGGGGTCGGGACCGATGACTCCGTGTTCCACAACACAGCCAAGGATGGCGAGGCGGGTTGTGCAGAATATGCACTTCTCCTTGTTATACGTCAGGTTCAGGAGTTGGGCGGTGCAGAGGAATTTTTCGAGGTTTGTGTCATGGTCCTGCAAGTCATGGCCGCAGATGTTCACATTGTCCAGATATGGGAAAGTGGCCTGCAACGCATTTTGATCGACCATCCGGTCCATCTCCCTTTGGAAGACGGAGACCCCGTTGGTGACGCCAAAGGGAACCCTAAGGAAGTGATAGAGGCGGCCGTTTGCCTCAAAGGCAGTATACTGGCGGTCCTCAGGGCGGATAGGGAGCTGGTGGTACGCTGATTTCAGGTCAATGGTCGAGAAGACGCGGTACTGCGCGATCTGGTTGACCATATCAGCTATGCGGGGGAGTGGGTAAGCGTCCAGCAGGGTGTAGCGATTTATTGTCTGGCTGTATTCGATGACCAGGCGCTGCTTCTCGCCGGTCTTAACGACCACAACCTGGGCTCGCCAGGGGCTGGTGCTGCCCTCAATAATCCCCTCCTTCAGGAGCCGCTCCACTTCGGTTTTAATGAAAACCCTGTCCCCGGCACTGTATCGCCTGCTCTTTGTGGCGATGGGCTTACAGTCGGGGGGTGAGGTTAGCAAACAGTCGGGGGGGGGTGACTCTGAGTGTGGAGAGGTTGCACCTGGTGCGCGGCGGGCAATTTGAAAGCTGCTGGCTGCGGACTGTGAGTGGGGGGAGGGGTCCACCGTACGCCATCGTAACACTTTTAAGGTGGCACTGAAAATCTAACCCCAGTAGAACGGCAGCGCAGAGGTGGGGCAGGACCAGAAGTTTAAAATTATCGTACACAGTCCCGTCTACTAAGAGTGTCACCACACAGTAGCCGCCAATGTCCGCCGACTGGGACTCGGAGGCCATAGAAATCCGCTGGTGCACAGGCAGGACTGGGAGAGAGCAACGCCGCACCGTGTCGGGGTGGATGAAGCTCTCCGTGCTCCCAGAGTCAAAAAGGCAGATTGTTTCATGACCATTTACCTTAATGTCCATTGTGGACCGGGCCAGTTGGTGCGGTCTCGCTTGGTCCAGCGTAACGGAGGCCAGCGTAGGGGTCGGTGTGTCGTTGCGGGTATCAGATGAGGCGGTGTTGGGGGCCTGCTGCGTCCCGGCTGGCGTCCAAGATGGCGGCGTCCATAATCCCCATGTGGCTGGAGGCGTCCATAATGGCTGCTGTTCCGGTGGTTCGCACATGGCTGGGGAGGCCCAAGATGGCGGCCCGCACGGCCCACATGCGGCGCTGCTGGGGTTCGGGGTGGCTTTGGCCCTGCAGAGGCTGGCGTAGTGTCCCTTCTTCCCGCAGCCCGAGCAGATCGCATTTTTCGCCGGGCAGCGCGCTCTGGGGTGTTTGGCCTGGCCACAGAAGTAGCATTTCTGGCCTTGGGACACTGCTGCGGTAGTTGGGCCGTTGCTGGGATGTGGCTGGGGTGGCACGGAGCTATGAGACGGTCCTACCGTGTCCCAGGCTGTCGTTCCCCGCGGCGTCCACGGTGCAGAGGAGTAGGCATCCATGCCCCGGTAGGCTGCGTCCAATGATAGTGCGAGTTCAGAGGCCTTGTTGAGGTCGAGGTCACTCTGCTCCAACAGTCGCTGTCGGGTGTAATTGGACCTGTGGCCCGCTACAAAAGCATCCCGGATAAGTTCCTCTGTGTACACGGCGGCCTTTACATCCTTACAACCACAGGCCCGGCCAAGCACAGGCAGTGCCTGAAGGTATTCCTCGGTCGATTCCCCAGGTTGTTGTTTACGACTCCCCAGGAGGTGCCTGGCGTACACCTCGTTCACTGGGCGCGTGTACTGGTCCTTGAGGAGCTTGATAGCAGCCGTGTACGAGGTCGCGTCCTGGATGACCGAATACGTTCAGTGGTTCACTTTGGAGGTCAGGACATCCAGTTTGTCCTCCTCCGATTTGACCGTTGCAGCGGAGGCGATCAGGAATTTTTCAAAGCACCTAAGCCAGTGAGCAAACTTGGTGGATGCGTCCGCCTCCCGATGATCTAAGTCTAGGCATGCTGGTGTGAGGATCTTCTCCATTATAAAAAATCTTGTTAATAAAATTGATGCGCTATCAATCACTCAAAAGACTGAGGTTAAGCGAGTAACTAACAGGCTTTTATTAACAAGAGAATGAAGGTGTGCCTCGAGTGGTCGACCAGTCCAGAATACAGAGGGACTGTGGAGCAGTCACCTTTATACCTGGACTCGTGGGAGGAGTCAGCCGAGGCATATACAGACATGTACACAGTGGAATACAAACAGTGGTTTACCACACCACTCAAGGTTTTACTGTGCAAGAGAGAGAGGCCTCTAGAGAGAGAAACCTCAGGGACATCTCTCGAGGAAAACCCCTTACATAAAATGGCGACCATGGCAGGACTCTGGCAGCAGGATTGCAATGTAGTAGATCCAAGTTTGAATGGTCGAAATGCAATGGATGAGAGGATAGCGGATTATGTCTTTGGCAAGGTAAATCTCACTAAACAGTGGATTTCCGATCTCTTACTGGATGGGCGTCCGGCGGACGCAGCCATCAGGTGGACAGAGAGCAAAGAGCATAAGAAGTCAGTCGAGAAGGCAGTGTGGCTGATGTGTTACAAGAAGCAGGTCCAGATTTTGGACCGGGTCGTTGCAGCACAGGCAGCCAGGATCACAACCCAGGCAGCAGAGATAAAGGAAAAGGCCATGGGTGGGGAAAAACTCATCACAGCGCTTCACGCGCTGAATCTGGAACGCCAAGTGGTAGCTAGTCAACATCAGGCTAGGATAGAGTACCTGGAGTACCAGGTTACTGAGGCAAAGGCGGGGGGAAAACGCCCGCCTCGCACAACAGCTAAGAGCGCAGGAGGAGAGAGTAGTGGAGGTTAAGGCAGCTTACAAGCTAGCCCTCGAGCACGGGTTTGAGAGCACAGACCACGGCCCCTGCCAAAAGACCATAGAGGACCTAAGAATGGCCCTGGTTAAGGTAAAAGGCATGGTGTGTCTCGTCAGCACGAAAGCCAGTCACATGGGCTTTTTAAAGGAATCAAAACAGTCGATTCCAGCTGAGGTAATTGTGGTACCAGCCACCGAGCCCTCAGCACCGCCGAGCTATAGTGAGACTTGGCCAGAAAAGGAGGGGGTAGTGAAAGAGGAGGTAGCCGAGGTGGAGTGTGTGGAAGAACCACTGGTCGCAAAGCCGGGACCGGCACCAATGTGTCCCGCTCGGCACCAGAGGTTCGGTCCCAACGCTGCCGATGGCAGTATCGGACTCCACCAGAACCAGCTCGTGGTGCCCTACGCTGGCCCGCAATTAAGGTCCATGGTGAGCCACCTCGCACGACTCACAGTAAAGGGAGATCCCTCGCTTCATTTCAGGGAGATAGAGGAAACAGCAGCCGTTAATGACTGTGATGAACAGGAACAGGTGAAACTGTTGCTTTTCTCCCTGGATTGCACCATCCTTCAGTGCCTCTGAGAGGATAGTAAGAGGGGACAGAAAGGGTATGCGGATCTCAGGGAGGAAGTTTTAGAAGTAATGGGAGTGGACGACGGTAATCCGTTTGACTGTGTAGAAGGGACCGTGCAGCTATCTGGAGAACCCCCACGGGTTTTCGCAGAGAGACTGTGGCCAGTGTATCGACGCAGCTGTCCGGGTATGCCTGAACGGGCCGTAATGAGCGACGAAAAGCGGGTTCATTGGCTCCGTTGCTTGGTTACCAACAGCTTGCCAGAGATACGGGCCCTAGCCAGATCTTGGTTTGATCCCCAAGGTCCCGGCGTCACGGAGGAGACAGTACTCCGTCAGCTCAATGTTGCGTACAAGAATTGTAGAGGTCAGGAAACACCTCCCCAGAAGGGAAAGGTGCATGAGGCAAAACCCGCAGCCCCAAGCAAGAAGGAGTGACGTCAGGAGGGAAATCGCCCTCTCCAAGCCAAGCTCAATTGCTACAGGTGTGGGAAGGATGGACATTGGTGCAAGGACTGTAGAAATCCGTGGAAGGATAATAAAGGGAGATTTTGAGCAGCCCAAGCCCAAGCCCAGACCGCCGCCCCAGCACCAGCCCAAACCCAAGCCCAGACCGCCGCCCCAGCACCAGCCCAAACCCAAGCCGTAGCTCCTGCCCCAGCACAAGGAACTGATGCAGTTATGGATCCCACTGCGATTGAATTGATTTTAGAGACAATGCGGTCTCTGATGATTTCGCAAGGGAAAATAGCCGTCACCACTGGTCTTGTCGCTACCGGAACCCCGACCGCTATGCCCAAATGACTAGAGCCGGCGCAGCCCGTCTACCTGTGTGCACTGCGATATGATGTATGGAGACAACCCCTCGTGGAGATGGAAGTGGAGGAGGTGAAAGGGACCTATCTGTTGGATACGGGAGCATCGTGCACCGTAATCCACGCAGATAACCCCACCGCCTCGCCTCTGTCCACTGGGGTCCCATACCTTCTGTCAGGCTTCATGGGCGAAGAACAGGCTGGCGCACATTCCCTTCCACTCTCCATTCGTTTAGGACCACTGCGCACCACGTGGAAGTGTACACTAATGAAGTGGGAGGTGGGAAGTGGAATGGGAGTCCTGGGGTCTGATTTCTTGGTAGCCCACGGGATCCACGTGGACCTGAGAAATCATTGTCTCTGGGGAGCGGGTACGAGTGTGAAGGAGATAGAGAGTGTTAAGGAAACTCCTACGAAGGCGCGGGTTGGCCGGCGAGAAGTAAAATTCTTGGGTCTAACCCTATGCACTGGCGAGAGAGCCGTAGACCAGGAGGATAGGCCGGAATCGGTGGAAAATCCACCGGTCTACGCCACTCGCACAGTGGAGGTGTCCCGACGCAACAAGTGGTTTCGCATGAAGTGGTGCAAACTGTTTAAACCGGGTGCGAGAACATCAGCAACCGAAGCCAGGTCTGAGGGTAAAGATCCTCAGCCTGAGGCGCGCGATGAGTCACAGACCACACAAGCTGGCGTTGTAGCCTGCTTGGAAGGAGAAGCAGTCCCGCCCACCTGGGGGGAGCTTTCCCTGATGGCCTGGGACTCAGACGAGGAGGGGCCCGAACAACAAGGTCCCGCCCTCGACACAATTCTGGAGGAGGTCGCGGAAGAGCCATGGGCTGTTAGAGCTAAAGTCCCACCCGAAGGTCCACTCACCAAGGGAGCCTGCCCGAATCCCAAAGGGGCGGAGCCTGAGGGAAGGGAGCCGAAGCCCACAGTCGTGGAAGAGCCACGGACTGTGAGAGCTAAGGTCCCACCCGAAGGTCCACTCGCTAAGGGGGCCACGCCCAAAGCACCTTTTCGCAGGTCGACTCGTACGCCTCAGCCAATAAAACCTTGGCCCGAGTCCCCCGTTCTCAGTAAACGCCGACTTCAAAAATCCATGAAAAAACACAGTCCCCGATTAACAGCAAAAGGCTGCGGGGAACCCAAGCCACAGGTCACTGCAGCCCCGCCACAGGGAGTGGCGAGCTGCAGTCCAATCAGGGATTAGGCACTGTACATAAGTTTAGGTTTAAGTTTAAGGTGTGCAAATATTAACGGGATTAGAGTTTAAGTAGTTTTAAATCTGCCCAGTATGTGTGTGTTTTGGGATCGAGGTCGAAAGACCCGATCATGCCGTCACCTAAGCCAGAATCTCTCAGGAGCCTGGCTATATTGATTGATTTGTTGCAGGAACCAGGAGAAAGATGAGAGGGGTCCTCGTCACGTTCGTGACGATCGGGTGGAGCTGGGCCTATCGGGGCCACACCAAGGACTCCATGATTTATGGGTGCTCTGGCAACAGAGGCCCCATCGCGACTGATGGAACCGGCTCACGGGACGCTGAAGAGACTGCTGCCTACTTCCATGAAGGAAGATGGCCAGGCTGGCTGGGGTCGAACTCTACTGAATACTCCAGCCAGACGGGGTTTGCGTACAGAGAAACGTCTCTGATGTGCCCCAGGGTGCGGATCATTGCACCCGGGGTCAGTGTCACCGTGAGCAAGGAGATTTGCCTTGTTTGTCACGGACATGTACCTTTGGACCGTTGGTGGTGGCTGCGCAAGTTAAGCAGCACCATGAAGAATTCCACTGTGGAATGGGAGAGATTGGGTAATAACACCCATCGGACAATTACGGGAACTCATGGGGGGTTGAGTGTCTGTTGGGACAAATGGTGGGAACCAGATGAGGGGATCTACATCTGTATGTGGGGTTCAGAACGCGCTTGCCCCACAGGCGTCTCCATCTTTTTCCAAAGACAGTGGCAGGATGCTGGACAAGGAATGAGGTGGGACGTCAGCACACGGGCGTGCGGAGTCCCATACTCTCAGATCCCAGTAAACGCCACCGAGCTCATCACCCGACCCCGCAAGCCCCTGCCCACAGTTCCAGTAGCTAAAGCCCTCAAGGAAGGGTGCCCCACCACGACAAAGGGACCCGGGAACGGATTGGTATTGGTACCCACAGGTCAGGTACTGTACCAAGGGGTCCACTACGCGGTGGCTTCGGTGATTTTAAACCTCACCGAGGTACGATTGCCAGAGTGGTGCCCCAGGGAAATGGAGCAATTATACCAGGTCCTGTTAACGAACATGTTTAAACAGTTTTACGAATTCGACTTTGCCGATGTCGACAGAGCCGAATTGTACACCACACCACATGAGGTCTTGGACAGGGTAGGGAGACAAAGAAGGGTGCAGTAAATGATATTTTCACAGCTTTTAATACAGGAACTTCCATCATCAACACACTGGATGATGTGGAGCTGCAAACCCAGATCAATGGTTTGAAAACACAGTTGAGAAAGGTACTGACTGATGAGAATAAGGTAGTGGGTTCTGAGTTACATGAGGACCAGGCCATGACACCACACTTAAAAGAGATAATAGCTGAGCTGGAGAAACACGCCAGAACAGTAAATGCTCTCATCAGGGAGGATCGGAATGCGTCCGATCAGGCTGCGCAGAATGAAGCTTGTGTGCTATACGGGGCGTGGTTACTGGGCGAGGGCCGCAGTAATCTGGAGGATTTAAAGCAAGGTTTAGTCCCCTCCTGGATCAGCAACAAGCACCTTGCAGCCCTCCACCCTTTTGAGAATACAGTGAGTCCGTGCCAGCTCAGACTAGCTTCAGAGGCCTACCCAGTCCCAGTGGACTGTGGACGGTCTAATCACACCATTATGGGTATAGTGGTAAGAATGCCGGTGATGGGAAAGACAGCAAAACCCACCCGGGTATACAGGGTGGAGAACATTGGAGTCATTCAGGGGGGTGCGCACATTCGCTACACAGGGGTCCCATCTTACGTCATTCGATGGGAGCATGCAATGATGGGTACCGACCTCTCAGGGTGCCGTAGCCGGGGAGCACACATCATCCTGTGTCCCCAGCACTTGAATGCCCATTCAAAACCACAGTGCGGGTTCAGGACTGCTAGCGTGAAGCCTATAAATTGCACCATGGAGGCAATGGCACAAGGCCATGTGCCCCCGCAGGTGGCATATATAGGAGGTGGGACATACTGTGTCACCACTGCAGCGCCCCACTACCAGCATGGACAGCACGGTTGGTGTCCGGTTAGTGACAGCAGCTTCTGTTTCAAGCCCAGGGCAGAAGTTCAAGTGGCCCAAGAGCGAATTGTCCCCATTCCTGAACCTTCCACTGTTCACATCACTGTGAAAGAGAATTTCACCAATCTGCAGCGATTCGTTGCACATTTTGGATATATCATTCCCCCTCTCCCCGAACACCTCACCAAGATATTAAAAGCCGTTGTTGTTTCACAGAAACGCTTCTACACACTGGAGCAGAAGACTTTAGAGATAGGGGCAGACATATTGGACATAGTGACCCCACCGTGGTGGGACCTGTTCACTAATATAGAAGTCCCTTCCTGGATTAGGATAGCCTCCCACATTCTTGTAGTGTGCCAGGTTGTCATTGTAGTTTATTTACTGTTTGTGCACTGTAAAAAGGTCAAACATTCACAAAAGTATGAGAATAGAGGGGAATGGAGGGAGCATTATGTGCAGGTAGAAGAAGAGACACCCGTTTAGATTTTGCTGCTGTGTATAAAGTTAAAGTTTTCCCTCCCTCCTCTGTATTATTTTTGACATGTATTCATGTGCATTTGAATTAGATGTGATGTTATTATTAGAAGGTAATGTGTATGAACTAGGTGATGTAGGGGTATAAGGACCCCCTCCATGCCTGGAGGTAAGTTGTTAGATTTTTAACTCCAAGGTATTGCCATCTATAGATGCTTAATGTACACTAGATTTTTCTGAAATGGGAAATGCATGTGTTGTGGGGTCACAGATAGGTAAATACTGGGGATGGTTAGATTGTGGAAAGTCAGAAAATTTTGCTCACCCAGAATTATGATATTTCAAGCAAGTTACAGTATCATCAGGGGGGAGTGTAGGATTCGCAAAATTGGACTTTGTATTAATAAGGGTCAAATGGCAGAAGAGGCCGTGATTTTAAAGACTGTTTTAAAAGAAGCCCAGAAAAAGGGGCTTACAAAATGGCCACCATACCATGTGACCAGCTTATTGGGACACTTTAAAATGGTTTCTGCGCAACCTCAAACAGCTTTGTGGATTCAACCCACAGTAAGTTCTGGAAGCCGTTTCTGAGAGAACGAAACCAGACCCACACATATGCATATGGATTAGATGCAGATCCAGTCAAGATCGGCCTGGAGACAGAGGCCATCTAAATGTTGACCCAGACAAAAGGGGACAATTTCATATTCATGAGAACAGCACCCAGGACTAGATAACGAGATCAGCAGGACATTAAAAACAATGAAGGTCATCCCAGACCACCGCCTTGTACCTAAGTCCGGTGTCTGGAACCCAGGGGCATGGGAGCGATTCGAACCGCTCACAAAACAGTCAGGGGCATAACTGACTGGGCGTACGTACACGCCAAACAACACCACCACACGGCCACCCCCTACAGAAATGGTGACCGCGGCAGGACACCGGCAACAATGTTGCGATACAGTAGGCAGTGGTTCGGATGAGCGAACCATGATGGAGGAAAGGATTTCTGATTATGTGTTTAGCAAGGTGAATATCACTAAGAAGTGGATCACCACTCTGATAAAGGCTGGGCATCCGGTAGATGCAGCAGCTAAGTGGACAGAGGGAAAGGAACACAAGAAGTCCTTAGAGAAGGCAGTTTGGCTGATGTGCTTTAAAAAGCAGGTCCAGCTCTTGGACGGGCTCGTTGCAGCACAGGCAGTCGAGTTAAGGGAGTCAGCCCTGGAATTCCAGGATAAGGCCCTCGCAGGGGAGAAGTTATTAGTAGCTTTGCAGGCTTTGAACCAAGAGAGAGTACATTTAATAGGAGAACACAAGGCCCAGTTGGAATACCTACGGTGCCAAGTCACCGAGGCCAAGGGAAATGAGTTCAGGTTGTGGGAGAAAAACGCCCGCTTGGCAAGGCATATCAGGGAACAGGAAGAGAAAGTACAGGAGGTAAAAGCCACTTACAAGCTAGCAAATGAACAGGGGTTTGAGGAGGCAGACCACGGCCCCTGTAAAGAGAGGATAGAAAATCTGAGCTGGGCCCTCCGGAGGGCAAAAGGCATGGTATGCCTCATAAGCCCAAAGGCAGGCCAGGCAGATATTATGGGGAACGAGGGGAGGACAGTTCCAACGTCACCGGTAGTGCCTAGGGACGACCCAGCTGCGAGGGAGGAGACATCATGGCCACCACCCGTAGCGCCAAGTTTCAGTGAGGTTTGGCAGCAAGTGGGGGGTGAAACTGGGGGTGGAACCCGAAGTGGAGCCAGAGGTGGAGGCGGAGGTAGAGCAACCCCGGCCCGAGAGGCCGGAGCCAGGACTGATGAGCACAGCGCGGCATCAGAGGTTCAGCCCACCCACCATTGGCGACAATGAGGGACCCCTCCAAAACCAGTTCATATTACCCTTCGACACCCAACAGCTCAGGGTTATGGTCAACCATATTCCGAAGCTTTCCGCAAAGGGAGACCCCTCGATCCACTTCAGGGAAATAGAGCAGACCGCCAGCGTCAGCAACTGCGATGATGCTGAGAGGGCCAAAATGCTGCTATTCTCCCTGGAGAGTAATCTCCTCCAATCCCTCTCTGACAAGTGTAAAAGGGGGCAGAGCAGTGTAGGATTCGCAAAATTGGACTTTGTATTAATAAGGGTCAAATGGCAGAAGAAGCCGTGATTTTAAAGACTGTTTTAAAAGAAGCCCAGAAAAAGGGGCATACAAAATGGCCGCCATACCATGTGACCAGCTTATTGGAACACTTTAAAATGGTTCCTGCGCAACCTCAGACAGCTTTGTGGACTCAACCCACAATAAGTTCTGGAGGCCGTTTCTGAGAGAACGAAACCAGACCCACACATATGCATATGGATTAGATGCAGATCCAGTCAAGATCGGCCTGGAGACAGAGGCCATCTAAATATTGACCCAGACAAAAGGGGACAATTTCATATCATGAGAACAGCACCCAGGACTAGATAACGAGATCAGCAGGACATTAAAAACAATGAAGGTCATTCCAGACCAGAGATGGGCCTTTACCGGCCATCGAAAACATTAAAAAATATAATAACTACCCCGCTGTGCTCCCAGCCCGGCAAAAGTTAAACAAAGACTAACCTGATTTTGGGTGGGAGACGGAAGCTTCTGGAAGAAAGGTATATCTGGAAGACTTTTCGGCAGTTGGGAAAAGCTTGAACACAGACACAGCTTCGGAGAGGGAACTGGTGGATGAAGAGGAGTCGCTTCGGGAAAAGATCAGCAAACTCCTCTCCACCATTGGAGGAGGAAGAAGAATCAAGCCAACACCAAGAAGGCCGTTTCAAAGCCGGCCCTCCGCCCTGGGGAAACACATCGGGAGATCATCGACCATCCCCGGGCCGTTGCCGGAACGAGAGGCCATCGACCCAACTTGGGAGAAGAAACAAAAAATAAAACCCCAAGAGAAGAAACCTTCCAGCCACCCTGGCTCGGGAGAAGAGATAAAAACAAACTGAAGAAGCGAAGGGAGCCAGCCCAAGGCTCCTCTGACCAGGGTCGAGCCGACGATCCTCGACCCCGCCGACATCCAGGCCCGCCGGTGTCCAGCCGCCCCGACCCCCACCTCAGGAGAGAGGTGTGGTGCAGCTCGCAGGGGCTCCACGATCCATGAGGAGGCGGAGCGCCTGAAGGGATCAAAACACAGACTTGATTTCAAAACCTTGCACTTCCTAGTGGGACTGGTGAGCATGTTCCTGGCCCTTCGCAATCAGATCTAGATAGGTTTAATAAGGGGGTGGATTTAAGGGTACAATTAACATGAGTTGTTGTCCCTCGGTGTTCCGTGTGTTTCCTTATTTCATGATGATCTTTGTAGAGTATAAGATGCCTGTATTTGCTTTAGTTAGTACTGTGTCGTTATGATTTGTTTTGTGTTTTTCCCTCCCATGTGCTCTCTTATCTGCTTGCATTTGATTTGATATTTTTCCTTATGCAATAAAATTTCATTTTGTTTCATCAAACTTGGTCTACACGAGTTTTCTCTACATTGTAGTTCCTGCCCCAAAGACCAGAGTACAGAATCTAAGGGGCGAGTGGGTCGAACCACTCAAGGTTTTACTGTGCAAGAGAGAGAGGCCTCTAGAGAGAGAAACCTCAGGGACATCTCTCGAGGAAAACCCCTTACAGCGGGTACGAGGAGCTTAGAGATGCGGTTCTAGAGACCATGGGGATGGATGAGGGAAGTCCCTTCTCCCGCGTGGAGAAGACGATCCAGCTTTCTGGGGAAACCCCGCAGGCTTTTGCGGACCGGCTGTGGCCGGTGTACCGGAAAGCTTGCCCGGGGACGCCAGGCCGGACGTTCCTGAATGGGGATTCCCTGACGCATTGGCTGCGTTGCCTGGTGGCGAACAGCTTGCCACAGGTTCGGGCCAAGGCAGAAGCCTGGTTCAACCCCAAAGATCCCCGGACCACAGAGCTCATGGTAATTAGGCAGCTAACCCTAGCCTACAAAAATGGCAGGGCAACCGATGCATACCCACCCAAGGGGAAGGTGCATGAGATAAAACCAGGAGTGCAGAGTAGAAAGGAATGGCACCAGGAAGGGAGTAACCCCCCCAACACAAAGATCAATTGTTACGGGTGTGGGAAGGATGGTCACTGGCGGAAGGAGCGCAAAAACCCTTGGAAGGATAACAAGGGAAAGCATCCCACAGCCCCAGCCCAAAAGGCGGGGGTAGGGGCCGCTTCCACAGAGGTCGAGTCACTTTTGGACGCCATGAGGTCCTTATTGACTAGCCAGGGGAGAGTAGCAGCCACCACCGGTGCTCTCACCCCGTCAGCCCCATCCAACCCACAGCCGTGACTAGAGCCAGCGCAGCCTGTTTATCTGTGTTCGCTCCGACATGATGAGTGGAGGAGACCCCTCTTGGAGATGGAGGTGGGAAAGGTGACAGGGACCTATCTGTTGGACACAGGGGCATCGCGCACCGTGATCTACTCAGCTAACCCCATCACCAAGAGCGCCAAAACTCAGGTGAGCACGGAGCAGGGAGGTGAGGAGCCCGGTATAAAAAACGGCGACCAGCGAGGCCCGAGACCAGTCGGAGCACGGAGCAGGGAGGTGAGGAGCCCGGTATAAAAACCGGCGGCCAGCGAGGCCCAAGACCAGTCGGAGCACGGAGCAGGGAGGTGAGGAGCCCGGTATAAAAACCGGCGACCAGCGAGGCCCGAGACCAGTCGGAGCACGGAGCAGGGAGGTGAGGAACCCGGTATAAAAACCGGCGACCAGCGAGGCCCGAGACCAGTCGGAGCACGGAGCAGGGAGGTGAGGAGCCCGGTATAAAAACCGGCGACCAGCGAGGCCCGAGACCAGTCGGAGCACGGAGCAGGGAGGTGAGGAGCCCGGTATAAAACCTGGCGACCAGCGAGGCCCAAGACCAGTCGGAGCACGGAGCAGGGAGGTGAGGAGCCCGGTATAAAACCTGGCGACCAGCGAGGCCCAAGACCAGTCGGAGCACAGAGCAGGGAGGTGAGGAGCCCGGTATAAAAACCGGCGACCAGCGAGGCCCGAGACCAGTCGGAGCACGGAGCAGGGAGGTGAGGAGCCCGGTATAAAAACCGGCGACCAGCGAGGCCCGAGACCAGTCGGAGCACGGAGCAGGGAGGTGAGGAGCCCGGTATAAAAAGCGGCGACCAGCAAGGCACACCAACTCAGCAGCGGGGAGAGAGGTAAAAAGTAATCAGAGTGTGATGTCACCAGGGAACAGGTAAGTGATTGGTTGGTGAGTATTTCTCTTTTTTAAACTTTAATCTGTAGTTTATAGTTACTAGGGTCTTTTCTGGTATAGCAGGGACTGTTGGTAGACTATACAAGCGCCTTAGAGATATCTTTAATTGGTGATAGTAAATTAATTTAAATTAATTAAAGGGAAGGTCATGCCAGGAGAGCCCAGCCCCGTGATATGCTCCTCTTGCTCTATGTGGGAATTCAGGGACACTGCCGGTGCCCCTGATGACCACGTGTGCCGGAGATGCATCCATCTGCAGCTACTAGCAGACCGCATTGAGGCGCTGGAGCTGCGGGTGGATGGGTTGTTGAGCAGTCACGATGCTGAGAGGGTCGTGGATAACACGTTTAGTGAGTTGGTCACACCGCAGGGTAGGGCTGCACAGGAAGATAGGAAATGGGTGACCACCAGGCGGAGCAATAGAAGCAGGCAGGTAGTGCAGGAGACCCCTGTGACCATTCCCCTCTCAAACAGGTATACCGCTTTGGATACTGTTGAGGGGGATGACTCACCAGGGGAAGGCAGCAGCAGTCAACTTCCTGGCACTGGGGGTGCTCCTGCTGCCCAGAAAGGGAGGAAAAAGAGTGGGAGAGCAATAGTGGTAGGGGATTCTATAGTAAGGGGAACAGATAGGCGTTTCTGTGGCCGTAGACGTGAATCCAGGATGGTTTGTTGCCTCCCTGGTGCCAGGGTCAAGGATGTCACTGAGCGGCTGCAAGGCATTCTGGAGGGGGAGGGTGAACAGCCAGAGGTCGTGGTCCACATTGGTACCAACGACATAGGTAAAAAGAGGGATGAGGTCCTGCAGCAAGAATTTAAGGAGCTAGGTGGAAGATTAAAGAGCAGGACCTCAAAGGCTGTAATCTCTGGATTACTCCCGGTGCCATGTGCTAGTGAGTATAGGAATAGGAAGATAGAACAGATGAATGCCTGGCTAAAGGGATGGTGCAGGAGGGAGGGCTTTAGTTTCCTGGATCACTGGGTCTGCTGCTGGGAAAGGTGGGACTTGTACAAGTCGGACGGTTTACACCTGAACCAGAGGGGGACCAATATCCTTGCGGGGAGGTTTGCTAGCACTGCTGGGGGGGGTTTAAACTAACTTGGCAGGGGGATGGGAAACAGAGTGGAACTATAGTAGGGGGTGATTTACAGCCAAATACGGAGGAAAAAACAAGTCAGCTGGGAAGGCAGAGCAAATATGTGGAGGCAAAAGGGAATATGGCAAGGCTGGAAAGCATTTATTTTAATGCAAGGAGTCTTGCAAATAAGGTGGATGAACTGAAGTTGTTGCTGAACACATGGGAGTACGATATTGTTGCTATCACGGAGACATGGTTGAGGGAGGGTCAGGACTGGCAGCTCAATATTCCAGGGTATAGAATCTTCAGGCGAGACAGAGGGGGGTGTAAAAGGGGAGGGGGTGTTGCAATATTAATTAAGGAATCAATTACTGCTGTAAGGAGGGATGATATATTAGCGGGTTCCTCTAATGAGGCCATATGGGTAGAACTTAAAAACAAAAAGGGGGCAAGCACTTTGCTGGGAGTGTACTATAGGCCCCCGAACAGTCAGGGGGAGATAGAGGAACAGATATGTAGGCAAATCTCAGAGAAATGCGAAAATAATAGGGTAATAATAGTGGGGGATTTCAACTTCCCCAATATTAATTGGGATAGTCAGAGTGTGAAAGGCTTAGAGGGTGCAGAATTCTTAAAGTGCATCCAGGAGAGCTTTTTGAGCCAACATGTAGAAAGTCCTACAAGAGAGGGGGCGGTACTGAACCTAATTCTAGGGAATGTAGCCGGGCAAGTGGTGGAAGTGTCAGTAGGAGAGCATTTTGGCGACAGTGACCATAATTCGGTGAGATTTAAGGTGGTCATGGAAAAAGACAAAGACGGCCCGGAAATAAGGGTTCTAAATTGGGGAAAGGCCGATTTTAATATGATAAGGCAGGATCTGGCCAAAGTGGACTGGGAGCAGCTACTTATAGGAAAATCCACATCAAAGCAGTGGGAGACTTTCAGAAGGGAAATAGAGAGAGTACAATGCCAACATGTTCCTGTAAAGGTCAAGGGTGGGACCAACAAGCAAAGGGAACCTTGGATGACAAGGGATATACAAAAATGCATTAGGAGAAAAGGGGGGCTTTTGGCAGTTACAAAAGACTGAAGACGGAGGAAGCCCTAGAGGAGTGTAAAAAGTGCAGGGGCATACTTAAAAAAGAAATTAGGAGGGCGAGGAGGGGCCATGAAATAACACTGGCGAGCAAAATAAAGGAAAATCCTAAGATGTTTTATAAGTATATTAAGGGCAAGAGGATAACCAGGGAAAGGGTAGGGCCCATTAGGGACCAAAGTGGCAATCTATGTGTAGAGCCAGATGATGTAGGCGGGGTTTTAAATGAATTTTTTGCATCTGTGTTCACTATGGAGAAAGACGATGTAGACATAGAAATCGGGCAAGGGGACTGTGACATACTTGAACATATTAGCATCGAGAGGGAGGAGGTACTAGCGGTTTTAGCAGGCGAAAAAGTGGATAAATCCCCAGGCCCGGACGAGATGTATCCCAGGCTGTTGTGTGAGGCAAAGGAGGAGATTGCAGGGGCTCTGACACAAATTTTCAGAACCTCTCTGGCCACAGGGGATGTACCAGAGGACTGGAGAACAGCTAACATAGTACCATTATTCAAGAAGGGTAGCAGGGATAAACCAGGGAACTACAGGCCAGTGAGCCTAACATCTGTGGTAGGGAAATTATTGGGAAAAATTCTGAGGGACAAAATTAGTCTCCACTTGGAGAGGCAAGGATTAATCGGGGATAGTCAGCATGGCTTTGTCAAGGGTAAATCATGTCTGACCAATCTGATTGAATTTTTCGAGGGGGTGATTAGGTGTGTGGATGAGGGAAATGCTGTGGATGTGGTTTACATGGATTTCAGTAAAGCTTGTGACAAAGTCCCGCATAGGAGGCTGGTCAAGAAGGTAAGAGCCCATGGGATCCAGGGTGCCTTGGCGCGTTGGATCCTAAACTGGCTGAGTGGCAGGAGGCAGAGGGTGATGGTCGAAGGTTGCTTTTGTGACTGGAAGCCTGTGTCCAGTGAGGTACCTCAGGGATCGGTGCTGGGACCCTTGCTGTTTGTGATCTACATAAATGATTTGGATGAGAATGTAAAAGGTATGATCAGTAAGTTTGCAGATGACACGAAAATTGGTGGGGTGGTAAATTGCGAGGAGGAAAGCCTCAGGCTACAGGACGATATAAACGGGTTGGTCAGATGGGCGGAAAAGTGGCAAATGGAATTTAACCCTGAAAAGTGCGAGGTGATGCATTTTGGATGGACAAATAAGGCAAGGGAATACACAATGAGTGGTAGGACCCTAGGAAGTACAGAGGGTCAGAGGGACCTTGGTGTACATGTACATAGATCCCTGAAGGCAGCGGAACAGGTAGATAAGGTGGTTAAAAAGGCATATGGGATACTTGCCTTCATTAGCCGAGGCATAGAATATAAGAGCAGGGTGGTCATGATGGAGCTGTACAAAACGCTGGTGAGGCCACAGCTGGAGTACTGTGTGCAGTTCTGGTCGCCTCACTATAGGAAGGATGTGATTGCTTTGGAGAGGGTGCAGAGAAGATTCACCAGGATGTTGGGGGTTGGGGTTGTTTTCCTTGGAGCAAAGAAGGCTGAGGGGGGACCTGATTGAGGTGTACAAAATGTTGAGGGGCATAGATAGGGTAGATAAAGAGGAACTTTTCCCCTTAGTAGGGGGGTCAATAACAAGGGGGCATAGATTCAAGGTAAGGGGCAGGAGGTTTGGAGGGGATTTGAGGAGGAACTTTTTCACCCAGAGGGTGGTTGGAATCTGGAACTCACTGCCTGAAAGGGTGGTAGAGGCAGGAACCCTCATAACATTCAAGAAGCATTTGGATGAGCACTTGAAATGCCATTGCATACAAGGCTATGGACCAAATGCTGGAAAATGGGATTAGACTGGACAGGGATTGATGGTCGGCGCAGACACGATGGGCCGAAGGGCCTCTTTCTGTGCTGTATAACTCTATGACTCTATGACCTCACCTCTCTCCTGTAAGGTCCCATACAGTCTATCGGGGTCCACAGGTAGGGAACAGGCCAGCTTGGTTTCCATCCCGCTCGCCATTCGGATAGGATCGCTCCGCTCCAAGTGGACGTGTGTCCTGATGAAATGGGACGTGGAGGATGGAAGCGGGGTCGTGGGAGCCGACTTTATTGTGGGCCATGGGATCCTAGTGGATTTGAGGAATCACTGCCTTTGGGGGGCAGGAAAAGTAAAGAACGGTGAGATCGTAGTAATTCCGGGTAAGGAAGGGAAGGGGACCCTCTGCACCATAAAGCCCATAGAGGATTATAACCTCGGGCTCATGGTCAGCAACACCCCACCAGAGTTCCAGGCATTTGTGCAGGCCCACCTGGCCACATTTGCCACTCACAAACACGACTGCGGGAGGGTCACAGGGTTTGAGGTCAGCGTAAACGGGGACCCCATGGCCCGACCACAGAAACAGTATAACTTCCCCAGGGAAGCAGAGCTGGACATAGAAGCAGCCATGTCCTCGTTAGTGCAGCAGGGAGTTCTGAGACCGATAGCTACCCACGTGAATTCTCCGTTATGGCTGGTCAGAAAGCCGGACAATTCCTGGAGGGCCACGGTGGACTATCGGGTGCTCAATAGCAACATCCCAGCCTACGCACCCACAGTAGCAGCAGTTGCTGGCCTCATCGGGAGTATTCCAGCATCCGCGACCACTTTCACAGTGCTGGATATTTCAAATGGGTTTTGGTCCATCCCTGTAAGGAGGGAGGATCAGTACAAGGTTGCCTTTACGTTTAGAGGGCAACAGTATACGTGGAACTGTTTGCCACAGGGCTTCCACAACAGCCCCAGCATTTTCCATCAGTGCATGGCCGACAGTTTAAAGGATTTTAGCCAGCCTAGACAGTTGGTTCAATATGTGGATGACCTGCTCCTGTTCACTGATTCAAAAGAGGAGCATGGCCCACTATTGGCCGAACTGCTGGAGCTGTTAGGGCAGAAGGGTTTCAAAGTAAATCCCAAGAAAGCGCAGATCGGCCAGCCGGAGGTGAAATTCCTCGGTCTGACCGTGCGCGCTGGAGAAAGGGCCATAGATAAGGCTGGGGAAGGAGAGTCCCGGGACACCTATCGGGCAAGTCCAGAAGCCGCAGTCCGGGACAAGGGAGGCACATGGGGGGTAGTTTTGGCCCCGAACCTAAAGCGGGTCCGGGCCCAAGATCCCGTCTGTAAGACCGTCCCGGTGAGGAAAGAGAAAGGGAAGCCCCTAGAAGGTCCGTTCGGGGCAGCGGACAAGCCTTCAACACAGGTTTTAAAACAGGCCGCTGGTTATATCAACCAGTGTAAGCTGTTTACACCTGAAAGGGAAAAGGGTCTGAGGCTAAAGATCCTCAGCCTGCAGCAGGAGCGAGTTCACAGACTGCACAGGCAGGCACTGAGGCTTGTTTGAAGGGAGGGACCATCCTGCCCATCGGTTGGGACACTCCCCCACTCTTCTGGGATCCAGACGAGGGGGAGGGACCCGAGGTCGAAAACCCCACCCCGGACCCAGCCATGGGACCTGGGGGCGGAGACTCTCAGCTCGCGGCTGCAGGCTGCGAAAAGTTACCTGCCCCCAGCCCAGGTTCGGGAGGGGTCAAGCCTGGGGGAGCAGCGGTTCGGGTAAAAGGCCCAGCGGCCAAGACAGCCCCACCCGTCAAAGCCCCTAGAAGGTCCCCACGGACGCCCCAACCGAGGAAGCCATGGTCACCAGCCCTCCAGTTACCAAGGGCCGCCCCTTGAGCCAGGGAGAGGTCCAAGGACAGAGGTCTTCAGCCAGCAGCCACGGGCTGCGAGGGACCAACAGTGCAGAACTGTACGGTCATGCCGGGGGTAGCGACGAGCCGCAGTCCAACCAGGGATTAGCCTGGCCGCCCGGAGACGGGCGGCAGATGTATATAGTTGTAGTTTAAGTTTAAGCTTAAGTAAAGTGTAATTATTTGGCTTAAGTTTGGGTGTTTATAATTTAAGTTAAATAAGGTGATGGGTAGTTTTAAGTTAAGTAATCTGTTAAGAGTGTATCTTTGGGTCGAGGTCGCGGGACCCGACCATGCTTCACCAAGCCAGAGAACCTCTTGGGGACCTGGCTGCATGTTCTTTTACATCTTTTGCAGAAAGATTTTCAGAATGGAATGGATCGTGGTCCTATTCGCCCTGATCAGGATGAGTGTGCAAAGGAGGGGTGACGTCCAAGACTCCCACATCTACGGGTGTCCGGGAGACAAGGTGCCCCTAGCAATCGATGGGAGCGGTGAACGGGATTTGGAGGAGACCGCTGTTTACTTCCACGAGGGAAGGTGGCCAGGATGGCTGGGGTCCAATTCGTCTCAGTACTCCAGCCAAACCGGATTCACGTACGGGGAAGCCTCCCTCCTGTGCCCCCGGGTACGAGTCATTACCATGAGGGTCAGCGTCACCATTGGAAAGCGAATATGTTTGACGTGTAAAAGACACATTCCACTGGATAGATGGTGGCGGCTCAGGAAGTTGAGCAAGGACATGAGGAACCCCGAAGTCGACTGGGAACGGTTGGGAAACAACACTCATCGGACGATTACCGGGACTCATGGAGGACTAAGCGTGTGTTGGGACAAGTGGTGGGAACCGGACCAAGGGATTTACATCTGTATGTGGGGGTCAGAGGAGGTCTGCCCTGTAGGCATATCCATTGTTTTCCACCGGCAGTGGCACGACACCGGGGAGGGGATGAAGTGGGATACCAGCCTGAAGGTGTGTGCGGTCCCATACACCCAGGTCCCAGTCAATGCCACTGAACTTGTGCCCCGCCCACGGCGCAGGCGGTGAGGTTATCCAGGGAAGATTGCCCCACCACCACCAAGGGACCAGGGAATGGGTTGGTATTAGTCCCCACCGATCAGATGCTGCACCAGGGGGGGTACACTACGCGGTAGCCTCCGTGATTTAAAATCTCACCGAGGTAAATTTACCGGAGTGGTGCCGCAAAGAAACAGAGCAGTTATACCAGGCCCTATTAAAGGACATGTTCAAGAAATTTTACGAGTTCGATTTTGCCCACGTGGACAAGACCGAACTCTACACCACACACCGAGAATTTTTGGGTAACACGGGGAGGCAAAGAAGGGGAGTATGGAATGATGTTTTTACTGCATTTAATACTGGGTCCTCTGTCATCAACAGCTTGGATGACATAGAGCTGCAGACCCAGATAAACGGTTTAAAAACACAGTTAAAAAGGATATTACTGGATGAGAACAAGGTAGTGGGCTCAGAGTTGCATGAGGACCAGGCCATGACGGTCCATTTAAAGGAGATCATAGCCGAGTTGGAAAAGCACGCAAAGACGGTAAATGCTCTCATAAGGGAGGACAGAAATGCTTCTGACCAGGCTGCGCAGAATGAGGTGTGCACATTATACGGGGCGTGGTTACTGGGCTAGGGCCGCTGTAATCTGGAGGATTTAAAACAAGGTTTGGTCCCCTCCTCGATTAGCAACAAGCACCTCGCAGCCCTCCACCCTTTTGAGAATGCATTGAGCCTGTGCCAACTCCGGCTAGCCTCCGAAGCCTATCCAGTCCCCGTGGGTTGTGGGCGGTCCAACCACACAATCATGGGAGTAGTAGTTAGGATGCCGGTCATGGGTAGGACAGCCCGACCCGCACTGGTATACAGGGTTGAGAACATTGGAGTCATTCAGGGGGGTGCACACATTCGTTTCACAGCGGTCCTGCCTTACGTCATTAAGTGGGAGCACGCTATGACAGGTACTGACCTCTCAGGGTGCCGGAGCCGGGGAGCACTTGAACGCCTTTTCAAAGCCGCAGTGTGGGTTCAGAGCTGCTGACGCGAAGCCTATAAATTGTACCATGGAGGCAATGGCACAAGGCCATGTTCCCCCACAGGTAGCAAATATAGGGGGTGGGACATATTGTGTCACCACCGGCGCGTCCCACTACCAACATGGCCAGCATAGCTGGTGTCCGGTTAGTGACAGCAGTTTCTGTTTTAAACCCGAGGCAGAAGTTCAAGTGGCCCAGGAGCGAATTTTCCCCATTCCTGAACCCTCCACTGTTCACCTCACTGTGAAGGAGAATTTTACGGATTTGCAAAAGTGCGTAGCGCACTTTGGCTATGAAATTCCCCCTCTCCCTGAACATCTGGCCAAAATACTCAAAGCCGTTATAGTTTCGCAGAAACACATTTACACACTCGAACAGAAAACCATAGAGATAGGGACTAAGATATTGGATATTGTGACTCCACCCTGGTGGAACATTTTCAATAATATAGAGGTCCCTTCATGGATCAGACTGGCTTCCCACATTCTCATGCTTTGCCAGTTAGGGATAGTGTTGTATTTAGTTTGTATTCAGTGGAACGGAAAAGGTCGGTGGTCAGAATTCCAAAACCAGAGGATTTGGAAGGAACATTGGTCCAGTAATTCGGGTCCAAATGCGTGAGTACGGTCTGGGTACTCACGCATCTGGCCGGATGAAATGCCGGCGTTCAGGAAACACCGTGCATGCGGGGAACGCCGGCATTTCCAGTCCTCTGAACGAAGGGGTTCAGAGGCACAGCGCGTGCGACTGCACAGGCAGCGCGTGCGCAGTGAACTTCGTCGATTTCATTCATGGATTCAGTGAGGGTAAGTCCTTACAAGTTACACTTGAAAAAAGCATGTGTAAAGTTGCTCCAAGGCTGCGGAGGAAGATATATTTTATCGTGGAGCTTCTGAAAGGCAATATTTTTGTTTGGGAAAGGGAGGAAAGTTATTTTAAGAAATGCTGAGGTTAGTTTTAAAGTTAAAATTTTTTTTTTTTAAACGGGTTTTCAGTACGGTAGGTAGAAGGAGCAATTGTGGCTGTGTGAATTGAATGTGAGAATGAGTGTTCTAAAATGAGTAATGTAACATTTCCAACACTTTTAAGAAAGAAACTTTTCATCAGTAATAAGTATGTATGTATGTCCGCATATATTCCTTTACGTATATGTATGTATGTTTTATATTCCTTTACTTATGTGTATGAATGTATGTTTTTAATTATGATTTTCCAATAAGTTACTTTCTCTGAAAGTCATAATTAAATACATACATTCATACACATAAGTAAAGGAATATATACATACACGCAAAGGAATATATACAGACATACATACATAATTACTTAAAAGAATATATTACTGATGAAAAGTTTCTTTCTTAAAAATGTTGGAGTCATTTTCACATTTAATAAACACAGCAAATTCAATTCACATAGCCACAATTGATCCTTTTACCGACAGTACTGAAAACCCATTTTAATAAACAAAAATAAACTTTAAAACTTACCTCAGCATTTCTTAAAATAACTTTCCTCCCTTTCCCAAACAACCGCAGCCTCTGGAGCAACTGTACTCATGCTTTTTTCATGTGTAAGTTGTAAGGACTTGACCTCACTGAAAGCATGAATGAAAGCGGCGAATTTTACTGCGCACGCGCTGCCTGTACAGTCGCACGCGTTCTGCCTCTGAACCCCTTCGTTCAGAGGACAGGAAATGCCGGTTTTCCCCGCATGCACTGTGCATGCTGAAAACCGGCATTTCCTCCGGACAGACGCGTAAGTACCCCGACCGTACTCGCGCGTTTGGAAGGGAATTACTGGGCCAACATTTTACATGTCAATAAAATGAAAAATTTAACAATTGCACGATTTGCCCCCTCGCATCTGCGACTGAGGGTCCAAGGAGGTGCATTGCGCAACAGGTCATCATCGTACGTATCCTCACACTGTTCCCTTTCGGGAACTGTATGAAGTGGTGGAAGGATTTCTGGCCACGTTAACACTCCTTCCGTGACCATAACCATCTTCATACCAGCCATTAGGGTGGTTAGTCCTATGGCGTGAGGGTTTTACGGGCTCCCACAACCCATCTGAGGGGGGAGGGCCACCCACACCCGCGGACGCAAGTATCCCGCTGGATGTTCACCCAGAATTTATAGTTGGAGCTCCGACTCCACTTGCCGGGACTGTCTGGAGCGGGGTTCGAAACCCTACTCCTTCTGGCCCAGCGGCGGGGATGCTTACCGCTACGCAAAAGGCCCACTCCGCGCAAAAGGTGACACCCATACGTTTCCTGCGCCTTTTCCCTCCCCGTGACTGGAGCCCTATGCTGCCACTTGAAAGACCAAGCTATCATCTGTCCTTTTTGCGGCGCCTTTGACTTCTCATTACCAATGATGAGCAGGCGCTGCGCCTCCACCTCGTTGAGGAGATTGCTGAGGTCATCATCAGTTCAATTGTGAGTTCTTTTAATGCCGTGAATTGTGCTCATTCCAGCCATTTCACGTTGCTAATCGGATTGGGCCTTTGGCGTAGCGGTAGGATCCCCGCCGCTGGGCCAGACGGGGTAGGGTTTCGAACCCCGCTCCAGACAGTCCCGGCAAGTGGAGTCGGAGCTCCGGCTCTAAATTCTGGGTTGACATCCAGTGGGATATTTGCGTCCGTGGGTGTGGGTGGCCCCCCTCCTTGTATAGCTTGTGGGAGCCCGTAAAACCCTCCCGCCATAGGACTAACCACCCTAATGGCTGGTTCAAAGATGGTTACGGTCACGGAATGAGTGTTAATCACGGCCATAAATCCTTCCACCACTTCATACAGTTCCCCAAAGGGAACAGTGTGAAGACACGTATGACGACGACATTGCTAAATAAATAAATGGAATAAAAAAAATTATTTTAGGGCTTTTAAAAGTCTTTAAATTGCTTTAATTCTGTTTAAAACTACTTCAGATTCTTCAAAATAATGTAAACGTTTTTAAAAGTTTATAAAAGTTACCAAAAGCTTCATAAAAATACCAAAAACCTATTTAAAATGCTGCTTTGCATGTAAAAATGCTTAGCAGCTTGTGAGAAACATTGGGGGCGTGTCCTATTAAACTGAGACCTCAAGGGGCGTGTCTCAGTTGCACAGCGCGCTCCAGGCTTCGCGCTGGCTGCACTCCTGGGCGGCGTGACGTCAAACGCTGCCCGGGATTCTTCTGTTTCAAAATGGAATTCCAGGCGTCCCTGGAGGTGAAATGTCAGCGCGTCGGGTAAGTGCATATCAGGGGCTTGCACGCGCGGCAAGCCACCGACCCGAATTACTGCCCCATTATGTAAAGGTGGAGGGAGATACGCTGGTTTAAGTCTTTTCCCTGTATTTTGATTAAAGGATTGTCGTTCCTCTGTGTTTGTTATTTTTATTAAAGGTTTTTTTCTTTTGTTGTTTTTTACGACACGGTTTAATAAAGATATGTGTGCCAAGTGGTGCAGGGGTGTTGGACCCCTCCATGCTTGGATGTGTGTGTAAAGTCTGTAATTTTACTCTCTGTATGCTGATGTACACTACATTTTCGCGGAATGGGAAGTGCATGTGTCGTGGGTATATTAGACAGTTAATTACAGGGGAAGGTTGACTATGGAGGGTCAGAAAAATTTTGCTCACCTTAAATGCATGCTACTTCAAGCAAGTTTTAGTATCACAGGGCGGACTGTAAGATTTGCAAAATTTCTGCATTTCCCCGAAGGCTGTTATTAATAAACGGGACCCTGCATTGACATTTTAAATCAAAAAGGGTACCCAAAATGGCGTCCGTGCCTCGTGGCAGCAAGCCTGTGAGATTTTAAAATGGACTCTGCAACGCAGACAGCTTGGAGAAATCGAAACCAAGCCGTAGGCTTCTGTGAAGAGAGACTTTGTATTTTGGAACCAGACAGGACTCTGAATTATGCATTAGACCGAATTGGAGGCAAATCTAAATTCAGTTTAGGCCTATAGTTAAGGCCATTTAGCAGTCTGCATATATTATCGGAAACAGATTAACCGAGCCATCGAGGCCGGACAGGCCCATCAAGGAACTTTCAGGACAATACAAGTCAATTATCGGGCCGGTAGATGCGATTACCGGCCATCCAAAACCAGTAAATATGGATTGCTACCATTATTTAAAATAGCCCGCCAAGATTAAAACAAAGAACTAACCTGATTTGGCGCGCAGATAAGGGTTTTCAACGAAGGTATAATTGAAGGCCCCCTCGGGTAGCAAGTGGTGGGGTTCGAGTCGGGTGTTCGTGTTCGGTGTTCTTGTTGGTTGGTGTGCTGGTGCTGCTCTTCGGCCCCTCGCCCTCATGACTGCCACTCTTCCCCCATCACGTGCTTACCCCCTGGCCTTTGCCCGTGCCCTTTTCCCACACCATCTGGAATTAGCCCCAGCACCGGGTCGGGCGGACACGGACAATTCAGGCCAGGCGAGGCGGGACGCGACGAGGGGAGGAGGGAAGACCACCGGAGGGAAGGCCACCTGAAGAAGACCGGCTGAAGAAGACCAACTGAGGAGACGAACTGAGGGGAGGCTTCGAATTATCGGGCCTTCAGCCTCAGCCGACCTTCGAATAACTGCACACCAACTCAATCTGGCGGCAGTCAACGAAGAATCATCCCTGCAAGGTAAAGTACCCAAACAGAGACTTTAACTTTGGGGTACTCGAACCTGGACAATGCCCTTGCAGTACCTGGAGGCCACGTGATGACGGCAGGCTCCAGAGAGTACCAAGAGCGAACCCTGAACCCAACCGCTGTTTTGAGTCTAACAAACCTTTTGATTGGTGAGCATGAAGTTCTGACCCCTCATAGCTTAATCTAGTTAGGTATAGGGGGTGGGATAAGGATAAGGGGTTTTGTTAAGATAGTTGTTTTCCCTCGATGTGCCGTGTGTTCCCCATTCCCTGTATAAGTATAGCTATTATTATTCTTTTGCATTTGTAACTTTGCCTGTAGAAGTGTACACTAGTAATTTTTCCCATAAGATTGTATCAAGTTTTTCCTCTTCAATAAAATCTTGGTTTTTGTTTACATCCAACCACCTGTCTACTCGAGTCTTCTCTGTACCACCGACTTGTACCTAAGTCCGGTGTCTAGAACCCAGGGGCGTGGGAGTGATTCGAACTGCTCACAAAACAGTCAGGGGCATAACTGACTGGGCGTACGTACGCGCCAAACAACACAACCACACGGCCACTCCCTACAAGCACTCAACATCGAACAGGCAAGAGAGGTGCTCGGGCTCAGTATTGGGCAACACAATGTGACCAGAAACTGAGGGGGTTTCAAGGGTGATTCAACTCAAAGTACCTTTACTTTTTATCTGAAAGCAATGTCACGTGACATCAACTAGTATGTGATCAAATAGAGAATCTAGATGGGTGGATGTGGATTACAAGGCAGTAATCCAACCAGTAATCCGAGTTCTGACGAAAGGTCATCGACCTGAAACGTTAACTCTGTTCCTCTCCCTACAGATGCTGCCTGACCTGCTGAGTATTCCCAGCATTTTCGGTTTTTATTTCAATAATCCAACCAGTGGGTTCAGATAGAATCATTTCCAAAGAGAGAACAATTGAGACAACGGGGGTGATTTTGCCAATGGGAAGCTTCGGGATTCCCACTTGTCGGGTTTCAGTCCTGCCTCCAACAACTGCTGGCCAACCCATGCTATTTTCCCTTGATTGACCTTGTTAAGCCTGCCCAGTGGGCTTAGCAGGCCAATTAAGGGAAAGCCAGTTGCAGAGAACGTCAACGTATGACGTTTCATCTGTCAAAAATTTTTGACAGATGAATTGTCATCATTTGACAGCTCTGTGAAGCTGTCAGTCACATTCTCTGTAGTTTGATGAGGTCTTGAATTCAAGACCCCATCAAACTTCTTTCTTTTACAGAAATGAGATGGTAGTTGCATTTGAGAATGCAACGGCCACCTGTCATTCCCAATGCGGAGGTCTGAGACTCTCCGCATACACACCGACTGAAGCCTGCAGGAAGAAACAAAGGTAAGTACACTTTTAATAACTTTGCACTTACCTCAGATACTCACCTCTCCACACTTGCACCCATCAATTACCTTCACAGCACACTTTTGCACCACCCCCCCGACCCCCACAGACCCCCTACTCACCTCGCTGAGCTGGCGGGTTTCAGAGCCTCGGCAAGACCACACTTGTGAGGGCAAAAAGGGGATAATCCTATTTTCTGCCTGTTAACTACCTAATAACAGGCAGTTAATAGGCTTCAATCCCTTTCTGCCTCCAAGGAGACGGAACCCGGCGCGGGACGGCTACCCGCCTCCTGGGAAGATGCCCCCAAATTCTGCCATTTTACCGGCAGTCCTGCCTCCATACCTGCCTCCCCAGGGCTGGCAAAATCACCCCAATGTGTTAGTTATTGAAAATTTGAATTACTGTCTGTAATCCTGACATCTATTCATTATTTTTGTGCTTAATTTTTTTCACTACTGTCCTCTATCATTTCTTTTTTTTTTGCCATTTTTACTCATTTGCCACTCTTAAGTGATGATACAGAATGCTGGGGAATGTGAGGTTCTTTTGATGTATGGTGGTATGCTTAGGAATGGTGAATTAAAGGTCCATACACAAACACCAAGCCAACTACATACATCCCTATTCATCCTTCAGATCTGCTCCTTAAATAAATATATACAATCTATCTACAACAATCTAGTGACGTACATGCTTGATTAGTTTGCATAGTTCCCAAAGCATAGCACTATACTGAGGCTACGCAGATGAGCAAGAGAATTTGTAGCTGAAGATAATGATGGAAGTATGAAATTAGGTGTGTAAAAAAATATAAATTTGAATAAATACTATGAAGATAATAGCACTGATTAACAATACAAATGAGATAAGCAGATTGAGGGTGTGAAACAAATATAATTTGTGTAAGAAAAAGAACAAAGTAGAAGAGGAAATTAAATGCTCAAATTGTGTAATGGCTTCAGCGGCACTTCCCTCTGCTCGCCGCCTGAGGGCGGTTTTTGAGGCTTCGGTGCACTGCTGCCGTGCCTTTGGGCCCCTCTCCTCACCTATTTCTGGAGTAATTGATCTCATCAGGGTAATTAGGCTAGTTAATAAAGTTGTTCGTTTTTGTCCTTGTCTTGCCCCTTTTTATTTTTAAATGGACCAAGTAAATTAAACAAATAAACTGTAATTAAAACACTAAAACTTTAAATAAACCTTAGCAAATCAAATTAAAATTTGGTTGTCCAATCCAATTATGCACTCCAGTCCCCGCGGCGCCCACCGGTCACGGAAGTGCTCGAGCACGCCGGCGGACACCGCATGCTCCATCTCCAGGGCCACCCGGGCGCGAACATGGCCGTGGAAGAGAGGGACGCAATCTGGCTGGACGACCACCTCAACCGCCCGCTGCCTGGACCAATTGATGGCTTTTTTAGCCAGGCCCAGGAGCAGACCCACGAGGAGGTCCTCCAACCTGCCCGCTCCCCTCCGCTCCGGGTGACCGTAGATCAAGAGCGTGGGACTGAAGTGCAACCAAAAATCGAGGAGCAGCCCCTTCAAATAATGGAAGAGGGGCTGCAACCTCACACATTCTACATAAATATGAAAAACGGACTCCTCCAGGCCGCAGAACAAGCAGGCAGCCTGGGAGTCCGTGAACCTACTTAAAAATATATTGCACGGGACTGCCCCGTGCAACACCCTCCAGGCCAAGTCCCCAATAGAACAGGGGAGGACTTCTGCATAGAGAGCCCTCCATTGGGGACCTCCGCCTCCGCCGGAAGGCAAGACGGCACGCCACGGCGTGTCCGGACGGTAGGCGAAGATGACAAAGTGGAAAGTGTGCAGGAGCAGCCCGTACAGGAAATCCCTCCGTGCGGAATGAAAAGGCACGGAGGGTATTTCCTCGAGACGGCTCAAGTTGTGAGGCGCCGGTTCCCGAGGGGGGTTTCGGGGCTGGGCGCCGATAAGGAATTCCATCCGAACGGGGGAAAGCTCGGACGGGATCGCCCCACGCGCTTGAGCTGCCTCGATACACCTCGTGGCGCCGGGGCACAGCGTCGCTTTCATCGACTCGATGGCATTGACCGCGAGCTGGACATTGGCCCAAGACATGCGCCGCGCCAACTCCTCCGGTGCCATCCAGCCCGCTCCTCCGCCATCGAGCAGGTCCCCGACTCTAGTCACCTTGCCAGGCACAGCCCTGCCCTCCGCCAGCCGCCCGAACCCGTAGACGTGGAGGTGCGGATTCCTGAACAGCGGCTCCCGAAGGACAGCCGCCATTCCTGATGGGGGAGAGCTCCGCCTGGAAGCGACGTAGTTCCAAACCCATAGCAGTTCCTGGTAAAAGACAGGCAGCTCCCGCAGGCTGGCACGCGTGCCGCCCACTTCCAAAAACAGGAGCTGCATGTCGTAATTGAGGCCGTGCAGCTGGCGGAAAAAATACGTCGCCAGCGCACACCATCTCGGAGGATTTTCGATGTACAGGTATCTCTGCAGCGTCTGAAGACGGAAAGTCGCAGCCTGGGTGCGGAGGCACACCAGCGCCTGACCGCCCTCCCTAAGCGGGAGACACAGAACTGCGGCAGAGACCCAGTGCTTCCTTTTGTCCCAGAAGAAGTCGACGAGCTTCTTCTGTATCTTGGCGACAAACGCAGGGGGAGGGATCAAAGTGACGAACCGGTACCACAACATGGCGGCCACCAGTTGGTTTATGACCATCGCTCGACCCCTGTAGGACAACACTCGGAGCAATCCTGTCCAGCGTCCTAAGCAAGTGGTGACTTTGGCCTCCAACTCTTGCCAGTTCGCCGGCCAGGAGTCCTCGGCAGGGCTAAGGTAGACTCCCAAGTAGAGGAGGTGCGTGGTGCTCCAGGCGAAGGGCCTGAACTCCTCCGGCAGGGAGTCCACCCGCCACTGACCCACCAGGAGTCTGGAACATTTCTCCCAGTTGATCTTGGCGGAGGATGCGTCCGAGTAAATCTGCTGGCATTCCTGCATCCTCCGCAAGTCAGCGGGATCCGTGACCGTGAGGAGCACATCATCGGCATAAGCCGAGAGGACCACCTCCATGCCCGGCCCTTGCAGAGCCAGTCCTGTCAACCTCTTCCGCAAGAGGCGCAGGAAAGGCTCTACGCAAACGGCGTATAACTGGCCGGACATGGGGCATCCCTGACGCACCCCCATCCCGAAGCGAAGGGGCGCCATCAAGGACCCGTTAACTTTAATCAGACACTCTGCGGCAGCGTACAGAAGTCGGATCCGGGCGACAAAATGCGTCCCGAACCCGAATGCGCGCAGAGTCCCGAAGAGATACTCGTGATCTACCCTGTCGAACGCCTTCTCCTGATCCAGGGAAAGGAAGGCGACCGACAGACCAGCCCTCTGGGAATGGTGGACCAGGTCCCAGACCAGATGGATGTTATCGTGGATGGTCCGGCCCGGGACCGTGTAGGACTGGTCGGGGTGGATCATGTGGGCCAGCACAGCGCCTAGGCGAGCAGACATGGCCCTGGCAAAAATTTTGTAGTCCGTGCTGAGGAGGGAGACCGGGCGCCAGTTCTTAAGGAGGCGGAGATCGCCCTTCTTAGGCAGCAGGACAATAACCGCCCTGCGCCAAGAGAGGGGCATCTCCCCGGTCGCCAAACTTTCCCCCAGGACCCGCGCGTAGTCGCCCCCCAAGACGTCCCAGAACGCCCTGTGGAACTCCACGGTCAGCCCGTCCAGCCCCGGGGACTTTCCCCTGGAGAGCTGGCGGAGGGCGCCGGTCAGCTCCTCCAGGCTCAGAGGAGCGTCCAATTTTTCGGCGCCCTCCAGGCCGACCTTCAGCAGGTTCTCCCACAAAACTCTGCGCGCATCCTCGCTGGACGGATCCGGAGAGAACAGAGCCCTGTAATAGGCGCGGGCCTCCGCGCTGATCCCCTCCGGATCCGAGACCAGAGATCCGTCGTCGGCCAGCAGCCCCAAGAGCTGCTTACGGACCCCCCGTCTTTTTTCCAGCGAGTAGAAGAAGGGGGAGCCGCAGTCCAGGTCCCACAGGAACTGGATCCGCGACCTCACGTACGCGCCTCGGGACCCGACGAGCTGCAGGTCCTTCAGCGCGCCCTTCTTCTCTTCGTACACCTTCCGCAGGGCCGGGTCCTCGACGACTTGACTGAGACGGGACTCCAGGTCGAGCACCTCCTTCTCCAACTGCCCGACCCGGGCCTCCCGCCTCTTGGTCGACCCCTTCGCGTACTCTTGACAGAAGAGATGGACGTGAGCCTTGCCCATGTCCCACCATAGCCTCAAGGAGGGGAAGCCCCCCCGCTTCCTTCTCCAGTCGGCCCAGAACCGACGAAACGAATCCCGGAACCGCGCGTCCTCCAGCAGCAGGTTGTTAAAATGCCAGTACGTGGACCCCCACCGTGCGCGCAGCGGAATGAGCTCCGCCCACACCAGGTGGTGGTCCGTGCACGGCACCAGCCGCATGGAAGCCGCCGGAACGCAGGAGACATAAGCCCAGGAAATATAAAGGCGGTCGATTCTGGACCATCCTCCTCCAGACCTCACGCTAGTGAAGGCGCTGGAGTCGGGGTGGAGATGTCGCCAGACGTCCACCAAGTCGAAGGACCCGACCAGGTCCCTCAACTTCTCCATCGCCGCCGGGCATCGCTGGGGGGCCGAACGGTCCCTCGCCTCGAGGGTGCAGTTAAAATCCCCCCCGAGGATGACGCACTCGCCCGCGTCGATGGAGCCCAGAAGAGCGGACACTTCTTCAAAGAAGTGCACTTGCTGCGCACCGGCCTGAGGGGCGTACACGTTCACTAGATGGAGCGGCACGCCCCCCCAGGTGAACAGTGACCTGGAGCAAGCAGCCCAGCACGTGCTCCTTGACCCCCAAGATCTCCAGCTGAAAATGCGGGGCCAGCAAGATAGCCACCCCGCTGGAAACGCTGGAGAGGTGACTCATGCTGACCCCTCCTTGCCACTCCAGGAGCCACGTGGCCTCGTCTCCCGGAACGGTGTGGGTTTCTTGCAGGAAGCACACCGCATACTTCCCGTCCCGAAGGACCGAAAGGTTATTAAATCTGCAGCAAGCCTCCCTGCTGCCGTTGATGTTGAGGCTGGCTATGGTTATCTTCATCTCAGAAGCATAGTGCAACCTCTACCTACACCTAACGGGGGGAGGGAGCACAGCCGCTAGTCGACCGCCACTCCCTCAGCAGCCCAGTGAGGAACGACCTGAGCCGATGCAGCTCGAGCGGGCTCACATCCGCGTCCGCGCCCATGGTCTTGACGGCGGCGCGGACCGACCCGATGAGCAGCGCCAGCTCCGACCACCTGGCGAGGGCCAGCCAGGTCTTGTTTTGACGACACTGGCACACGGCCACAAAATCCCGGAGTTCCCTGACGGGGATGAGCGGAGACTCGATGAGGGGCACGAGGTCATCCATCGCCTCGTCAGCGATGGAGTCTGAATCGTCCTCCGCGCCCATCACCGAGTCCCCGTCCTCCTCCGGGGGGTCGCCACCAGCGGCCGACCCGTCCGTCACGCAGTGCGCAGCGAACGGCTCAGCCGCACCGGCCGGCCCTGCCTCTGCCCGGATCCCACCCCCAGGATCGGCGGCAGAGGATTCCTCCCTGGACTCCTCCGGGGGCGCCGGGCCAGGAGACGGCGGCGGTTCGGAGTCCCCCTCCGCTCCAGACGCCAGAACGACCGGAGAATTCGGAGAGAAAACAAATCCAAATTCCTCCAGGTCGTCCGGCGCCGGAGACACAATCAGAGGGCCTCCCCCTTCCCCGCCACCGGCCTCCGACCCAGCAGATGGGGTGTTTTTAACTAAAACCTCGACCAGGTCGAGCAGCCCCTGGGAAATGTCTGGGTTGCTTTGGGCGAGCTCACTTTCCTCGAACTCGCCCGACCCAGACCCCAGGCCGCCCAACCCGGCGAGGGGTAACGGAACAGAAAGTATATCTATTTCTGCCGCAGGTTGTTCCGCGACCCCCTCCATGAGCAGGGTCTCGTCCCCATCCCCGGGAGGTACGTGCTGGACAGACACATCTGCCTCAGCCTCCCGAGGGACAGGCGACCCCTGCCGATCGCTGGAGATGGTGACAGCGGGGAGGGGGGGCGCAGTACCCGCGGCGGGCGACGACTCCCCCTGCTCGGAGGGACCTTCCTCCTCCCGGTCCTCCTCCTCTTCCAGGGGGTCGCGCCTTCTTTTTAGTGCGGAGGGAGCGAGGGAGACCGCCATGTCTGCAGGGGCCTCCTCCTCTGCTCCCTCCGGCGGAGCAGGTTTGTCGGGTTCCTCGGGCCCGAGCCCGGCCGCAGGTATCGGCATTTCCGCTACGGCGGTTGCGGCCACAGGCTCGGGCACGAGGCCCCTCCCGCCCTCGTCTGCCCCGACCAACTCCGCGAGGAGCGTGGGTGTCAGGGGCTCTAAATTTAGGGGTTGGCCCTCCGCGGGGGGACCCGCCCTGAGGTGTTTTGTCTTGCGCCGCAACTTTCTTCCGCCCGGACGGGCTCCCTCCCCCCTGCCGGAGGCCCCGGTGGCATCGGCCTCCGACATCGACCACGCATCAGTGGCACCCGACGCGCGGACAGATCCGGGGGGGGGGGAGCGGCGGCGGCGCCAGCCTCGGCCACGCCAGACGATCTGGCGGCCTTGGAGGCGGGGCAGTTTTTTCTGATGTGCCCCACCTCCTTGCAGGCGTGGCACCGCACACCGTCCAATGTCCAGAAGACGCGGTAGGCAGTCCCCCCATGGAGGACGACAAAAGCCCCGTCGGTGTCCTCCTCCCGCGCCAGCTGAATAAAGACCTGGCGCCGGAAGAAGAAGACGTGCCGAAGGCTGGCTTCCCGGAAGCCGAGCGGGATGGGTGTAATCCCCGACCTCACCTCCCCAAGTTGGCGCAAGTGGGGGAGGAGGAGCTCACCAGGAATATAGGGCGGGACATTGGAAATAGCGATCCTCCGCGCAGTGGCCTCAAGAGGATCCACCGGCAGGAAGGTCCCGCTCCGACCCCAGGAAGAACACAGCCTTCCCGTACATTTTTGAGGCGGCGAGGATGGCTGAAGGGCCGACAACCCCAGCCATGGCCTTTACGCACGCCTCATTTGTCATTGTGGGGTGGGTGTAGCTCTTCACCCCAAGCTTTTTGTAATCAGTTTGAAAGGTGACGGGGCAGCAGAAGAAGCGGGAGCAGCTGTGGCTGTGGCTGCCACTCCCACATAAGTCCTGGCTGGCCCCGCCACCGGCGAAGATGCAGTCGCCATTATGGGGTGGTTTTTTAAATAGAGCTACACCCACCCCAAGTCACAGGCCTTGAGATGTTGAAGATGGCCTCCGGTTGTTTTTTAAAGTCCTCCCTTGAGCAGAGGGAGCTGTTAAATTAAAGGCCCACCTCTCCCCTTATCAATTGGAATTGGGAGAGGGGCCTTCTCCCCTCTGCTCAAGTGGCAATTAATTAAAAGTTGGAAAAGAGGTGCCTCTTGAGAGAGACAAAGAGAGAGACAAAGAGAGAGAGAGAGGGGGGGAAGGAGGGAGGCCGCAAAGGCAGGGGCGCCACTCAGGATGGTAGGTGGGTGGGTGTCGGCAGGGGTGCACTTCCCGATGGAAAAAATAAAGTCTCTGTTGGTGGTCTTCAGGCAGGGGAGAAGATGTCTTCGCCTGGGAAAGCTGGAGAATGCCCAGGCTCAGCCCTACACCAGGTCTTAACGATGTAATAAATAATTTAAAGGCTTCACCTAGGCAGCTCCAGCAGTCCCAGGCCAGGCAATAGAAGGGGTGCTTATTAGTGGTGTGTGTGGTCTAGTATTCTACAAGAGCCACACACACACACACACACAGACACCCCTTGGTGTTCCGGCCGGTCTTCTTTCCTCCCCCCACCTACAATATAAAGTCTTTTGGGGAATGCACCAAATGACACCCACCTGCAGATGTTTCAGTGGAAGATGTTAGCCTTCCCTCCTTCCAGGCAGTTGATGGTTGGTGTCGATGCTACTCCTCTCCCCTCTCTCCTTCTCCTGGAATGGAGGCCAATTTGGGGAGGCAGTGGTGGAAAGGCCTCTCCTCTTGTAGGTGTTGGCCTCCTTCTCCCTCTGTCCTCTTCTCTCCAGGCACCTCAGTAGTAGATGTTGCTGGTTTGTGGTAGTGGTGGTCTGACGTCTCTCCTTCTCCTCCACTCCCTGGTCAAGGAGACCACCACTTTCCACTCTCCTTCAGGTCAACCAGCAGCACAGAGAGCAAGGCAGAGAATGAATAAAGTTGTTCGTTTTTGTCCTTGTCTTGTCCTCTGTGCCTCTGGCCTCACCTGTGTGTTGTTAATGTATTTGTCTCCTGTCTCATTTGATTAATTATGTCACATGACCACTCTGGCCTGTATTTAAGCTTCCTGTTTCCTGTCCTCTTTGCTCAGTCCTGGGTTCGCCTGCCTGCAAGTAACAGCTCTTGCTGTGTCTCTGGCGTTCTCGAGTTTCTCTGTGTTTTTGAGTCTCAAGTGAATCTCCTTTCGAGTGTTACTATGTCTCTGTGTTTTCGAGTATCAAGTGAAGCATCTTTCGAGTTCTACCCGGTCTCGAGTCCTTGGATAGGTTTCCTGCGCTTGGGGCCACTACCGAAACCCTAGCAAAATGGCCCCGTGAATGCACGGCCCCGTGACAGTAGGACTGAGCCATTCATGGACCCAGCAGAAACCAACCAGCCAAGGTTTGAAACTCTAAAGTTAAACTCTCGAGCTCTCTTGGGCAAATATTTGGTCTCCTAGGAGGAAGACTCCCCGCTGTGTCTGTGTGTTTAATTTTCGAGTCTCCTAGGAAGAAGACCCCCACTGTGTTAAATTTTTGAGTGAACTTTCAAATCTCCTATGTTAAATTCAAGTGAACTTTCAAGTCTACTGGGCCTTCATTGTGTTAAATTTTCGAGTGAACTTTCCAATCTACTGGACCTTCATTGTGTTTAAACTCTCAAGTCTCTTGGGCCTTCGCTGTGTTAAACTCTCGAGCTCTCTTGGGCAAATATTTGGTCTCCTAGGAAGAAGACTCCCCGCTGTGTCTTTGTGTTTAGTTTTTCGAGTCTCCTAGGAAGAAGGGCCTAGAAATTCAGTTGCGTTCGCCAGCCGTTAGCGCCTTAGGAGGAGTAGATCTCGAGCGCTAGGCACTTAGCGGCCGGGCGCAGGACGATCTGCGCCTACGCCCAACTTCAGTAGACATTTAGCGCCGGCGCAAAGTGTTTGCGCGCGCTCAGCTGCGCGCACAACTTATGACGTCATTTCGTCGTGCAACGCCTTTTGTGCGCCCCAAACCGGAACTTCAGTCACGCCCGCCCAATGTGGGCGTGGCGGTGTTAAGAACTGTGAAGTGGAACGCAGCAGAGGCCCTGCGGGCCTCGGGGAGCGCTAATTAAAGGGCACTTACACTGAACTATAAAGGCCAGCCATTTTGCTGCAATGACTTTTCTGCAACGGATTTCTGGACAGAGACCAAGGAAGAGACCTTACTGATTTGGCCCAACATAGGAGAGGTATTTTTGGCTTCTGGCCAGAGCTTGGAAATTTGCCTCATTGTGATTTCATTGTTTGCAAGTATATTACGGGGGCTGCATGGGGTTCCAACCCTCAGTTCCAGCATTATGTGCGAAGGGCTCGCAGACGCTGTGTGAGAGGGGCAGCCATGACTAGACGCAGAGGGGGCATCAGGCGTCGGCAACGTAGGCCTTACCCACTCAGGGAATACCGCCAGCAGGTGTCCTATCTCACCATGACTGCCGCGCAGTGTGTTAAGAGGCTGCGCTTCAGAAGGGAGGTGGTTGCAGAGATCTGTCAGCTGCTTCACAGAGATCTGCGTCTGCAGCTGATGTGCAGGACGTCTCTGTCGGTGGAAGTGAAGGTCACGGTGGCTCTGAACTTTTATGCAAGCGGCTCCTTCCAAGCCGCTGCTGGGGACATAGCTAACATATCCCAGTTCGCCGTGCATCGCTGCACCCGGCAGGTCACCGATGCCCTTTTCACAAGGAGACACCAATTCATCTCCTTCCCCATGACCCTAGAGAGGCAGGAGCAGCGTGCAGTCAGATTTGCGAGGATCGCCGACTTCCCCATGGTGCAGGGCGCCATTGACTGCACGCATGTGGCTTTGCGGGCACCTATCGACAATGCCGAGGATTACCGCAACCAGAAGGGCTACCATTCCCTCAATGTACAGCTGGTGTGTGACCACAGGCAGCGCATCCTAGCTGTCAATGCCCGCTTTCCAGGCAGCAGCCACGATGCATTTATCCTGCGCCAGACTACTGTGGCTGACATGTTCCAGGCACAGCCTCCCCCAAGAGGATGGCTTATCGGGGACAAAGGCTATCCTTTGTGTACATGGCTCATGACCCCGCTCCGCGCGCCCAGGACCCCTGCTGAGGAGGCATACAACGAAAGCCATCAAGCCACAAGGAACATCATAGAGCAAACGATTGGCGTCCTCAAGCAATGGTTCCGCTGCCTGGATCGCTCCGGCGGATCTCTGCAGTATTCGCCGGATAGAGTCCCCCAGTTCGTCGTCGTTTGCTGCATGCTGCACAACCTGGCTATCCGCAGGACTCAGGCACTGCCACCTCACGTTGGACCACCACCTCAGGAGGACAAGCAGGAGGACCATGAGGAGGAGGAGGAGGAGGAGGAGTACCAGCCCAGGAGGGAGCCACAAGGTCCAAGGGCCGTCCGTCGGCGGCTTATTGAATGACACTTCTAGGCCCCCTGTCAGGGAATGGCTTGTGGCAATGAAGGCACATGAATGCAGCCGCTCCGCAAGCCCTCAGCCGGTTAACGCAACAACCACTTGAAACATCACACATGGACAAGCTGAATAAAGAAAAAGCTTTATTGAACAAACTCAGGGCCCTTCCCACATGAAACCCAAAAACAGACAACACCCCCAAAAAACAGTCAAAAACATATCTCACTCCCACAACCTGGGGAGGAATAACAAAACTTGTCCATCCAAATGGCCTTCATCCTCGGCCTTACCAAAAGAAACCCCCCCCATAGACAACACAACCACCCCCATATAAAAAAACATTTGCCAACACACTCTACTTTGTGTGCCGAGAGGGCGAGTCCTTGTCCAGCCTTTTCCGGCCCCTGGCCGACCTGCTGCTCCGCCTCAACCTGGGCCCTGTGGGTGCTGCAAGGCTGGGGGAAGGCTCCTGAGGGGCACATTGCGTGACGGCAGATGCCCTTGGGGGTCGGCCTAGACGAGCTCTGGCCCTCGAGGGGCCGGCTGCTGACTGCTGCAGCTGTGGCTGGGCAGCATCAGTCTCTCCAGCAGCTCGTGGCAGCTTCGCTGGGGGAGTGGCAGTGGCGGCTGCAGCAATGGGGGCAAGCTGGCTGATGCCAGGCGCTCGCTGCTCGCCTGAGACACTGGCACTCGGCCGGGCTGGCACTGCAGCAAGCGCAGCAATCTGGTGAAGGCCAGACCGCTGTGCTGCTGCAGCGCGGCGGGTGCTCCGGCGATGCCTGCCTGACACAGCGAGTGTGGCAGCAGTGAGTGCCCGTACTGCCCTGGTCTGTGCCCGCATCAGACCAGCCAGTGACTGCACGGCACCACTGATCAACTCTCCACTTGCTGCCTGTGCTGCCCTGAAGTCGTCCCGACTCGCGTCCTGTGCTGCCCTGAATTCGGCCCGACTCGCGTCCTGTGCTGCCCTCAATTCGGCCCGACTCGCGTCCTGTGCTGCCCCGAATTGTTCAAGACCCCTGGCCTGTGCTGCCGCGAGTTGTTCGAAACCCCTGGCCTGTGAGGCCCCGAAATCGGACACACTATGAGCCAGGGACTCGATGGCCTCAGGCAACCGTGCCACAACCCCCATGAACTCGGTGTGCCGACGATCCGAGTCAGCGGACATTTGATCAAGGAGGCGCACCTCCTGGGCGAGGACCGTCTCCGGACTGGAGGCCGGACTCTCCCTCTGGGGAGAAGGCCGCCGAGCTGGCCGACCCTTCCCGCGTGGCTGGACGCCACTGGGCCCAGCAACTACACTCCCCTGCAACACTTCCCCCCTCTGGGGAGAAGGCAGCCGAGCTGCCCGACCCTTCCCGCGTGGCTGGACGCCACTGGGCCCAGCAACTATACTCCCCTGCAACACTTCCCCCCTCTGGGGACAAGGCAGCCGAGCTGCCCGACCCTTCCCGTGTGGCTGGACGCCACTGGGCACAGGAGCTACACCCCCCTGCAACACTTCCCCCTGGCTCTCCTCCAGGGAAGACGTGTCCCCTCCATTGCCATCCCCTGGCGCGGATGAGGGTTCCCCCGATGGGCCGCCTTCCTCTTGCTCCTCCTCGTCCTCCTCTTCCGAGGGACTGACACTCGCAGCTTCAGGGACCTCCTCCTCACCAGCTGAAAGCAGGAAGGCACAAGAGTAGCTTTAGAGTGAGGACAGGGCGTCAGCGAGGGAGGCATGAGTGGTGGCATTCTGCGCATTGGTCGGACAGTGGCAAAGGATGTAGATCTGAAGCGCTAGGGGAACGAGAGAGGTCCAAAAGGTCATGTCCTTACCATTGGGGCCCAGCACAGGGTCGGCATCTCCACATGCAACGGGGCCAATCAGCCGGCCACCCATGAGTCGACCCACGCGCTCCTCCAGGTCACTGAGCTGCTGGAACTGGGGACGGCCTCCCCCGGTGACAGTCTGGCTCTTCAGATTCTGGGCCAGCTTGGCCTGCAAGAGAAAGGACGGCCTCTAAGTACAGTGTGGTGCCCTGTTGTTGTGTGCACTGCCTCCCATGGTCGAATAGCTTGGCCAGTGTGGTGCCCTGTTGTTGTGTGCACTGCCTCCCATGGTCGAATAGCTTGGCCAGTGTGTAAAGTGCAGAAAGTGCAATTGATGTTCATGCCAGTGCCATAGCTGCTGGATGAGGGCTGGCCATTAGGCCTTTGAAGTCCCTTTGCCCATAATGTGAGGTGCACATGCAAGGATGAGGAGGACACTGGAAAGGGTACTCACCTTGACAATCCGAGTGAGGTCGTTAAACTTTTTCCGGCATTGGACACCAGTCCTGGGGACATCGCAGGTGGCTGTGACCCTCTGGGCAATATCCCTCCAGGCTCTCCTGTACACCCTGGTGGGAGGCTTCTTGCCACTGTCCGGGAACAAGATATGGCTTCTCCTCTCCAAAGCCCTAACCAGCACCTTTAAATCATGGGCAGAGAAGCGCTGCACTCGCTCACGGGCCCTCTGCATCCTTCCTGGCGCTATTTCTCTCCAGCAGCAGTGTTTAGGCCTAGCTGGAGGGCTGCAGTATCCAGGGCGTGGCAGCAGACCAAGTCGACCCTTCCCCCTTTAAGAGCTGGCCGGCGCCAGGGTGTCTGCTGTCAATCAAAACATGACCGCACCTGCGCTGCGCCCGGCCTCGGCGGTATCAGTCTGCACCGCCGGCTTAGCGCCTAAAGATAGCCGTGCATCGCCAGTTTTAGCGCTCGAGCAAACTCCTTGGCCAAAGCTACTGAATATCGGCGAAGTGGCCTCCACTTTCCGGCGGGCGCAAACTTTAGCGGCCGCCCGACTTTACCGCCCCAAAAGTGGCTATACTGAATTTCTAGGCCAAGACCCCCACAGTGTTAAATTTTCGAGTGAACTTTCAAGTCTCCTATGTTAAGTGAACTTTCAAGTCTATTGGGCCTTCATTGTGTTAACTCTCTAGTTAACTTCCAAGTTCCCTGGGCCTCCGTTGTGTTAAACTTTCAAGTCAACTTTCAAGGTTCCTGGCCTCCCGTTGTTAAACTTTCAAGTCAATTTTCAAGTTTCCTGGGCCTTCATTGTGTTAAATTTTCGAGTGAACTTTCAAATCTACTGGACCTTCATTGTGTTTAAACTCTCAAGTCTCTTGGGCCTTCGCTGTGTTAAACTCTCGAGCTCTCTTGGGCAAATATTTGGTCTCCTCGGAAGAAGACTCCCCGCTGTGTCTTTGTGTTTGATTTTTTCGAGTCTCCTAGGAAGAAGACCCCCACGGTGTTAAATTTTCGAGTGAACTTTCAAGTCTCCTATGTTAAGTGAACTTTCAAGTCTATTGGGCCTTCATTGTGTTAACTCTCTAGTTAACTTCCAAGTTCCCTGGGCCTTCGTTGTGTTATATTTTCAAGTCAACTCTCAAGCTTCCTGGGCCTCTACTGTGTTAGACCCCCAAGTGAACTCTCGGGCCTCCTGTTGGCCTTCATAGTGTTAGATTTTTGAGTCAACTTTCAAGTTTCCTGGGCCTCCCGTTGTGTTAAACTTTCAAGTCAACTTTCAAGTTTCCTGGGCCTTCATAGTGTTAAATTTTCGAGTGAACTTTCAAGTCTACGGGACCTTCATTGTGTTTAACTCTCAAGCTTCCTGGCCCTCTACTGTGTTAAATTCTCAAGTGAACTTTCAAGTCTCCTGGGCCTCTCGTAGTGTTAAATTCTCAAGTCAACTCTCAAGCTTCCTGGGCCTTCGTTGTGTTAAACTCTCGAGCTCTCTTGGGCAAATATTTACTGGACCTTCATTGTGTTTAACTCTCAAGCTTCCTGGCCCTCTACTGTGTTAAATTCTCAAGTTAAATTTTCGAGTGAACTCTCACGTCTCCTGGCCCTCATTGTGTTAAACTCTCGAGCTCTCTTGGGCAATATTTGGTCTCCTAGGAAGAAGACTCCCCGCTGTGTCTTTGTGTTTAATTTTCGAGTCTCCTAGGAAGAGGACCTCCACTGTGTTTTGCTACTCTCCTGGACAAGGTAAACTTTCGAGCTCTCCTGGACAAAATAAACTCTCGAGCTCTCCTGGATAAGATATTCTCAAGTTCCCCTGGGCAAGTTAGGTTCTCGAGCTCCCCTGGATAAGAAACTTTCGAGCTCTCCTAGATAAGAAACACTCAAGTTCTCCTGGACAAGTTAAATTTTCGAGCTGTCCTGGACAAGATAACCTCTCAAGTTCTCCTGGACAAGATAACTTTCGAGCTCTCCTGGACAAGATAAACTCTCAAGCTCTCCTGGACAAGTTAAAACTTTCGAGCTCTCCTGCACAAGATAAACTCTCAAGTTATCTTGGGCAAATATTTGGGCTTTTGCTGTGTTTTGTGCTGTTAAACTCTCGAGCGCTCCCGAGCTCCCACTGTGTTTTTTGTGTTTAATTCTCGAGTCTCGCTAAAAATAAAGTATAAATAAATAAATAAATAAAATTGTGATCATCTTAGGCTTATGGGACGTCAGGTGCCGTCCCTAAAAAGGGGGGGTACTGTAACGGCTTCAGCGGCACTTCCCTCTGCTCGCCGCCTGAGGGCGGTTTTTGAGGCTTCGGTGCGCTGCTGCCGTGCCTTTGGGCCCCTCTCCTCACCTGTTTCTGGAGTAATTGATCTCATCAGAGTAATTAGGCTAGTTAATAAAGTTGTTCGTTTTTGTCCTTGTCTTGTCCTCTGTGCCTCTGGCCTCACCTGTGTGTTGTTAATGTATTTGTCTCCTGTCTCATTTGATTAATTATGTCACGTGACCACTCTGGCCTGTATTTAAGCTTCCTGTTTCCTGTCCTCTTTGCTCAGTCCTGGGTTCGCCTGCCTGCAAGTAACAGCTCTTGCTGTGTCTCTGGCATTCTCGAGTTTCTCTGTGTTTTCGAGTTTCAAGTGAATCTCCTTTCGAGTGTTACTATGTCTCTGTGTTTTCGAGTATCAAGTGAAGCATCTTTCGAGTTCTACCCGGTCTCGAGTCCTTGGATAGGTTTCCTGCGCTTGGGTCCACTACCGAAACCCTAGCAAAACGGCCCCGTGAATGCACGGCCCCGTGACAAATTGTGCTTCAAAGAAAAAGGGAAATTAAATTAAATATTTTAAGGGAAAAAAATGAGGATAATACAGAATAACAAAACAAAAAACACCAGTGCATAGGAATATTAGGAACATGAGAAGGCCATTCAGCCCCTTGGGCTTGCTCTGCCATTCCATTAGATCATGGCTGATCTGCACCTCAACTCCATTTTCCCATCTTTGCTCCATATTCCTTGATACCTTTACCCAACAAAAATATATCTATCTCAGTGTTGAAAGCTTCAATTGTCCAAACATCTATAGCCTTGAAGGGGGGGGGGGGGGTGTAGGGGGTGCTTGGAAGTAGAGATTTCCACATTTCTATTGCCCTTTGAAAAAGTGCTTCCTGATTTCACTTCAGAATGGCCTAACTCTAATTATGCCTCCTTATTCTTAATTCCCCCCACCATAGGACATAGTTTCTCCATATCTACTCTATCAAATTCTTTTAACATTTTAAACACTTCGATCAGATCAGATCACCCCTCAATATCCTATACACATGAGAATACAAGCCAGGTTTATGCAACCTGTCCTCATAATTTAACCATCTAAGCCTCCGTATCATTTTGGTGAATCTGTGCTGAACCCCCTCCAAGGTCAATATATCCTTCCTGATGTGCGGTGCCCAGAACTGAACAGAGTACTTCTGCTGGGGTCTGACCAAGGCTCTGTACAACTGAAGCACAACTTCCTCCCTCCCACCCCACGCCACGCCACGCCACCTCCCCCTTGCATTCCAGCCCCTTTGAGATACAGGCCAACATTGCATTAGCCTTTTCGATCGCTTTTTGTACCTATCTAATGATTTGTGTACTGGGACTCCCAAATCTCTTTGCTCCTCTACAGTCCCTACTTTCTCACCATTTAGAAAATAATCCAATATATCTTTCAACAAGCTACAGCAAGTCAAAAATAAACTTTTATCTTTTAAGACGACCAAGTTTGATTTGATGTTTGAAGGCTTTTTATCTATTGACGCCTTCTGCATATGTATTACAGCGTTTTACTAATTAAAAACACCTTGCTGCTCATTCGTAAAAGCAATTTGAAAAAAAGAACTCCTTGTCTGTAAATTGAGTTCATAAATCGTAACATGTACACATGGGACATATTTATGGTATTTCCGTTTCCTGGACCATTTCCAGATATTCTCCGATCTGATTTCGAAGTGCTTAATATCGTAGCGCTTTCAGTTTATTTTACCAATATATCACCAAACAATGGTACTTCTCCCATTTCCACTATTCCCTATACTCTCCAGCTCTCCCCAGTCCCACTGCACGTCAATACCAGCTCCATTGGTCGGGGAGAACTATCCCAAGGTCCTGTCCAGAGACCCTGTCGATGCTCTTCTCAGCCAGGCTGATATTTGAAACCAGTTTTGTTCCATTTGAACCGATGAATTGACTGCGGGTGTGTGTGGTGGGGTGGGTGTCAATCCAAGTTCAGGTGGTAAACACCTCTGTTGTGCTGCACCAGTGCCGACTTCAGGCAAGCAGGGAAGCGCTTTTACACTGATCAAAGGTCATCGACCTGAAACGTTAAACTCTGTTTCTCTCTCCAGAGATGCTGTCTGAGCTACTGAGCATTTCCAGCATTTTCTGTTTCTATTAACGCTTTTATACTCCCGTCCGAATGAAGGGACTGCAGAGGTCCCCCTGCACGGGTCAAGTCCAGCGTGTGATTTATCCGCTGACAGATTTCGCCACAGTGGGTGCCACAAGTCTTTCTTCTATCAGTGGGGAGACACCGCTATAATTTTTGGAGCAGTGCAGTCAGACAGCACAGATTTAATCCGCTTGTACATTGATCTTTGGTCTCCTGGCCCCGCGTCCAGCAGCGGCTGAGAGTTGCCGCATTGTGTCAGACCGGCCGCCATGGAAACCTGTCTACCCCTGGGTCCTAGCGCCCGCCGGCTCAGCCAGGTGAAGGGAGGGGGAGACCAGGGAGTCAGGTAGATGCACGCGTCTGGCTTGTGGAGTGTACGTCATGACGTCACTAGCTGATGTCCGATGCAATTATAATGCACACGTGCAGTGGCCAGTTTGCCAAAGCCACTGTCGCACCCACTCCTCCCTTATTAAAAGAAATAGGAGCTGGAGTAGGCCATTTGGCCCTTCAAGCCTGCTCCGCCATTCAACAAGATCATGGCTGATCTTCTACCTCAACTCCATCTTCCCGCACTATCCCCATATCCCTTAATTCCCTTAGTTCACAAAAATTTATCGACCTCTGTCTTGTTTAAAGTGAGTAGTGCCATCATTTACAAGTAAATCCAGGAGAAGATCCGACTTATAATATAAAAGGCTCTTCATACGGTGAAATCACACTGCTGGACGGAGGGTCAGTTGAATATCTTGGACACAGGAGTCCTGCACATGTCAGGTTAAGTACACACATTGCACACAGGCACACATACAATGTCAAGAAACAGCCAAGACATCAGGCAGCACCTGTGAAGAGAGAAAGATTGGGTTAACATTCCAGGTCAATGACCCTACCTTTAACTCTACCTTTCTCTCTCCACAGATGCTGCCTGAACTGCTGAGTATTTCCAGCATTTTCTGTTTTATTTCAGATTTCCAGCATCTGCACTATTTTGCTTTTATAAGAACATAAGAAACAGGAGCAGGAGTAGGCCAATCGGCCCCTTGAACCTACTCCGCCATTCAATAAGATCATGGCTGATCCAATCTTGTCCTCAAAACCACTTTCCCGCTCTCTCCCCATACCCCTTGACTCCCTTGTAGTTTAAGTGTCTGTCTATCTCCGCCTTGAATATATTCAGTGATTCCACCTCCACAGCTCTCCGGGGTAGAGAATTCCAAAGATTCACGACCCTCTGAGAGAAGAAATTCCTCCTCATCTCTGTCTTTAATGAGTGACCTCTTATTCTGAAACTATGCCCCCTCGATCTAGATACCCTCACTAGGAGAAACATCCTCTCAGCATCCACCCTGTCAATCCCCCTCAGAATCTTATGTTTCAACAAGATCACCTTTCATTCTTCTAAACTCCAATGAGTATAGGCCCAACCTGCTCAACCTTTCGTCATATGTCAACCCCTTCATCCCAGGAATCAGTCTAGTGAACCTTCTCTGAACAGCCTCCATGTAAGTATATCCTTCCTTAAATATGGAAATCACAACTGTACACAGTACTCCAGGTGCGGTCTCACCAGCACCCTGTAAAGTTGCATCAAAACTTCCCTACTTTTATACTCCATACCCCTTGCAATAAAGGCCACCATTCCATTAGCCTTCCTAATTACTTGCTGTACCTGCATGCTAACTTTTTGTGTTTCATGTACTAGGACCCCCAGATCCCTTTGTACCGCAGCATTTTGTAGTCTCACTCCATTTAAATAATAATTTGCTTTTTCATTCTTCCTTCCAAAGTGGATAACCTCGCATTTTCCCACATTGTACTCCACCTACCAAATTTTTGCCCACTCACTTAACCTATCTATATCCCTTTGCAGTCTCTTTATGTCCTCCTCACAACTTGCTAACCCACCTATCTTTGTATCATCAGCAAATTTGGCTACAGTACACTTGGTCTCATCATCCAAGTCATTAATATAGATTGTAAATAGTTGAGGCCCCAGCACTGATCCCTGTGCCAACCAGAAAATGAACTATTTATCCCGACTCTCTGTTAGCCAATCCCCTATCCATGCCAAAATATTACCCCCAACCCCCGCTCTTATCTTGTGCAGTAACCTTTTATGTGGCACCTTATCGAATGCTTTCTGGAAATCCAAATACACCACATCCACTGGTTCCCCTTTGTCCACCCTATTTGTTACATCCTCAAAGAACTCTAGCAAATTTGTCAAACACGATTTCCCTTTCATAAAACCACGTTGACTCTGCTTGATTGTCTTATGATTTTCTAAATGTCCTGCTATTACCTCCTTAATAATGGATTCCAGCATTTTCCCAATGACAGATATTAGGCTAACGGGCCTATAGTTTCCTGCTTTCTGTCTCCCTCCTTTCTTGAATAGTGGAGTTACATTTGCAGTTTTCCAATCTGCTGGGACCTCTCCAGAATCCAGGGAATTTGGGTAGATTACAACCAACGCATCCACTATCTCTGCAGCCACTTCTTTTAGGACCCTAGGATGTAGGCCATCAGGTCCAGGGGACTTGTCGGCCTTTAGCCTCATTAGTTTGTCTAGTACTTTTTCTGTAGTGATAGAGATTGTTTTAAGTACCTCCCTCCCTATAGCCCCTTGATTATCTATTATTATTGGGATGTTTATACAATATGAAGGTTCACTGTGGGAAGATTTCTTTGTGATGTGCCAGTCTGCGAATTGCAATCGTAATGCAAATTAATTTCTTCCAGGCACTCCTCTGCTGATACCTTTTTAGTATCACTTTGTAAATAGCAGCTTTACACTGCACATGCAATGTCGGCATGATGCATGAGGTAGCGGAGTACCAATGCCAAATATAGAATAACTGCAACATTAAACTGTCTGTACTTACATAGAAGAAACGTTGATGAGGCTATAATCAGGTATTGGTTTGCTTGGCAACTCAACTGGCCAATCTCCAGGCAGGGAGACCTAGGGGCATGTTAGCTTTTAGCTTCCAACTCAGTTAAGTAAGAATACATAGGGAATTGTCACACAGTCTGCTGACAGCTGGTAATGAAATTTAAGCTTTGGGTTGGGCAGTTTCAGGGAAATCAATGGTCAGGAAAAAATGGATTTAGCCTGCTAACAGGGCTAGTGTAGTGTGATTTGTTATGTTCAAAGTTATAAAATAGATTAAAATTCACTGCATGTTACTCTGGTTATTCACAAATTATTTGTAAAGTTAATCTGCATGTTGATTTATAATTGGTCTCGTCTCATTAAAGTGTTCATCTATCCACCATCCAGTAAAAAAGCACATGGAGGCATGTGTGAGATTACAACATCCAAATGAACTTTAACATAGATAAATGTGAGGCGATGCACTTTGGTAGGAAAAATAGAAACATCACCAACACCTTAGAAAATTAAAAAAAAACCTGAATGGAGTAGAAGAGCAAAGGGATCTAGGGATACAAGTGGACAAATCATTAGAATCATAGAACGATTGCAGCACAGAAGGAGGCCATTCAGCCCATCAAGCCCATGCCAGCTCTCTGCAAGAGCACGTCAGCTAGTCCCACTCCCCTGCCCTTCCCGTGTAGCCCTGCAAATTTTTTCCTTCAGGTACTGATCCAGTTCCCTTTTGAAAGCCACGATTGAGTCTGCCTCCACCACCAATTCAGGCAATGCATTACAGATCATAAACACTCGCTGCGTAAAAAAGTTTTTCCTCATGTCGCCTTTGGTTCTTCTGACAATCACCTTAAATCTGTGTCCTCTGGTTCTCAATCCTTTCACCAAAGGGAACAGATTCTATCTACTCTGTCTAGACCCTTCATGATTTTGAACACCTCTATCAAATCTCCTTTCAACCTTCTCTGCTCTAAGGAGAACAACCCCAGCTTCTCCAATCTATCCACGTAACTGAAGTCCCTCATCCCTGGAACCATTCTTGTAAATCTTTCCTGTACCCTCTCTAAGGCCTTCACATCCTTCCTAAAGTGCAGTGCCCAGAATTGGACATAATACTCCAGTTGATGCCAAACAGTGTTTTATAAAGATTCATCATAACTTCCTGCTTTTATACTCTATACCTCTATTTATGAAGCCTAGGATCCCGTATGCTTTTTTAACTGCATTCTCAACCTGCCCTGTCACTTTCAACGATTTGTGCACATATACTCCCAGGTCTCTCTCTTCATGCACCCCCTTTAGAATTATACCCTTTAGTTTATTTTGCCTCTCCTCGTTCTTCCTACCAAAATGTATCACTTTGCACTTTTCTACGTTAAATTTCATCTGCTATGTGTCCGCCCATTCCACCAGCCTGCCTATGTCCTCTTGAAGTATATCACTATCCTCCTCACTGCTCACTATACTTCCAAGTTTTGTGACATTTGCAAATTTTGAAATTGTGTCCTTTACACCCAAGTCCAAGTCATTAATATATATCAAGAAAAGCAGTGGTCCTAGAACCGACCCCTGGGGAACACTACTGTATTCCTTCCTCAAGTCTGAAAAACAACCGTTCACCACTACTCTGTTTCCTGTCACTTAGCCAATTTCGTATCCATGCTGCCACTGTCCCTTTTATTCCATGGGCTTCAACTTGCTGCTAAGCCTATTATGTGGCACTGTATCAAACACCTTTTGGAAATCCTTGTACATCACATCAACCACATTACCCTCATCAACCTCTCTGTTAGCTCATCAAAAATCTCCATCAAGTTAGTTAAACATGATTTGCCTTTGAGAAATCCATGCTGGCTTTCCTTAATTGATACACACTTGTCCAAGTGACTGTTAATTTTGTCCCGGATTATCATTTCTAAAAGCTTCCCCACTACCAAGGTTAAACTGACTGGTCCGAAGTTGCTGAGTTTATCCTTCCACCCTTCTTTGAACAAGGTGTAACATTTGCAATTCTCCAGTCCTCTGGCACCAACCCCATATCTAAGGAGGATTGGAAGATTATGGCCAGTACTTCAGCAATTTCTACCCTTACCTCCCTCAGCATCCTAGGATGCATCCCACCCGGTCCTGGTGACTTATCTACTTTAAGTACAGCCTGCCTTTGTAGTACCTCCTCTTTATCAATTTTTATCCCATCCAATATCTCAAATACCTCCTCTTTCACTACGACTTTGGCATCATCCTCTTTCTTGGTAAAGACAGATGTAAAGTACTCATTTAGTACCTCAGCCATGCCCTTTGCCTGCATAGGTCTCCTTTATGGTCCCTAATCGGCCCCACTCCTCCTCTTACTACCTGTTTATTATTTATATGCCAATAGAAGACTTTTGGATTCCCTTTTATGTTAGCTGCCAGTCTATTCTCATACTCTCTCTTTGCCCCTCTTATTTCCTTTTTCACTTCCCTTCGGAACTTTCTATAGTCAGCCTGGTTCTCACTTGTATTCTCATCCTGACATCTGTCATACACCCCCTTTTTCTGCTTCATCTTACTCGCTATCTCTTTCGTCATCCAGGGAGCTCTGGCTTTGCTTTCCCCCTTGTGGGAATGTATCTCGACTGTACCCAAACCATCTCTTAAAAGGCAGCCCATTGTTCGATAACAGTTTTGCTTGCCAATATTTGATTCCAATTTACCCGGGCCAGATCCGTTCTCATCCCACTGAAATTGGCCCTCCTCCAACTAAGTATTTTTACTCTAGATTGCTCCTTGTCCTTTTCCATAGCTAATCTAAACCTTATGATACTATGATCACTGTTCCCTAAATGTTCCCCTACTGACACTTGCTCCACTTGACCCACCTCATTCCCCAGAACCAGATCCAGCAATGCCTCCTTCCTCGTTGGGCTGGAAACGTACTGATCAAGAAAGTTCTCCTGAACACACTTCAGAAATTCTTCCCCCTTTCTACCCTTTACACTATTACTATCTCAGTCTCTATTAGGATAATTGAAGTTCCCCATTATCACTACTCTATAGCTCTTGCACCTCTCTATAATTTCCTTGTAATTTGCTCCTCTATATCCTTCCCGCTAGTTGGCAGCCTATGGAATACACCTAGTAGTGTAATGGCACCTCAATTGTTTCTTAACTCTAACCAAATAGATTCTGTCCTTGACCCCTCCAGGACATCCTCTCTCTCCAGCACTGTAATATTCTCCTTAATCAATACTGCCACCCACCTCCTTTCTTTCCTTCCCTATCTTCCCTGAACACCTTATATCCAGGAATATTTAGTACCCAATCCTGCCCTTTTTTGAGCCATGATATCATATTCCTATGTGGTTATTTGCACCTGCAGCTCACCAACCTTATTTACCATGTTTCATGTGTTTACACACATGCACTGTAAACCTATCTTAAACCTTCTTATATTCTCGCTTAGTCTGACCTCACCTAATACCGTGCTATTTACTACTCTAGTGCTATCTGTCTCTTCCAATCCTTTGTGCACCTTGTTTCTCCTTCCTAATGCTACATCCTGGTGCCCATCCCCCAGCCAAATTAGTTTAAACCCTCCCCAACAGCTCTAGCAAACCCCACCTCCTGTGAGGATATTGGTTCCGGCTCTGTTGAGGTGCAACCCATGTGGCCTGTACAAGTCCCACCTCCCCCAGAACTGGTCCCAGTATCCCAGGAATCTAAAGCCCTCCCTCCTGCACCATCTCTCCAGCCATGCATTCATCTGCTCTATCCTCCTATTTCTATACTCATTAGCTTGTGGCACCAGGAGTAATCCAGAGATTACTATCTTTGAGGTCCTGCTTTTTAATCTCTTTCCTGGACCCCTAAAATCTGCATGCAGGACCTCATCCCTCTTTCTACCTATGTCGTTGATACTGATATGGGCCACGACCTCTGGCTGTTCACCCTCCCCACTCAGAATGTCCTGCAGCCGCTCAGTGACATCCTTGACCCTGGCACCAGGGAGGCAACATACCATCCTGGAATCACGTCTGTGGCCGCAGAAACACCTGTCTGTTCCTCTAACTATTGAATCTGCTATCACTATTGCTTTCCCGATCTTCCTCCTCCCCCTTTGTACAGCTGAGCCACCTGTGATGCCGTGGATTTGGCTGTGGCTGTACTCCCCAGAGGAACCATCGCCCTCACCCGTATTATACCAGTTAGAGAGTGAGATGCACTCAGGAGACTACTGCACGATCTTAAAAGCAGCATCGCAAAGCAATTAAAAATGCTAACAAAGTACTGTCGGCTGTGGCTTAGTCGGTAGCACTCTCGCCTCTGAATCTGAAGGGTGTGGGTTCAAGTCCCACTCCAGAGACTTGAGCGCAAAAATATCTCGGCTGATACTGCAGTGCAGTGCTGAGGAAATGCTGCACTGTTGGAGGTGCCGTCTTTCAGATGAGACATTAAACCGAGGTCCTGTCTGCTCTCTCAGGTGGACATAAAAGATCCCATGGCATTATTTCAAAGAAGAGCAAGGGAGTTATCCCCGGTGTCCTGGCCATTATTTATCCCTCAATCAACATCACTAAAACAGATTATCTGGTCATTATCACATTGCTGTGTGAAACATAGAAACATAGAAGATAGGAGCAGGAGTAGGCCATTCGGCCCCTCGAGCCTGCTCCGCCATTCAATGCGATCATGGCTGATCATCCAAATTCAGTACCCGGTCCCTGCTTTCTCCCCATACCCCTTTAGCCTTAAGAAATATATCCAACTTATTCTTGAATATATTTAATGAATTGGCCTCTACTGCCTTCTGTGGTAGAGAATTCCACAGGTTCACCACTCTCTGGGTGAAGAAATTCCTCCTCATTTCAGTCCTAAATGGCTTACCCCTTATCCTCAGACTGTGACCCCTGGTTCTGGACTCCCCGACCATCGGGAACATCCTTCCTGCATCTAGTCTGTCCAGTTCTGTCAGAATTTTATAAGTTTCAATGAGCTCCCCTCTCATTCTTCTAAACTCCAGCGAATACAAGCCCAATCGACCCAATCTCTCCTCATACGTCATTCCTGCCATCCCAGGTATCAGCCTGGTGAATCTTCGCTGAACTCCGTCCATGGCAAGAACATCCTTCCTCAGATAAGGCGACCAAAACTGCACACAATACCACAATACTCAAGATGTGGTCTCACCAAGGCCCTGTACAACTGCAGCAAGACATCCTTGTTCCTGTACTCAAACCCTCTCGCTATGAAGGCCAACATACCATTTGCCTTCTTAACCGCCTGCTGCACCTGCATGCATACCTTCAGCGACTGGTGCACAAGGACACCCAGGTCTCGTTGCACTTCCCCTTCTCCCAATCTATTGCCATTCAGATAATAATCTGCCTTCCTGTTTTTGCCACCAAAGTGGATAACCTCACATTTATCCACGTTATATTGCATCTGCCATGCTTCTGCCCAATCACCCAACCTGTCCAAATCATCCTGGAGTTTCTTGGCATCCTCCTCACAGCACACATCCCCACCCAGCTTTGTGTCATCTGCAAATTTGGAGATATTACATCTAGTTCCCTTGTCTAGATCATTAATATATATTGTGAATAGCTGGGGTCCAAGGACCGATCCCTGCGGTACCCCACTAGTCACTGCCTGCCACTCGGAAAAAGACCTGTTTATTCCAACTCTTTGCTTTCTGTCTGCCAACCAGTTCTTTATCCAAGTCAATACCTTGTCCCCAATCCCATGTGCCTTAACTTAACACACTAATCTCTTATGCGGGACCTTATCGAAAGCCTTCTGAAAGTCCAAATACACCACATCCACTGGTTCTCCCTTACCTATTTTACCAGTTACATCCTCAAAAATTCCAGTAGATTAGTCAAGCACGACTTACCTTTTGTAAATCCATGTTGACTTTGTCCGATCCTGTCACTGTTTTCCAAGTGCTCTATTACATCTTTTATAATGGACTCTAGCATTTTCCCCACTACCGATGTCAGGCTTACCGGTCTGTAATTCCCTGTTTTCTCTCTACCACCTTTTTTGAATAGTGGGGTAACATTAGCTACCCTCCAATCCATCGAATGTTGGAAGATGATCAGCAATGCATCTACTATTTCTAGGGCCACTTCCTTAAGTACCCTAGGATGTAGATTATCAGGCCCTGGGGATTTATCGGCCTTCCATCCCATCAATTTCCCTAACACCATTTCCCTACAAATACTGATTTCTTTCAGTTCCTCCCTTTCATCAGACCCTATGTTCCCCGACATCTCTGGGAGGTTATTTGTGTCCTCCTTTGTGAAGACAGAACCAAAATATGTTTGTGGGAGCTTGCTGTGTGCGAATTGGCTGCCACGTTTCCCATATTACAACAGTGACTACACTTCAAAAAGTGCTTCATTGCCTGTAAATGCTTTGGGATGACCAGTAGTCATAAAAGGCGCTGTATAAATGCAAGTCTTTCTTTATTTCTAGGGGTATACAATTCAAAAGTAGTGAAGTTATGATAAACCTGTCAGGCTGCACCTAGAGTACTGGTCTCCATGCTACAAAAAGGGCATAGAAGCACTTGAAAAAGTGCAAAAAAGATTTACACGAATGGTACTATAACTGAGAGATTACAGCTATTGGGAAGCATTGAACAGGTTGGGGCTTTTTCTTTAGAAAAGTGAAGATTTACAGGTGACCGGATAGAGGTCTTTAAAATTATGAATGGGTTGGACAGGGTATATGTGGAGAGAATGTTTCTACTTGTGGGAGAATCCAAAACTAGGGGCCATAAATACAAGATACTTACTAATAAATCCAATAAGGAAATAAGGAGCAATGTCTTTACTCAGAGAGTGGTAAGAATGTGGAACAGGAAGTGGTTGAGGCAAATAGCTTGGATGCTTTCAAAGGGAAGCTTGACGAGTACATGAGAGAAAAGGGAAATAGAAAGATATGCTGAAAGGCTGAGATGAGGCAGATGGAATGGGAGGAGACTTGTGTGCAGTATAAACACCAGCACAGACTAGCTGGGCTGAATGGCCTGTTGCTGAGTTGTATATTCTATGTAATTCTATGTAATAGGAACATAGGAACAGGAGTAGGCCATTCAGCCCCATGAGCCTGTTCCACCATTTAATTAGATCATGGCTGATCTGTATTTTAACTTCATCTACTCACCTTGGTTCCATAACCCTTAATATCCTTGCCTAACAAAAATTGTCACCTTTTGTATTTATTTTATATTTATTCTAGCTGTACGCCCTTTAATGACCTTTCTGTACAATATGCATTTAATCTATGTTGTAGAATAAAGAACGTGTGAACATTTGGAGAATTCTAATTATTTCACCGTCAATCAACAAATTGTATTGCATTTTTGTTGGTGGTTAAAGCTCTATAAGTGATACAAAATTAATATTTGGGGTTTTAAATAGTATTTATAGGATAGGATGAGAATAGATAAAGAGGAGCTACTTAAAAGAGTGACAATACTCAAAGTAGAAAAGTCATTCGGTCCAGATGGGATTCATCCTAGGTTACTGTGGGAAGTAAGGGTGGAGATAGTGGAGACACTGGCCACATTCTTCCAATCCTCCTTAGATATGGTGCCAGATGACTAGAGGATTGCAAATGTTACACCTCTGTTTAAAAAAGGGGAGAGGGATGAACCAGGCATTTACAGGTCAGTCAGCCTAATGTTGGTAGTGGGGAAACTTTTAAAGACAATAAACCAAGACAGAATGAATTGTCACTTGAAAAATTATGGGCTAATAAATGAAAGTCAGCATGGATTTGTTAAAGGCAATAAAAACAGAAAATGTGGAGAAACTCAGCAGGTCAGGCAGAATCTTTGAAGAGAGAAACACAAAGGCAAATTGTGTTTGACTAACTTGATTGAGTTCTTTGATGAAGTAACGGAGAGGACTGATGAAGGTAGTGCGGTTGATGTTGCCTGTATGGACTTTCAATAGTGGTTGACAAGTGGCAGCGTGGATAAGAAATTGGCTAAGGGACAGAAAGCAGAGAGTGGTGGTGAATGCTTTTTTTCAGACTGGAGGGAAGTATACAGTGGTGTTCTCCAGATATTAGGACCACTGCTCTTTTTGATATATATGAATGACCTGGACTTGGATATACAGGGCATAATTTCAAAGTTTTCAGATGACACAAAACTTGGAAATGTAGTGAATAGTGAAAGGGATAGTAACAGACTTCAGGAGGACATAGACAGATTGGTGAAATGAGGCAGATACATGGTCGATGAAATTTCTCGCAGAGAAGTGTGAAGTGATAGATTTTGGAAGAAATAATGAGAGGCGATATGAACTAAATGGTACAATTTTAAGGGGCTGCAGGAACAGAGAGACCTGGGGGTGTACATACACAAGTCTTTGAAAGTGGCAGAACAAGTTGAGAAGGTTGTTAAAAAAGCATATGGGATCTTGGTTTTATTAACAGAGGCATAGAGTACAAAAGCAAGCAAGTTCTGCTAAACCTTTACAAAACAGTATAGTGTTCAATTCTGGACACCACACTTTAGGAAGGATGTCAAGGCCTTAGAGAGGGTGCCGAAGAAATTGTCTAGAATGGTACCAGGGATGAGAGACTTCAGTTATGTGGAGAGACTGGAGAACCTGGGGTTGTTCTTAAAGCAGGGAAGGCTAAGAGGAGATTTTATGGTAGCATTCAAAATTGTGAAGGGCTTTGATAGAGTAAGTAAGGATAAACTGTTTCCAGTGGCAGATAGGTCGGTAACCAGAGGACACAGATTTAAGGTGATTGGCAAAAGTACCGGAGGCAACATGAGGAAATGTTTTTTTCACACGCATTGTTGTCATTTGGAATGTACTACCTGAAAGGGTGGTGGAAGCAGATTCAATAGTAACTTTCAAATGGGAATTGGCTAAGTACTTGAAGGGGAAAAAATATGGCTTTGGGGAAAGAGCAAGGGAGTGGGACTAATTGGATAGCTCTTTCAAAGAGCCAGCACAGGTCGATGGGCTGAATGGTCTACTTCTGCATCATTCAATGATTGTGTGATTTTCTGACCTTCATATCAATTTGCCCCCTGATCAGCTGACCTAAATTATTCAGCGGATTGCATTGGTTGCTACACAGACAATATATCCATGACGTATATTGTACTTACATAGCATGCTTATATATTAGGTACTGCAAAATCCACCAGTAGCAATGTTTCAGTCATAGGTACTAGTGATTTCTTATACTAATGGATTATTTAATTTATTAGGGTCTCCTAGTTGCTGCACAAGTCTCTGACGCATTATTTTGAAAAGATGGTCTGTATTTTCCAGATGCCAGATGCCTGATCATTCCCATACCTTATTCTCCACTCGCTTATTCGTTTAGTCTAGTTACTAAAATGTGGCACCATCGTGATGCTAGCTACCTCCCCCTCCCCTCTACCTTCACAGAAACGTCCCAGCACGTTTCTTATATCGGTGGTACAAAACCCATGACCTAGTGTTTTTAAAAAAAAAGTTCTTGTATAATTTGCGTGGCTATGAAGGATTTTCTTCCCTACAGTTTTTGATTTAACACCTGTGCCCTTAGGGTTAAAAGAAACTGCAGCATGCTCCTTAATACATTTTGTCATACTAACCGAAACTTGTTTATACCCAGTCTTTATTTCAGGCAAGTGATTTTAACAGGACGTCCAAACAACTTCAGAAAGACGACAGATTTGGGTACATTTACGAACACGGGAATCCAATAACAAGACGTCTATGTACAAGAATATACTGTTTATCTGAATTATTTACAAAGACACAAAGCAATATTTACAACCCTTGCAGATAATAATTCAGTTGGATATTTTACAATAATGCCGATTAAATTGTAGTTTGCAATAAATCGAGATGCAAGGAAACAAGTTAGAGAGGCGCCCAGAACTCACCATCAGTTCTTAGCTTTACACAGGAGTATCAGATTTATAAATTATATTATTCAAAAGGTAGCGGTGGTTGCTTACTTTGCTTAAAATACAGAAGTCCTACTGGTTGACCCCGAACAAATTACTACTTCAGTCTCAAATGTATATATTTTACTAGGCTTATCGGTGCAGAAACCGTTACTATACGTCACATGTTTTATTTAAAAGATGTTACCAAATGGTTTAGAATGCATTAAAGATATTCGATGCAAAATCTAAGTATTTGCATAAAAACGCCAAACGTCTCGGACCAATCTTTGCACCTTTTTTTGGCAGATGCATTTACACTTGGATGTATTTAGTATAGGAATATAAACAACGCTCCAACTAACTGCAACTTTTCCAGCACTCACTTTGGTTTCGAATAAAGTAATATTTGAGAATTTATTATTTGGCCGTGTTTTGTTGGATGTGTTAACTTTGACTAATGACAATTCCCTAACGTAAGTATAGCTACTAGATTCTATGGCAGTGGTGGTAAACGTCAGTGCTACAGCAGTGTGCGGAGGGTCGTTAGTGGAAATCGCCGAATTTTCTATGCTTCAAACATAGCCGACTTCAGATATTGAAGTGCTTATGGTTAAAGGTATCTGCAATTCAAGAGACTCACTGGAGAAGATTGTTTCCAAATATAAAAAGAGATTTTAAAATTCTCCAACATGTGATATAGCCGGTCAAATTCCTTTTGAGACGGGATCTCTGAAGATACAATTTTTTCATTTAAAAATCAATTTTTGAGTCTCTGGTTTCAAGGTAAGAGTGGCATCCTTGATGCTTGTTTGACAAAATGATATGGCTACAGCGTGTTTCTTATATATGTATATATATAAATCAAATCAACACTGATGTACCAGAGCATGAAACGAAAAACCCCAAGTCATATAAAAAGGATTGTTTTGGGCGAAATGATCCTGTTGGGACTATAGAAAGGAGCTGATATATTAAAAATACAACAGGCTATCGTCTTTACAACTTATCGTCTGCAATTCATTATATTAATGATGGTCTCTCAGTTTAAACGCCGTTTAATGAGAAGTATGTTTGTTTCAAAGGACAGTAATACCCTATTAATATCATTAAAAAAATGCTAACAAACGTAAACCGCGTGGACTGCGGGTTTTTAGTGTTACACTCGGCAAACAGGTCGCTGTTTAACACTGCAGTTTGCGGATGCTGCGAGCAATTCTCTTAAACTCTCGCTGCCCTTTCTGCCATCTCTTCACCGAGGTTATGACCAGGTTCCCATCGAGCTTTTGTCCCATCACTAAGTAGGGGGCATTGATGTCGTTCATCTCGTCGCAGGTACACTGCAGGCCATCCTTCAGCCACAATACACTTCTCTTCAGATCCTTCTCGGTCACTCCATTCAGCTTGTAAATAGTCTTGCTTTTTGTCTCGGGGACGATCTTTGTGTCCCCATTGATGTAGGAAATCTCTTTCACTTTTATCTTCAAAGCTAATTAGGAAAGGATTAAAAATATGACATGTTAACGCGTCTGGTGGTGGAGGGGTGGCGGTGTTGCCACGGATAACCCAAATGAAACTGTCAAGATGACAAGACTGATAAATGTGGGGAACAGGTGGCTTCGTTTCCAGCACTGGGGCCAGTAATGTGAAACCGAATAAAAGAGAGAAAGGTTCTTACAGTCAGTGGTGGAATGTGCAGAATTCCAGCCTTCATAATCAGAAAATTATTTGTAACAAAACGCATATGCTACCGGGTGCTGGGGAGACGGCGCCTTTCCTCCGTCCTAGCTCTCGCTTCCTTCCCAATCACTTACGATCCAGAGCTCCATGCGTCAAACTGCAGCGTCAAAAACAACGCCAACGTTTGAAACCTCATAACCCGCAAGCCAGTCAGCAGCTGGTAACATTTGGTATGTATTTCATCAGAACTGTGAATCAATAAAACACAGGCTCTCGCTTGTAAAACAAGCCAGCCACTCGACTGTGAGCATTTTACCAGTGCCCCCTTTTTTTCAGAGCACCTTCCTCATCGGTGTCACGTATTCAGGACTTCAATCTTGACCTGGCTAAATACTGTACCTCGGTTTCTTGAACCTACTGAGTTAGGTTTGTCAGTATCGCTAGTTGGACAATGTCTTTCCCCCTGGGTAATTAAGAGAAGATTGTGTGGAGGGGAACATTGCACTTCATGCTGGACGTTTGATTAAATGAAACCACGGGGTTTCTTTTTAAAGGCAATGTTGAAACAGCGTTTGGTGAAATCACACTCCCTGTTATTGGAACAGCAAGAAAACAGGCAAGCAGCAAGAAAGCACACAGGATTCGATTTACAGCCAGTTATAAACAAGCAGCCAACATTAATGGACTTGTCCCATTCCCTCCGTGAAGCTTTTGGGAAAACCGCAACTTACCAAAATCATTTTTGCAGTAGTTCTCGACAATTTCGTTGTCGTTTTGCTCTCTGTCTTTGCAAGCGTCGCAGATTTTTGGTTCTGAAAAGCAGTGCACGTGCATCGATGAATGCTTTTTGTATTCTCAGACTGCACAGTTTTATCTTGGACTCTAATTCTGGGTATGGTCCCAGCGCAGGCAAGATTTAATTATTACAGCCTGGACTTTCCACCTTCTTTATAGCTTCCAGATTTTCCACGGGTTTTGCTATTTTTATGAAGTGAACTATTTTTTATGAAGTATTTAAATACCTCCGGTTACCATTTCCCTCCCGGAATATGCTTAGAAGAAATGATCCTCACCGGGAAGATTGCGCAGCGCATTAAAGAGAAATGAAAGGATCAGCTGGGGCTCTTTCCACGGATTTCGAGCCTGAGGTACTGGGGCCACTGCCCCTCGCTACAAACTGCGCGCTTGCCCCAGATGGGACGGGAATAAACACAATAGTAAATCAAATGGACCGTGGATTGTTCTTTAAAACAAACGATAAAAAGCGAAGTGCTCCTCCTATTCGGTCACAAGTGCTCAAAAGGTCTTCACAATTTAAATGGATGCGCTGTTGGGTCCCGACTGCCCACTGTGACGCTTTGTACGGCACAGTCATAGGCAAAGCTCCTAAATTTGCATTCGCCGATCGCTTTTAAATGCATTGCTTTGTTTTCTCCCTTTAAAACACCCAAGCATTGGAAAAGAGCAGTTTTGGCCAGGGAGAACGATCCTAATTTAAATTTATGATTCACCAGAAGCAGTGAATGTCCTAAAACTCCCAAGTAAGCTTATAAAACAGCAATTCTGACACCAGTCACTTCTCCAGTTGTGGCAGTTGTTAGAAAAAGCCGCGTTGCTCGGTGAATCGCGTCTTAACATCTGCAACACATTAAAACATTTTAAAAAGGACAGCATTCACAAAATACAGATGAAATGTAAGCTGAAATGCTAGCGAAAATCTTGCAAATTCTTTTAAATTATAAAAAAGTACCATTTTGCCGAGCGGTCACTAAGTTTCATTTGATAAGCGAACCAAATATGGATTGATCATTGATTATAAACATTCTGAAATCAAATCACAGCGATTCCTCCTTCCGCTGCTGATATCAGACACTATACAACTAACTCACTGGAGAAACATGCCCACCAGCACTAGAAGCACTAGAAATCGGTACCGACATATGTTTGTTTTTGTAGCAAGTAAGTATTCTGTTTCGAATTAATTTGGTGTCGGTGTATCAGAAAGGTAACTTGGGCATCTCTCTCTTATAGACAGAGAGATGAGATACTATGAGTGTTTCTCAGGGTGTTGCAACCAAAGAGCGAATGCTGTATGAGAGAGAAACAGCATTGTTAGAAAAAAATCCAAATCGAAATTTTAAATCGTCGATATTACATACACACATCTATAATATATGTAAAGTCCACACATTTGATCTATCTTTGGACTTTGCGTCCAGTTAAAAGATACTATTACTTTTCTCAGTTTCGGATTCACTTCAGCCTAACCTTCTTTGGGCGCGGGGACGTGCTCGTTGGAGTCCGCGGGTGGGATGCACAGATCGTTGTCCTCCGGGAAACGATTGCACTCCAGCATGTCGGGCCAGGGGAAACCAAAGGCTGACATGACCGGGGAGCAGCTCTCCTTCACCTGCTCGCAGAGCGATCGGCAGGGCTGGATCGGCTCGTCCAGCTCATCGATGCACACCGGAGCGAAGAGGGAGCACAGGAACTTCTTGGTGTCGGGGTGACACTGCTTCTGTACCAGCGGGATCCAGGAGCTGGCCTGTTGCAGCACCTCCTCCATGGTTTCGTGCCCCAGCAGGTTAGGGAGCCTCATCTCCGGGTATTCGATGCCGTGACACAGCGCCAGGGCGGTGGGTATCGGTTTGCAATTATTGCGCTTGTAGGTGAACTCGGTCTGCCCATAAGAATACATCCCCATCCCTTTGACCGTGTCCAGGTAGAGTGTAGCCAGACAAAGGCAGATTATCGCGCTCAGAGGGCACATTATTACAAAGTTTGCTGCGAAAAGTCGAATTGCTCCTGGCCGATTTTCCCCGCTACTATGATGTGAAATCGACCGACTGATCAGAAGGTAATGGGACTGGCTTCTTAAGGTCTAGTGTTAAAAAGGAATGGGAGGAGTTACTCGGAATAGTTACTGGCCTTCGTTTGATAGGTCGACACAAAAGACGTGGTTATAGCTCCCTTCTTGAGAAGAGAAGACTCGACCAGCAACCAATGTCCTGGCTCTTGTGAGAATTCACACGCTTTATAAATGAAGACAGACTTATTCCCAACGGTGTCTGACCATAGAATGAACCCTCCCACCTACTACTGTTCTGACTGCAGCTACTAAAACTTATTTAAAAAATGATAAAGGATTACCACAGTTGCTGTAATCAAGCCCAGCGGCGATAATGGAGTTGGTAGGAATAAGTCACATTTTAGGGTTAGGATTAACAGAAGCTGGATAGCTTCTTCAAGTAACATAGCCTGACATACACGTAATGCCTAGAACCAAGGAAACCTAGTTTAGGACATCATCATTGTTGAAAAGAGTAATAGAGAAAGTAAGGGTAATTAGGATATATCAGGAGCTTAGAAAAAAACACAGTAAACCTCAGAGGAGTACTGGTTAGGATATTGCAGCTGAGAGAGAAGGTTCGTCAATAGAAAACACATTTTTAGCTATGTGCTGTCCAGCAGATTGGGAGAGCTGTTAAAAAGAAAGAACTTGGATAGTGCCTTTCACATTCACTTTTTGAAACAGAGTGACTGTTGTAGGCAAATGTGACAGCCAATGTGTACACAAGGCCTCACAAACAGCATGAGATAAATGACAGTTTATTTGTTTCTGGTGGTGTTGGTTTGCAGACATCTCATTGGTTTAACATCTCATCCGAAAGACAGCACCTCTGACAGTGCAGCACTCCTTCCATACTGCACTGGAGTGTCAGCCTAGATTTTGTGCTCAAGTCTCTGGAGTGGGACTTTGAAACCACAGCCTTCTTACTCAGAGGCGATAGTGCTACCAACTGAGCCATGGAGATGTTAGTGAAGTCAGGAATGTTGATGGATGAAGAAGGAATCTTTGGAATTCTCTGCCCCAGAGGGCTGTGAATGCTGAGTCCAATTCCAATTCCAATTCCAATTCCAATTCAAATGCTTTATTGGCATGAAAGTTTACAGAGAACCATATTGCCAAAGCTTACATAGCAAAAAGGTACAGTTTTCCAACATTCTGTAGGTGTCAATCGATTTGACATTTGTTGGGTACATACAATATTACTTTTAAACAATATTAATTTTAAACAGTCTTTCTACTTCATTTGGTACGTTCAATATTAATTTTAAACAGTCTTACTTTTAAACAGTCCTCAGGTTGTGACATGTTGTTACATATTTGGCCCCAAGGTATGGTCTGTCTCCTTCTCCCAGGACTAATCTCAATTTTGACAGGTCATCCAATTCCTTGAAATCTGGGGTTGTTTGGCTTAGCTTGTTGAATAATATGTTTCTTGATGTGTTGAATTTTTCGCATTTTAGGAGGAAATGCATTTCTGTTTCAACCTCGCCAGCCAGACATTGATCGCATATTCTATTCTCTCTAGGCTGCCAGGATTTCTTGTATCTGCCTTTTTCAATTTCCAGTTGGTGGTCGCTTAGTCTGTACCTGGTGAGGGTCTGTCTCTCTTTTGTGTCTCTGATGGTCGTGAGGTAGTCTGCCAGTTTATAATCTCTTTTTAGGGCCCGGTAACATTCTAATCTGCTTTGGCTTTCGGTTATTTTGTTCCAATGTTCCAGGTAGGTTTCTTTGCATTGTTTAATGATTTGGTTCACTCGGATTGGTGTTTGGACAGCTGTGTTGGTCTGGGGCTGGTCAGGGTCCGGCTGAGTACTTAGTTTCAGTAGCAGCTGACTCAGGGGACTCTTTTCTGGGTTTAGCTCTTGGGTCTGAAAGGCTTTGAAATGAAGGGTGTCTGGGGAGCTAGATTTGAGGTGATTTAGGAAGTTTAGTGCTCGTTTTTGGATGTTTATTATCAGTGGGTATCTGCCTAGTTCGGCTCTGCATGCATTTGTTGGCGTTTTTCTTTGGATGCGAAGGATGCTTCGGCAGAATTCTGCATGTAGGGCTTCTATTGTGTGTTTTTCCCATTTAGTGTAGCTTTGGTGATTTAGCGGGCCCCATACTTCACTACCGTACAGTGCAATGGGCAGGATTATGCTGTCAAATATTTTGAGCCAGATTTTGATTGGGATTTGGATGTTGTAGAATTTTCTTTTTATTGCATATAGGGCTCTTCGGGCTTTTTCTTTTAGTGCATTCACTGCTATGCTGAAGCTCCCTGATGCTGTAATAGTTAGACCAAGGTAGGTGTAGCTCATAGTGTGTCCTATAGCGGTATCACTGAGGGTAAATTGGTATTTGTTTTCCTGACATCTGGGCCTTTTTTGAAAAATCATGATGTTGGTTTTCTTTAGATTTACTGTTAGAGCCCAATTTTGGCAGTATTTGTCGAGTAGGTCTAGTTGTTGCTGTAATCCCTGTTCTGTGGGAGACAGCAGAACCAGGTCGTCCGCATAGAACAGGGATTTCACTTCTCCATCAAGGAGACGGAGACCTGGTGACTCGCTTTGCTCCAGCATGTCTGCTAATTCATTTATGTATATGTTGAACAGGGTCAGGCTCAAATTGCAGCCCTGTCGGACGCCTCTTCTCTGGGTGAAGAAATCGGTGCGTTTGTCTCCGATTTTGACCCCGCATTTGTTTTTCAGATACATTGATTTAATAAGGTCATAGACTTTGCCCCCTATTCCACACTGAAGAAGTTTATAATAGAGCCCTTCGTGCCATATAGAGTCAAAGGCTTTCTTGAAGTCGATGAAACAGGCGAATATTTTCCCATTTTTTGTTTGGTGTATATGTTTTTCAATGAGGGTGTGAAGGGTATAGATATGGTCGGCGGTGCGGTGTTTTGGAAGAAAGCCTATTTGGTTTTTTCTGAGGATATTATGTTTGTTAAGAAAATCAAGTAATCTACTATTTAGAATACTGCAGAATAACTTCCCTAGACAACTGTTGACACAGATGCCGTGGTAGTTATTTGGGTCTGATTTGTTTCCGCTTTTATATATGGGGGAGATTAGTCCTTGGCACCAGATATCGGGAAAACAGCCTGAACGTAATATGATGTTGAATAATTTGAGTACCGCACCCTGCATCTCCATATTGCTGGACTTGAGCATTTCATTTTTGATGTTGTCTGGGCCACAGGCTTTCTTTAGGTGGAGAGATTTTGTTTTTGTGGCCAGTTCTTTCCATGTGATTGGGGAGTCTAGAGGGTTTTGGTTGTCTTTAATTGTTGCTTCTAATGTGTGGAGTTTTTCTGTGACCTGATGTTGACTTGGGTTTGTTTCGTTTATTGGGATGTCTTTGTAGAGGTTTTCAAAATGTGTTCTTCAGATGTCGCCATCTTGGATTGGTAATGCTTGCAATTGTGCTGTACTCAGGTTATTCCACATTTCCCAGAATTGTTTTGGATTGGTGGAGTTTTCAATTTCTTCGAGTATTTTGTGGGTATAGTTTTGTGTTTTGTTCCTAATGGTGTGTTTATATCTTTTGAGGGTTTCATTGTATCTAGTACGTAGGTCCGGATTGTTTGGTTGCCGATGCTTTTGGTTTGATATTTTTCTCAGGTCTTTTCTGGCATTTTTGCATTCGTGGTCAAACCATTTCTTATTTTTATTTTGTCTTTTGTGACTCTTCCTCTTCTGTTTCACGAGGTCGGCTTTTACAGCTGCCTCATGGAAGATCATATTTATATCCTCTATGGCCATGTTTACACCATCTCTGGTGATCTCATATAGATTTTCTTTAAATTTTGAAATTTTACTTGTGAGATCAGGTGAATTTAGTGCTGTGATGAATTTATCTCCACTGTCTGGGGCCCATCTGTATGTCTGGTTTATTTTATGTAGCTTACTGGGTTCCTTTTTTGTGTCTGTAGTTTGGGCAGAAAGTTTAAGGTACACATTTATTTGGTTATGGTCTGAGAGGGGGGATTGCTGCCTGACAGTGAATGCGTTGATATCGCAGGGGTCCAGGTCAGTGATTGTATAATCCACCACACTAGACCCAAGAGTTGAGGAATATGTGAGTCTCCCTAAGGAGTCCCCTCTGAACCTACCGTTAACTATGTACAGGCCTAAGGCTCGGCAGAGTTGCACTACCTCCCTACCGCTTTTATTTATTTCACAATCGAGGTTGTTTCGGTTTGCGATGGCTGGTGTGACATATAGAGGGGTCTGGCCAAACACATGGTTGTTGCCCTGTGGGTCTATGAAGTCAGGTTCACATCCTGTCCTTGCATTTAGGTCCCCACATAGTAGCACCTTTCCTTGGGCCTGGAAATGGCTGATTTCCATGTGGAGAGTGTCAAATATCTCCTCTTCAAAATATGGCGATTCTATTGGAGGTATGTAGATCGCACATAAGTAAACATCGTTTTTTGCTATTCCTATATTTTTATCTAATTTTAGCCATACGTGTGATTTTCCCTGTTTTATCGGTGAGATGTGTTTGTTCAGTTCTCCTTTATACCACACCAGGATTCCCCCGGAGGTTCTGCCCTTGCGTGTCTTAGTGTTCTTTACTGAGGGCACAATGATTTCATGGTACATTGGAGGACAGTGGGTCGGCATGTCCTTTTGGCACCATGTTTCTGTTAACACAATTATATCAATGTCTTTTATAGCTTTTAGGAATTCAGGGTCTGTACTCTTCATCCCAAAAGTTGAGGAGCGGAGGCCCTGGATATTCCAGCAGCTTATGTGGAAAGAACGCATTTATATAGTTCAATAAAACGAAATAAAATGGACCTATTTTGTGGGATGCGTGTGGAAACACTATTTTCTATAATGCTAAATGATGATTTAGTATAAATTTCATGAGGCATGCACATATATCTATCTAATAATAGTAATAATACTGATAAGATAACAATAATGATAATGATAAATAACAATATTAATAATTTCTCCGGCTTTCTATCAGGCTGTTCAGCATCGTCATGATCTTTCTCAGTTCTTGGTCTACAGTCTGTGGTCTAGAGGGGGGTCTTGGGTCAGGTATAAAAGCACGGTTCTGTTGTTGGTTTTGTAAAGGGGGGTGGGGGACATTGGTGGTCCTGTTTGGGTTACAGCTCCCAATGGTAGAGGGGGTGGGAGGGCTGCGAGATAGATAGATTTTTGGACTCTAGGGGAATCAAGGGATATGGAGATTGGGCGGGAAAGTGGAGTTGAGATCGATGATCAGCCATAATCTTATTGAATGGCGGAGCAGGCTCGAGGGGCCGTATGGCTACTCCTGCTCCTAATTCTTACATTCTTATGACTAAGGGTAGAATCATTAAAGATTTGGTAGCTGTCAGTTAGGCCTGTGAGAGACATGAATAAACTGCAACTTTGCCCATTTTTTATTGCCCCATTGAAAGACATTGCACAACAGGAGGACTTGGGATTGTAAGCACTGACAGCATGCAACTTGTCTTGTCCATCTAAAACCATGTACCTAATTTATGTTGGTTGTAGGAGGATGATGCAGAAGGATTTGGCTGTGACTTAGTTCAATGGCTCTGAAATGTAAACTTATTCTGATAATAATTCCATATTTAAAGATCTTCAGCCCATCTGCAGGATTGTCAGAAAGCTGCAAGGACATAATTGTCTTGCAATGTACCCACAAATTACAGGGTTTGCCATTTAAAAAAACTTTTGTAACTACATCTGAACTGCTTAGCAAGTATGGTAGGGGATACAGTAGCATACTGATTATGTTACTGGACTCATAATCCAGAGGCTGGACTAATGATCTGGAGATGTGAGTCAAATCTCACCATAGCAGCTGGGGAATTTAAATTCAGTTAATTAAATAAAACTGGAATAAAAAGCTAGCATCAGTAATGGTGACCAGGAAACTATCAGATTGTTGTAAAAACCCATCTGGTTCACCAATGTTCTTTAGGGAAGGGAATCTGCTGTTTTTACCTGGTCTGGCCTATTTGTGACTCCAGACCCACACCAATGTGATTGGCTCTTAACTGCCCTCTGCCACGTATAATAAGAATAAAACAGGATAGACCACCCGACATCGACCTAGGCATCGGATTCGGACACAACAAAGACACACCTAGCACAGTCGACCCTGCAAAGTCCTCCTCACTAACATCTGGAATTGTGGCAAAATTGGTAGAGCTGTCCCACAGACTAGTCAAGCATCAGCCTGACATAGTCACACTCACAGAATTATACCTTTCAGCCAACATCCCAGACTCCTCCATCACCATCCCTGGGAATGTCCTGTCCCACCAGCAGGACAGACACACCAGAGGTGGCAGCACAGTGGTATACAGTCGAGAGAAAGTGGCCCTGGGAATCCACAACATTGACTCCGGACCATCGCATGGGCAAGGAAACCGCCTGCTGATTACCACCTACTCCTCCATGTTGAAAACCACTTGAGCAAGGGCACAGAATGTACTCTGGGTTGGGGACTTCAGTGTCCATCACCAACAGTGGCTCAGTAGTACCACTACTGACTGAGCTGGCTGAGTCCTGAAGGACATAGTTGCCAGACTGGGCCTGCGGCAAGTGGTGAGAGAACCAACACAAGGGGAAAACCTACTTGAGCTCGTTCTCACCAATCTACCTGTCACAGATGCATCTGTTCATGACAGTATTGGTAGGAGTGACCATCACACAGTCATTATGGAGACAAAATCCCATCTTCACACGGAGGATACCCTCCATTGTGTTGTGTTGCACTAATGCCATGCTAAATAGGATAGATTCAGAAGAGATATAGCATTTCAAAACTGGGCATCCAGGAGGCGCTTTGGGCCATCAACAGCAGCAGAATTCCACCACAATCTGTAACCTCATGGCTTGGCATATCCCTCTACCATTACCATCAAACCAGGGACCAACCCTGTTTCAATGAGGAGTGTAGAAGAGCATGGCAGGAGCAGCACCAGGTGTACCTAAAAAGGAAGTGCCAACCCGGTGAAGCTGCAACACAGGACTACATGCATGCTAAACAGTGGAAGCAGCATGCTATAGACAGAGCTAAGCGATCCCACACCCAACGGATCAAAACAAAGCTCTGCAGTCCTGCCACATCTAGTCGTGAATGGTGGTGGACAATTAAACAACTAACGGGAGGAGGAGGCTCCATGAACATCACCATCCTTAATGATGGTGGAGCCTAGCATGTGAGTGCAAAAGACAAGGCTGAAGCATTTGCAACCATCTTCAGCCAGAAGTACCAAGTCGATGATTCATCTTGGCCTCCTCCTGAGGCTCCCACCATCACAGAAGCCAGTCTTCAGCCAATTCGAATCAGTCCACATGATATCAAGAAATGTCTGAGCGCACTGGATACAGCAAAGGCTATGGGCCCCAACAACATCCAGGCTATAGTGCTAAAGGCTTGTGCTCCAGAACTAGCGGCGCCTCTAGCCAAGCTGTTCCAGTACAGCTACAACACTGGCATCTAGCGACAAAGTGGAAAATCGCCCAGTTATGTCCTATCCACAAAAAGCAGGACAAATCCAATCCAGCTAATTACTGCCCCATCAGCCTACTCTCAATCATTTGACCGAGTGTGGCATCAAGGAGCCCTAGTAAAATTGAATTCATTGGGAATCAGGTGGAAAACCCTTCACATGGAGTCATACCTAGCACAAAGTAAAATGGTTGTGGTTGTTGGAGGCCAACCAGCTCAGCCCCAGGACACCACTGCAGGAGTTCCTCAGGGCAGTGTCCTAGGCCCAACCATGTTCAGCTGCTTCATCAATGACCTTCTCTCCATCATAAGGTCAGAAGTGGGGATGTTCGCTGATGTTTGCACAGTGTTCAGTTCCATTCGCAACTCCTCAGATAATGAAGCAGTCCATGCCCGCATGCAACAAGACCTGGACAACATTCAGGCTTGCGTTGATAAGTGGCAAGTAACATTTGCGCCACACAAGTGCCAGACAATGAGCAGCTCCAACAAGAGAAATCTAATCACATCCCCTTGACATTCAGCGGCATTACTATCGCCAAATCCCCCACCATCAATATTCTGGGGGGTCACCATTGGCCAGAAACTTTACTGGACCAGCCACATAAATACTGTGCCTACAAGAGCAGGTCAGAGGCTGGGTATTCTGTGGTGAGTGACTCACCTCCTGACTCCCCAAAGCCTTTCCACCATCTACAGGGCACAAGTCAGGAGTGTGATGGAATACTCTCCACTTGCCTGGATGAATGCAGCTCCAACAACACTCAAGAAGCTCGACACCAGTCAGGACAAAGCAGCTCGCTTGATTGGCACCCCATCCACTGCTTAAAACATTCACTCCCTCCACCACTGGTGCACTGTGGCTGCAGCTTGCCAATTCTTCTTCTACAGCACCTCGTAAACCCACAACCTCTACCACCTGAAGGACAAGGGCAGCGGGCCATGGGAACACCACTGTAGTGTATGTACTTTGCAGAAGGAACTATATTCTGCAGCCCCTGTATACTGCAGTACCAGTAGTGACCACCCCTGTATATAAGCCTGTGTAGTAACATTTGCATAGTAGTTCCAGGTTGTCTCCATTCAGTAAAGACCTGTTATAACCAACTCCTGCAGTCCGTGTCTCAATTATACACGGACATAATACTGGCGACGAGCAAATACGAACTTACCTACAGTCTGCACCACCTCATGGGGATCCATCCCTGAAGCGAAGTTATCAGAGGTCGAGGCCAGAAGGAAGAAAGAAACAGAAGAAACGGGCGTCGACCGTGGGCATCCGCCTCTGAGTCAGCGGAGTTGAAGATTTGCAGGAGAGGCTGTTGAGAGCGGGGCTTGGTTATCCTGTCGATGGTGCTTCAGCTAATCGGGCTGGTGGCAGGTAGTACACTGATCCTTCCTGGGCTGCGGCGGTCTAGAGCTCGAGTGGGTGGCTTTGCAATGGGGCCGAGCAACGTTGTCGGGAAGAGGAGAGAGAGAGAGGGTGGAGCACACAGGGCGCGGCCGGTGCTACAAAGCCGGGCAGTGTACAGACCCAAGAAGAGGGAGGCAAGTGTCCCGCAGGGTTGTTCCGACGACGGGGAAATAATAAAAATTAAACGCGCAGAAAGCCGCGAGGAGCTGCATTTTGCCACGGGAACCGCGGAGAGCGGCATTAGCAGCAGCGCGGGGGTAAGTGTGCGAAGACCATAGGGCGTCGCCATCAAGGCATAAAACGCCAGCAACAGCGCTAGCAACAGCAGAGAAGACAGAAAGCGTGGGAGGCGCCATCTTAATCCAGCGGGGAAGAAGGCAAAGCACGGGAGGCGCCATTTTGTTAAATCGGGGAAGAAGGCAAAGCGCGGGAGGCGCCATCTTAGATTTCCAAGATGCCGAAGACTGGCAATATCACTGCCTTCGATAATGCAATAGAAGACTGGACCACGTATGTGGAAAGAGTCGAGGTATATTGCGAGGCAAACGAAGTAGCTGATGAGAAAAAGGCATCGGTACTGCTAAACTTAATGGGCGCAAGAACGTACGGCCTATTGCAGAACCTGATTACTCCAGCCAAACCGAAGGCGAAGAGTTTTAACGAAATTGTTGCTATCCTACAGGAACACCTAAATCCTACACCGCTGCTGGTAGCAGAAAGATTTAAATTCCACAGGAGAAATCAGCATAAAGATGAGAGCAATGCTGATTACCTTACGGAACTACGCAAGCTATCAAAGCACTGCCAGTTCGGAGCAGGACTGGCAGATACCTTACGGGACAAATTTGGCTGTGGACTCCTGAGTGAAGGAACCCAGAAGAGGTTACTCTCAGAGAAAGAGCTGACGCTAGATAAGGCTTTCAGCGTGGCAGTATCGTACGAAGCAGTAGCAAGGGGAGCTGTGGAAATACAGCAAAAGCCACAGGAATACGGCACCCACGAAATGACACGGGGATTTGCAAAATGTTATCGCTGCGGCAGAACAACCCATGACCAGAAGGACTGCTGGTCCAAGGACAAAATATGCAGGCAATGCGGAAAGATGGGACACATTGCATGAGTTTGCAGGTCTGGGAAGAAGACCAATGACAACAAAAAGGCTACTAAGGAACCGTACAGGAAAGTACAAAAGATGACAGACAGTAGTTCCGAAGACCAGATAAGCGATATTGAATCTGGGAACAAGAGACTAAGCTGTCTCAAACTTCACAACGTAATCGCAAAAGAGGATCACCGAGCCATTTGGGTCACCCTCACGATAGCAGGGTCCCAAGTCAAAATGGAATTGGATACAGGATCAGCTCTAACCGTCATGAATCGCCGAGACTACGAGCGGCTATTCTCACACATACCCTTGAAAGAGACATCCATTGTCTTGAAGACGTATACGGGGCAAAAAGTATACCCCAGAGGAAAAATAAGGGTGCCTGTCAAATACAACGGCAAGGAAATACAGAAATTGTATCTGTACATACTGCAAGATGGTGGCCCACCGTTATTGGGACGTGAATGGATCAGAAAGATAAGTTTAGACTGGCACTCCATTCAGGCACTGACGGTGGCTGGTAAAAAGGATGACGACATCACTCCTGGACGATTGTCAACAATCTTAGCTAACGCCAAAGAGGTATTTCAACAAGACTGGGAACTCTTAAAGGCGTAACCACCTCGATAAAAATAGAAGAGAATGCAATTCCCAAGTTTTTCAAAGCAAGACCAGTACCATATGCAATTCGCCCAGCCGTCGAGGCAGAGCTGGAGAATCTGAAGAATGCAGGCATGTTATCTAAGGTAGACTGGAGCGAGTGGGCGACACCCATCGTTCCTGTCATGAAGAAAACGTTAAACAATAAGTCTGAGGAGCCAAGGAAGGTTCACATCTGTGGGGACTTCAAGGTGACAGTGAACCCAGTCCTTCACACAGTACAATATCCTCTTCCAAGGATAGAAGATATCTTTGCCTCACTATCTGGAGGGAAGCGTTTTACAAAAATTGACCTAGCACAAGCATATTTGCAGATGGAGGTTGAAGAATCCTCTAGGAAGTATCTCACGATAAACACTCACAAAGGTCTTTACCAGTATAATCGACTGGTATTCGGAGTAGCATCAGCTCCAGCGATATGGCAAAGAGCAATGGAACAAGTCCTGCAAGGGATTCCGGGGACTCAGTGTTACTTGGACGACATCCTAGTGACAGGTGAAGATGACAGTGAACACCTTGCCAACCTAGAGCAGGTGCTCACTAGACTACGTGAACATGGGCTACGGGCCAATCGCCCCAAGTGCGAGTTTTTTAAGAAACAGATATCGTATTGTGGCCACGTGATTGATGAAGAGGGGTTACATAAGTCCCTTGACAAAATTGAAGCGGTAGTTAAGGCTCCAGCGCCTGAAAATGTGTCGCAACTGAGGTCATTCCTCGGATTGGTGAATTACTACCATAAGTTTTTGCCGAATTTGTCCACAATTCTGCACCCACTGAACACCCTACTACAAACGGGAATAGCATGGAAATGGAGCGATGAATGTAAGCGGGCCTTTCAGAAGAGTAAGGACCTAATCACTTCAAGAGAAGTATTGGCTCACTATAACCCATCACTACCGATAAGACTGGCGTGTGATGCGTCTCCCTACGGCATTGGGGCGGTACTGTCACATAAATTCCTTGATGGTTCAGAGAGGCCGATAGCTTCTGCGTCACGCTCGTTAACTTCAGCTGTGCGTAACTACGCCCAGATTGACAGAGAGGCCCTCAGCCTGGTGTGGGGGGTGAAGAAGTTCAATCACTACCTGCACGGTCAGAAATTTACTCTACTTACTGATCATCAACCTCTTGTCTCCATTTTCAACCCTCAGAAGGGCGTACCGATAATGACAGCACAACGGCTACAGAGGTGGTCCCTTTTCCTAGGGGCACACCAATATGACATCGAGTACAAAGGAACTAAACAGCATGGGAATGCTGATGGATTGTCGCGCCTACCGTTGCCGACGGTGGAAGAAGAACTTGCAGTGGATCCAGTGGAGATATTCCACTCGACCATAGTCGAATGTCTCCCTGTGGCGAATGCAAACATAGCAAAGGAAACACAAAATGACCCAACACTCTCCTGGGTCTATGATTTAACGGTGAAGGGATGGCCAGCACATGGCGAACCACTGCTGCCAGCATTCTCGCCGAGAAGAGAACAGCTGTCAGTGTGCAGAGGAACCTTGATGTGTGGATCCAGAGTAGTAATTCCACCCAAATTGAAGGATAGAGTGCTCAATGAGCTCCATGAGGGTCATCTGGGAGGGGTAAAAATGAAGAACTTAGCCAGAGCGTTTGTGTGGTGGCCGGGAATCGATAGAGAAATCGAAGAGATGACCAAGAGCTGTACAGGATGCCAGAAGGTCCAAAACGCCCCACCACAAGCCTCTCTACATCCATGGGAGTGGCCCTCATCTCCGCGGCAAAGGGTGCACATTGATTTTGCTGGTCCATTTATGGACTCGATGTTTTTAATTGCGGTGGATGCACATTCAAAGTGGCCAGAGGTAATAAAAATGTCCTCAACCACCACAGAAAAAACTATCACAGTCTTACGAACCATATTCGCCAGGAATGGGCTGCCTGAACAGATTTGCTCCGACAATGGACCACAGTTTGTGTCTGAAGAGTTCCGGAGGTTCTTAAAGAACAATGGTGTTAAGCATTACACATCCACCCCATATCATCCAGCCACTAATGGATTGGCCGAGAGGTTCGTTCAAACATTCAAGAAGGCTATCAAGGCAATGTGTAATGAAGATATACCCCTACAACACAAGGTGGATAACTTCTTGTTTGCCTACCGGAATGCGACACATGCGGTTACCAACCAAACTCCAGCCATGATGTTCTTCAATCGAAGACTACGATGCCGCTTGGATTTGATTAAGCCAAACATCAGAAGAGATGTGGAGAACAGGCAGTTTCAGAATATGAATGAAAGGCCGACCAGGAGTTTTAAGATAGGTCAACCAGTTTTGGCCCAGGACTACCGCACAGAGAAATAGCAGCCAGGAACGATCTGTACACGGCAAGGACCTCTAATGTATACCGTGGACGTTGGAGAGAGCATTGTAAGACGCCATGCTGACCAGATTCTAGAGTCACTGGGAAACATCAACTCCACACCACGATCTGATACACCTGGCGATGAAACCGAAGTACCAATTGCATCTACCTCAGAATCGGTGATATTGGAAGCAGACGAACCAAACAACGACATTGATCCCGACTCAACTTTGCCAGAAGAACCTGATACCCCAAGGAGACGTTATCCAGACAGAATCAGGAAGCCTCCTCAAAGACTGAACTTATAATTGCTTAACTTCAACTAATGTATCTAGCAACTGTAATTGTAAATATGTTATTTCATTGTTAATCGAATGTTATGTACTGTTTAGCTAAAAGGGGAGGAATTGTAGTGTATGTACTATGCAGAAGGAACTAAGGCCTAGAAATTCACTTGGGCGCGGGCAGCTCGCTCGCGCCCAAAAGTTAGCGCTGGGCGGGGAGGCATTAGCGCACGCCGTATATTCGTCTTCTGCGCCCCAATTCGGAAGCGGGCGCTATACCAGGGTGTGCCCGCCTCCGTTTGGGGCGCTGCAACTGAATATCGGCGCGCTAGTTGCCGCAGCGCCACCCGATGCGGTGCGGCAGGCTGCGGTACTGCAGGCCTCCTCCTTCTCTTAAGGGGGAGGTGCCTGCAACGGCCGGAGCCCCGATCACGAGTGCCGGCAAAAGAGCCCGGCACAACGGAGAAGTGCCGGGCTCCACGGAAACCAGCCGGCAATGCCGCGGGGGTGGTGGAGGAGGCCGGGGAAGGAGGTGCGGGCAGGCGGCCGCCGAAAAAGCGGCCGGCCGCACCTTCTGCTTTAAAGCGCCCCACTATGGCAGCAGGACGGCCCCGTTTTCTGTTCGCTGTTTGCGCCCGCTTCGGAGGAGGCGGCCGCAAATAAATATGGGGATCGGCGTGGTTTCGGGGCGTTACGGGCCACCGCGCACACCGATGACGTCATCGGTCCCGGCACAGCGCTAACGGTTACCGCCGCCAATACCGCTGCACTCAATTTCCACGCTACCACCCCGCCGGCGCAAAAGACCTCTTTAGGCGCTAAGTGGGCACAAGGCCCACTGAATTTCTAGGCCTATATTCTGCAGCCCCTGTATACTGCAGTACCAGTAGTGACCACCCCTGTATATAAGCCTGTGTAGTAACATTTGCATAGTATTTCCAGGTTGTCTCCATTCAGTAAAGACCTGTTATAACCAACTCCTGCAGTCCGTGTCTCAATTATACACGGACATAATAACCACCACCTCCAAATCACACACCATTCTGACTTGGAAATATATTGCCATTCCTTCATCATCACTGGTTCAAAATCCTGGTACTCCCTACCAATGTTCCCGCTAAGGTGCGTGACCATGCACTAATTGGGAGGTCTCGCACAGGCCGCTCACAAGCTGCTGCTGCTGCTGGAAGATACCGCACAGGAAATTTAGAGGGACCGTGCACTTAGACTATAAATTAGAGGCACATTGCATCCTACTTAACAGCACTGTGGGAGTACCTTCACCACAGAAACTGCAGCGGTTCAAGAAGGCAACTCACCACCACCTTCTCAAGGACAATTAGGGATGGGCAATAAATGCTGGCCTTGTGGTAATGACTGGGGTGTCCCAAGGATTGGTGTTAGGACTACTACTGTTTACAATCTTCATCAGTGAATTGGATTCAGAACTCTGTGCAACTTGATTGAATTTGCAGATGATAGAAACATAGAAACATAGAAGATAGAAGCAGGAGTAGGCCATTCAGCCCCTTGAGCCTGCTCCGCCATTCAATGAGATCATGGCTGATCATCCAAATTCAGTACCCTGTTCCTGCCTTCTCTCCATATCCCTTGATCCCTTTGGCCTTAAGAAATATATCCAACACCTTCTTGAATATATTTAATGAATTGGCCTCTACTGCCTTCTTTGTTAGAGAATTCCACAGGTTCACCACTTTCTGGGTGAAGAAATTCCTCCTCATCTCTGTCCTAAATGGCTTACCCCTTATCTTTAGACTGTGACCCCTGGTTCTGGACTCCCCGACCATCGGGAACATCCTTCCTGCATCTAGTCTGTCTAGTCCTGTTAGAATTTTACAAGTTTCAATGAGATCCCCTCTCATTCTTCTAAACTCCAGCGAGTACAAGCCCAATCGACCCAATCTCTCTTCATACATCATTCCTGCCATCCCAGGTATCAGCCTGGTGAATCTTCGCTGCATTCCGTCCATGGCAAGAACATCCTTCCTCAGATAAGGTGACCAAAACTGCACACAATACTCAAGATGTGGTCTCACCAAGGCCCTGTACAACTGCAGCAAGACATCCTTGTTCCTATACTCAAACCCTCTCGCTACGAAGGCCAACATACCATTTGCCTTCTTAACCGCCTGCTGCACCTGCATGCATACCTTCAGCGATTGGTGCACAAGGACACCCAGGTCGCTTTGCACTTCCCCTTCTCCCAATCTATTGCCATTCAGATAATAATCTGCCTTCCTGTTTTTCACACCAAAGTGGATAACCTCGCATTTATCCACGTTATATTGCATCTGCCATGCTTCTGCCCAATCACCCAACCTGTTCAAATCATACTGGAGTTTCTCGGCATCCTCCTCACAGCACACACGTCCACCCAGCTTTGTGTCATCTGCAAACTTGGAGATATTATATCTAGTTCCCTTGTCCAGATCATTAATATATATTGTGAATAGCTGGGGTCCAAGGACCGATCCCTGCGGTACCCCACTAGTCACTGCCTGCTACTTGGAAAAAGACCCGTTTATTCCAACTCTTTGCTTTCTGTCTGCCAACCAGTTCTCTATCCAAGTCAATACCTTGCCCCCAATCCCATGTGCCTTAACTTTACACGCTAATCTCTTATGCGGGACCTTATCGAAAGCTTTTTGAAAGTCCAAATACACCACATCCACTGGTTCTCCCTTATCTATTTTACCAGTTACATCTTCAAAAAATTCCAGTAGATTAGTCAAGCACGATGATACCAGTAAGTTGGACATAATGGCCAAAAAATTACTGTCAAAATAATGGCGAGGCTAGTAGCGCTCACCATTATTTAAGTGAAAATGGCATAGCAACTTCAAGCAAGGCCAGATGTGCAATTAAATATGGAAATTGAGAAGTTGCTGTCAGAGATGTGCCACTCTGCCATTAGCTTAATGAGACCGACATCTCGCTGTCTGACTCCCCATTCAAGTGCATTGAGCAGCATGAAGTTCCTGTACTTGTAGATACAAGTAAACACAGCACAGAAAATGAAGTCAAGTAATTTCAAGTCTAAATACCCTTTCAATGGCGTGATAAGGGTTAACTACTGCCAGTCAACCTCTTGGACACTGAAAATTAACTATTACAAGCGCGGAGTCTCATTCCTTCAGGTTTTAATTGTTGTCAGAGATTTAAAAAAAGAATTAAAGTTAAAAAATGTTTTTTTTACTTTTTCTTTCTGTCTCTTTTTTCACTCTCTCTTAATCCAATGGGCCGTGTATTCCGATTCTTAAGGGTGTGTACGGGCTGTGTATACACCCATAAGGACATCAGAAATGTCGGTTTCAGGCATGCCACGCGCCTGCCCTGGAGAAGGACCTCTGCGGGTGGATAGTTCCGCTTTCTGGAGACCCTCTGCCCGCAGAAAACCCTTAGAAATCTTATTTGAAAAAGGTAAAAAAAAGGTAAGTTTATTTTTAGCCTCGTAAAAACTTTAATTATTTTTTTCAAAATATAAAATTTTTGTTTAAAATATTTAATTTATTGTAATTTCAACTAATTTTAAAAATATGATTAAAATTTTTTTTAAATGTTTTAAAGTGTTTTTGGGATGATCTCCATTCTTATATTTGACAGGTCTGTCATGTGTATGAAGGGAGATTCCCTTCTTTGATTGGCTCCCCCATGGCCCACGTGATCCCAGGGACGCTTGCGAACTGCATGTGCCCCTGGGGTATGTGGGCCCTGCACATTTCGAGTTGGAGAGGCCCAGGAGCGGAAGTGTCCGGACCTCGGGAGCCCTCAGGTAAGTCAGTAGATTTTTTCCAGATTGGAGGCCTCCGCACGCAGGAAGCCTCTGATCGGAAAATACGGCCCAATGTTTCTTTCCCTCTCATTATTTATCTTTCTGTACCTGATTTGACATTGAATTCACCCATTCTAACTTGATCATTGTTCAGACCTTCTGCTGAAATGTTACAATCCTTCAATCTGATTCGTTAAGGACATACATAGTTCATTGCCCTGTTCACTCAGACCCCAGATGCCCAGTAGAGGGCACTGGGCCATTTCCAACTTGCACTCCCTGCAACCTGCCATGCATAATAGCATGGAGATTAAACAGGCTCTGGCAAGTCTAACCAACGGCGGGCCCATTCATTGACTGGTTACAGGAATTTTTGGGCCCTTATGTAAGTGGATAGAACAATAGCAGATGAAATTGAATGCATTCAATTGTAAAGCATTGCACATGGGAAGGAAAAATAAGGGACACACACTCCACGAATGGTGCAGAAATTAGTACGGATGAAGTTGGAACAGACCAAGAAGTTTTAGTAGACTCAATACCCAACATATCCAACCAGTGCACAGCAGCAATCAACAACGTCAATAAATGTTGAACTACTTGGCTAAAACAGTGGTAGGTCATGATCAAACTGTACAATGCTCTGGTCAACTGCACCTTGTGTACTATGTCAAGTTCTGGTCAAGGAGAAATTGGAGGGATTCAAGCACTTGAAACAGTGCAGCGAAGAACCATGAAGCTGATCTCTAGAGTCAGGGGTCTGAGTTGTGAGCAATGGTCTGGAGAACCTGGAGCTTTTCATCCTGGAAAGAGGCATCTGAGAGATAATCTTATAAAGTTCTATAGCATAGCTAAGGAAATAAAGGAAGTAAATCCAGAATATTACTTTAAATTAAATTGCAAAAGTAGAACAAGGGGACATGCATTTAAATTAGTAAAAGGTCTGATGTCAGGAAGTTTTTCTTCACACAAAGAGTGATCAATACTTGGAATGAACATCCAAAGAGTAGTGTAACCAAAAACCTTGGAATCATTTAAAAACAATTGAATGCAGCAATGGGGTACTATAGGGTCTTTCTCAGTGGATGAATTAAGTTGGCCTTCCTCATCTGTAATTATCTTGTGAACTCAGGAGGAGAGCGGGTATGAATGTTGTCTATTATACAAAGACGATATTGAAACATTTATAATGATTTCATTAATTAGATGTGATTACAAGAGGGTTCTATCATTTTAATTAAAATGTTATCTTGTACATATAGTTAAAGCAACTATCGTGGGTGACACAATGGCATAATGGAACCCTACACCATAGGTAGTCAAGGTAAGGTCCTCTGATGATAGGGTGTCAACTAGGGAATCTCAGAGGACCACGGAGATGATATTTATGCCTGTCCATCATCAGCTTTCTATATTTTCTGTATTTTTTGACTTATGAGCATGTTATTTCTGTTACTATCTGCTACCAAAAATACTTCCAGCAATGGTAACACTGTTTTCCTTTGGGTAACTGACAGTATCTTTCAGAATTTTGGACTGTGGGTCCCTGGGAGTGTTTCAATATTTAACCAGGAGTCCCCAGAAGATTGTCAATATTGTCACATATAAAAATTTGAAAACCGCTGCCTCACAGCACAACATTTCTGATCCTGACCCATACCTGCGAGCAAACTTAGAGCAGAGACTATTCACTTCCCCATGGCGAGGGAAGTTTGGAGGCAGAGTCATCTGTGACCATTTCAATGCTCCATTTATGTTGTAGGGCTTCTTTCAGTGGAAGCAGTTCCAAAATATTGCATTCATGACTTTGGAATTCTGACCAGGGACCTTTTCAATGAAGGAAAGGTCTCTACAGGCTAGCAATATGAACATTTTCATTGGTAGTCTGTATAAATAGGCTTTGAGCACAGCCCTTAGTTGAAACAGAATGTTATACATACACAAACATTTACCTTTGCCAGCATTTGGCTCCAAAAGGCAGAGAGCAAAATCATTTCATGAGGTGATGATCTCTGCCTCTGAAATAATGGTCTGGATTTTGCGGTCAGTAGTGAAGGGACGGCGCTCACCACTGACCTTAAAGAAAGCTGCCCACAAAGGTTAAGTGGGCTCTGTGTTGTTGATTTCCCCTATTATGACATCAATTTAATTCTGATGCCATCTATAGGGGATCTGTGTCGTCCAGAAACAGTCAAGTCATCAAGCAGGCTGAGCAGCCAATCAGATTGAAGAATTCTCACAGACAGCAAACTAGGAAGTAAAAAGCACTGATTATCATTCACTTTTTAATCATTTGACAGAAAACAAAATTAAGATTGGGACATGCACATGGGATTAAGGTAGAAGCTGAAATATCATTAACAAATTAAAAAAAACAAAAGTTAATTTTTATGGGGGAGAAATTTGGTGCCTAAGCGCCTCCAGTTAGTGCCTGGTAGGGGCGCTAATGGAGTGCTGAGGCAGTAGTGCTGTGGTGAGGTGAATCCAGTGATGCATGCCAAATCTGACCCCCCATAGTGCTGCTGCTATGAGTTAACGCTGGGGATCAGCGCCAGGCAGATTGTGACGTCAGTGAGCATGCAGCGCTCACTGGGCGCCCTATCTGTGAAATTGATTATCGCTACCTGTCTTAGCCCCTCGCCCTGACAGGGAGAGGCAGTGTGAAGCAGTGGGTAGCTGGCTCCAGGATGCTACTTAAAGGGATCATGAGTAATGAGTCGCAGCTCTCATGTAAGTGCTGTTTCAATGCTTCCTTATCAGTTTGACATTGAATTAAACTGTTGCACAGTCATTTAAAGGTTGTTTAGTCTCGGGCATGCTTTGGCTACTAAAGATTAGAACATTTATTCTCACAACATATCAAAGTGCTACACTTCGTTACATTAATGGGGGCTGTACTGGCAGCAAAGATGAGAATGAGGTTCCGCAGCATCACTGAACCTCCCCTTTAAGAACTGGAAAGAGCCTGTGGCAATGATGACTTGTGATTAGACTGCACCTGATATTGGTTAGCGCTTTGAGTGTAACGCCACTGAGCTAGGCCATTAACGCTTGATTTAGCGCGCCAATCTTTTCTTTGAGTGATGAGATTTAATTTTGCCTGCAACGTGATTCATTAGTGCCTGGTGCTAAATATCAAACATTTCTAAAGTTACCGCCCATTCCTGGGCTATAATGAATTTCTCCCCCTATAACTTTAAAAATCTATGGATTTTTTTTAAATCATGGAATGGAGGGAATGACACTCCACATTTCTAAAATTAGTTTTTCAGGGCCAGAGATGTTGTTCAGCAGTAATTATAATTTAGGATTTTTTTATTCGTTCATGGGCCAGCATTTATTGCCCATCCCTAGTTGCCCTTGAGAAGCATGCCGTTAAAAAGGCAGTTGCACCTCATTCAACAAGGTTTAACTTTTTTGATGGTTTTTACAGCAAGAATAATGCTTAAAAAGTTGAAGTTCACGTCAAATCTCTGATTCTGTGTTGATTGCATCTGTGAAGACTGCAACAGTGGACCCTGTGGAGGAACGGGGTTTCACTGACAGCAACTTCCGGATTTCAGCATTTAACTGCACATGTGTGGATGCCAGAAGTTGCTGTCAGTTTTACTGAGTAATGGCGGCGAATGCTGACAGTTTTGCCATCATTACAACTGTGAATTCCGAGCCAATATATATCACCTCATTTATATTTCAACAGCAAGTGGGATTGATGGATTTGAGATCAGAAGTCATTAGTGTGCGGCTTGTGCAATTGAAAGACTGGAGAAAATAGAATTAACCTTAAATAATAATTTCATTATTAAGCTGTTTAATTTATTTGAATTCTAGTCTTTACTTTTTATACCTTTATTATAAATCTGAAAATAAAAACCTTGTACCAGTAACACTGACCATGAAGCTGTCAGATTATTGTAAAAACCTATCTTGTTCACTCATGTCCTTTAGGGAAGAAAACCTGCCGTCCCGACCCGGTCTGGTCTATATGTGACTCCAGTCTCACACCAATAGTTGACCCTTAACTGCCCTCTGAAGTGGCCTAGCAAGACACGCAGTTGTATCAAACCAGTAAAAAGAAAAACCAAGAATGAAACTAGACGGACCACTCAGCTGCAAGATAGGCATTGAATCAGGATATGACAAAAGCACACCCAGCCTAGTCGACCCTGCAAAGGCCTCCTCACTAACATCTGGGGACTGGTGTCAAGCAACAGTCATACTCACAGAATCATACCTTAGAAAGGGCGCAGAGGCGATTTACTAGAATGGTACCAGGTATGAAAGATTTCAGTTATGTGGAGAGACTAGAGAAACTGGGCTTGTTCATCTTGTAGCAAATAAGGTTAAGGGGAGATTTGATAGAGGTGTTCAAAATCACGAAGCATTTGCTAGAGTAATATGGAGTAAGTAGAGTGACAGAAAGGTCGGTAAACAGAGGACACAGAATTTAAGGTAATTGGCAAAAGAATCAGTGGCGACATAAGGACAAAAGAATTTACACAGCAAGTTGTTATGATCTGCCTGAAAGGGCGGTGGAAGAATATTCAATAATAACTTTCAAAAGGGAATTGGATAGATACTTGAAGGGGAAAATTTTGCAGGGCTATAGTGAAAGAGCAGGGGAGGGGGACTAATTGGATAGCTCTTTCAAAGAGCCCACACAGGCACAATGGGCTGAATGGCCTCCTTCTCTGCTGTATCATTCTATGATTCTATAATTCTATACCTATCAGCCAATGTTCTAGACTCCTCCGCCACCCTCCCTTGGTATGTCCTGTCCCACCAGCACCAGAGGTGGGAATACAGTGGTATAGGTTGAGGGGGAGTGGCCTGGAAGTCCTCAACATTGACTGTGGTCCTCATGAAGTCTCATGGCTACAAGCCAAATGTGGGCAAGAAAACCTCCTGCTGATTACCACCTACTGCCCTCAATCAGCTGATGAATCAGTACTCCTCCATGTTGAACACCATTTGGAGGAAGCACTGAAGGTAGCAAAGGCAAAGGATGTACTCTGGGAGGAACTTCAATGTCCATCACCAAGAGTGGCTCGATAACGCCATTGACTGAGCTGGCCACGTTCTGAAGGATATAGCTGCCAGACTGGGTTTGCAGCAGGTGGTCAGAGAATCAATATGAGGAAATAAGCTCCTTGAACTACTCACCAATCTACCTGTCGCAGATGTGTTTGTCCATTGGTAGGAGGGAGTAACCACTGCACAGTCCTCATGGACACCAAGTCCTGTTCACACTGAGGATACCCTCCATTGTGTCATGTGGCATACCACCATGCTAAATGGGATAGATTAAGAACAGATCTAGCATCACAAAATGGGGCATCCATGAGGTGCTGTGTGGGCTATCAGCAGCTGCAGGGTTGTATTCCACCACGATCTAACCTCATGGTTCGGCATATCCCTCACATTCCCATCATCATCAAGCCAGATGACCAAACCTGGTTCAATGAAGAATATAGAAGTGTATGCTGGGAGCAGCACCAAGCAACTGAAAATGAGATGCCAACTTGGTGATGCTACAACACAGGACTATCTGCATACTAAACAGCGAAAGCAGCATGCATAGTTAGAGCCATGCGATCCCACAGCCAACGGTTCAGGTCAAAGCTAGGCAGCCCTACCACATCTAGTCGTGAATCGTGGTGGACAATTAAGCAACTAACGAGAAGAGGATGCCCCTTGAACATTCAACGATGGTGGAGACCAGCATGTGAGTGCAAAGTACAAGGATGAACCATTTTCAATCATCTTCAGCCAGTAGTGCCGAGCAATGTTCCCCGTAATTATTTTTTGGGCCGTGCTGCCCCTTCAAAACAACAGCTTAAAGGAAACATTGATGCCGAGTGGATAATTCTTCTCAGCCTTCTCCTGAAGTCCCAACCATCATAGATATCAGTCTTCAGCCAATTTGATTCACTCCACATGACATCAAGAAATGGCTGAGTGCACTGGACACAACAAAGGCTATGGGCCCCGACAACATCCTGACTGGAGTGCTGAAGTCCTGTGTTGCAGAACTAGCCGCACCCCTAGCTAAGTTGTTCCAGTACAGCTACAAAATTGGCATCTACCGAACAATATGGAAAATTGCCCAAGCATGCCCTGTCCACAAAAAGCAGGACAAATCCAATTCAGGCAATTACCGCCCTCTCACCCTACCCTCTACAGCAAAGTGATGGAAGGAGTCATCAGCAGTGCTATCAAGTCACACTTACCAATAATATGCTCACCGATGCTTAGCTGGGGTTCTGCCAAGGAACGCAGCTCCAGACTTCATTGCAGCCTTGGTCCAAACATGGACACAAGCTGAATTCCAGAGGTGAGGCGAGAGAGACATTTTACTATGTTAAAGGTGCTATATAAATGCAAGTTGTTGAGTTGCATTTGAAATTCCTCAGAAAATGAAGCAGTGCACACCTGACTGCAGCAAGACCTGGACTACATCCAGGCTTGCGGTGATAAGTGGCAAGTAACATTCGCACCACACATGTGCCAGGCAATGGCCATCTTTAATAAGGGAGTGTCTAACCAGATGGCATTACTATCACTGAGTCCCCCACCATGAACATTCTCAACTGGACCAGCCACATAATGCTATGGCTGCTAGAGCAGGTCAGAGGCTGATCTATTCTGTGGCAAGTGGCTCACCTCCTGACTCCTGAAAGCCTGTCCAACACCTACATGGCACAAGTCAGGAGTGTGATAGAATACTCTCCATTTGACTGGATGGGTGCAGCTGCAGCAACACTCATAAAGCCTGACACCATCCAGGATAAAGCAATCTGCTTGAGTGGCACCTGATCTATTAAACAAAACATTTACCACCGGTTTCAATGTGTACAATCTACCGGATGCACTGCAGCAACTCACCAAGCCTTCTTCGGAAGCACCATCCAAGCAACAACAACAACTTGTATTATATAGCGCTTTTAACGTAGTAAAAGGTCCCAAGGCATTTCACAGGAATATTATAAGACAAAAAATTTGTCACCGAGCCACATAAGGAGAAATTAGGGCAGATGACCAAAAGCTTGGTCAAAGAGGTAGGTTTTAAGAAGCGTCTTAAAGGAGGAAAGAAAGGTAGAGAGATGGAGAGGTTTAGGCAGGGAATTCCAGAGCTTAGGACCAAGGCAATAGAAGGCACGGCCACCAATAATTGAGTGATTATAATCAGGGATGCTCAAGAGGGCAGAATTAGAGGAGTGCAGATATCTTGTGGGGTTGTGGGGCTGAAAGAGATTACAGAGATAGGGAGGGGCGAGGCCATGGAGGGATTTGAAAACAAGGATGAGAATTTTGAAATCGAGCCATTACTTAACCGGGAGCCAGTGTAGGTCAGTGAGCACAGGGGTGATTTGTGGACAGGACTTGGTGCGAGTTAGGACATGGGAGTTTTGGATGACCTCAAGTTTACGTAGGGTAGAACGAGGGAGGCCAGCTAGAAGTGCGTTGGAATAGTCAAGTCTAGAGGTAACAAAGGTATGGCTGAGGGTTTCTACAGCAGATGAGCTGAGGCAAGGGCAGAGACGGGCGATGTTACGGAGGTGGAAATAAGTGGTCCTAGTTATGCTGCGGGTATGTGGTCAGAAGGGTCCATTATGACACCAAGGTTGCAACCAGTGTGGTTCAGCCTCAGACAGATGTTAGGGAGAGGGATGGAGTCAGTGGCTAGGGAACGGAGTTTGTGGCGGGGACCAAAAATAATGGCTTTGGTCTTCCCAATGTTTAATTGGAGAAAATTTCTGCTCATCCAGAACTGGATGTCGGACAAGCAGTCTGGCAATTTAGAGACCGTGGAGGAGTCGAGAGAAGTGGTAGTGAGGTAGAGCTGGGTGTCATCAGCGTACATGTGGAAACTGATGTCGTGTTTTTGGATGATGTCACCAAGGGGCAACATGTAGATGAGAAATAGGAGGGGGCCAAGGATAGATCCTTGGGGGACACCAGAGGTAACGATGCGGGAACAGGAAGAGAAGCCATTGCAGGTGATTCTCTGGCTACAATTAGATAGATAAGAATGGAACCAGGCGAGTGCAGTCCCACCCAGCTGGACGACAGTGGAAAGGCGTTGGAGCAGGATGGTGTGGTCAACCTTGTCAAAGGCTGCAGACAAGTCAAGAAGGACGAGGAGGGATAGATTATCTTTGTCACAGTCACAAAGGATGTCATTTGTGACTTTGATGAGAGCCATTTCGGTACTGTGGCAGAGGCGGAAACCTGATTAGAGGAATTCAAACAGGGAGTTGCGGGAAAGATGGGCATGGATTTGGGAGGCGACAACACATTCAAGGACTTTGGAGAGGAAATGGAGGTTGGAGATGGGCTGGTAGTTTTCAAGGACTGAGGGGTCAAGGGTTGTTTTTTGAGGAGAGGGGTGATGATGGCAGATTTGTGGGAGAGGGGAACAGTACCTGAGGAGAGAGAACCATTAACAATGTCAGCTAACATGAGAGCCAGAAAAGGAAGTTGGGTGGTCAGCAATTTGGTGGGAATAGAGTCGAGGCAGCAGGCTGTGGGTCTCACCAGAGAAGTCATGAGAGGAGATCAGAGAGAAACTAGAGAAAGATGTGAGTTCAGGGCTAGGGCATGGAGGAATCTTAGAGGAAGTTTGGCCCAGTGGGCTAGGGGAAGGAAGCTTAGTGGCAGAGGCAGCTGAATGGATGGTCTCAATTTTAGAGACAAATCCATGAACTCCTCACACTTGTTGTCGTAGGTAAGGGTGGAGGAGACAGGGGAGAGGGGTTTAAGAAGACGGTTAGCAGTGGAGAATAGAAGCCGGGGTTAATCTTTGCGTTCCAGAATGATTCTGGAATAGTGAGCAATTTTGGCAGACCAGAGCAGGACCCAATAATGCTTTATGTGGTCTAGCCAGATCTGGCGGTGAATGGCTAAATCAGTTGTCCGCCATAGCCATTCAAGTCTGCGTCCCTTGGACTTAAGTGAGCGAAGATGAGGGCCATACCAGGGGGAACAGCCAGGGTGAGAGAGAGTAATTGTTTCAATAGGGACTAGGGCATCAAAGGTGGTGAGTGTGTGGTTGAGCAGATCGGTAGCTGCAGAAATGTCGTTGTGAATGGAGAGCCAAAGACTGGACAGTTAGGATTTCATAAGTGCAGTTGTAAGATAGTTTTTTCTGGGGCAGACACAGAAGGAAGTAAGGTTGGGGGCGGTGGGGGGGAGGGGGATGTGGGTGGAGAGTGATACAAGGAAGTGGTCAGAGATGGCCTTATCTGCGATTGACACAATAGGAGTAGCGAGGTCGAGGGGGTGGCCGTGAATATGGATTGGGGAGTTTATATGGAGGGAGAGATTAAGGGAGGATAGGAGGCTAGCGAACTCAGAGGAGAGAGAGTGTGATGAATTGAGATGGGGGTTGAAATCACAGAGGATGAGGAGTTGCTCGGTGCAGAGGCTAAGGGAGAAAAGCAATGAAGATATCTCACTAATAAAATTTTTATGGTACTTGGGTGGGTGGTAGAGAACGAAAACTTTAACTGAGAGGTGAGATGGGTGGAATAAGGTGAAATGCTCAAAGGAGGAGAAAGTGCCAGAGGAGTATGGGGACAGACCAAGGTGTGATTTGGTGATGGGAGCCACACCGCCACCACGGCGGTCTGGGCGGGGCAAGTGGTGGAAGGTATAGCCAGGCGGGGAGACTTCATTTAAGGGTAAGGTGTCATCACCCCTCAGCCAAGTTTCCGTTAGGACCATGATGTTGATGTAATCATCCACGATAAGCTCATGGATGGCAAAGGCCTTGTTCGCAAGTGAACAGACATTCTGGAGGGAGATGTGGAGAGGATCAGTGATGGCTGCCCCACTGCCAGCGTCCACAGGGTCAGCGCTGGGAGGGGTGAGTTGGATGGGGAGGAGATTGACAAGATTAGCCTCCGGTGGGCACGCTGGGCATGGATGTCGGTGAGAGAGTAGGATGGGGTTAATACTCATAAAGAGGCAGTGACAAGTGCCTTGATGGGCCCTTCATAGGATGCCAAGAGAGGCACAGATGGAAGCTGTAGGCTTATCTAAGAGGAAGTCAAGCCTGGGATCAAGCCTGAGTCAAACCAGCAATCTCCACCACCTAGAAAAACAAGGGCAGCAGGTGCATGGGTACACCATCACCTCCAAGTTCCCCTCGAAGTTACACACCATCCTGACTTGGACATATATAGCTGTTCCTTCATTATTTCATAAGATCCTGGAACTCCCTCCCTAACAGACTAGGGAGGGAGTAGTGAAGGTGGGAGCACCTTCACTACATGGACTGCAGAGGTTCATGAAGAAAGCCCATCACCACCTTCTCAATGGCACTAGGGATGGTCAATAAATGCGGCCTTGCCAAGTGATGCCCACATCCCAGGAATGAAAAAAAAATGCACATTGCTCAATCTTTCGGAAGTTAGATATATGTGTGTATATGTGTGTGGTGCATTTGTTTGCTCCCTCTTCAGTCACATTTATTTTCAGAATCTTTAACTGTCTGAATGTTTATCTGTCATGGACATTACTGTAGCACCTGATGGAAAGCTCAACATGTAATTTTCAAAATTCTCATCTTCAAATCTCTCCATGGCCTCATTCCACCTACCTTTTTGATCACCTGCCGTATGTCTATGCACATACCTTTTGCTCCTTTAACATGGAACTTTTCCTCACCACTCGCTCCTTTGAGCTTTCCATTAGCAGCTGCTTGTTCAGCTAATACACTCCTGCCTTCTAGAATTTCCTACTCAGTTCCCTCTGCCATGCCACCTTACTCCCTGCTTTCAAAAACCTCTCAAAACCTTCCACTCTAACCATGCCATTGGTCCACTATCCTTTTTTTGCTCTTTTTCTTCTTGGCATGTGGGCAAGGCAGTATTTATTGTCCATCCATAATTGCCCTGTGACCTTTAAGAGTCAACCACATAGTGTGAGACTGAAGTCACATGTAGGCCATGCCGGGTAGGGGTGGGAGGTCCTTTCCTGAAGGACATTAGTGAGCCAACAATCCAGCAGTTTTCATTGTGATTGTATTTGTTGCCAGCCCACAAATTACTGGATTATTAAAGTCAGTTTTACAATTTGCTATGCTGGGATTTGAACCCACTAATTCTGGGGCTGTGGCTCTCTTTCAGCTTTGTCCATGCTAGGTGTCCACAAAGCACTTTTCTTCTTTATTTTAGAACACTCAGAAGTCGTCCTGCATAGAAGGAGTGCTGTATCATTTGGAATTTGTTATTCAAACAGTTATTCGACTATCTTTTCCATAAAGCAGGTTGTTCCTTGAGTATGCTAGTGCTTGCCTGTTCACCAGACTGGCAGCAACTGGATGGCACTGCTGTTTAATATGGGGAAATCTTCTTGTCCTATTTGCATGTATCGAAATAGGGCTCAAATTGTTGGTCGGTTGGCAAGTACCAAAAGTATTTTTTTATTTCATAAACTAGAAAGAGACCACAGGACCATGAAACGTCACTGCAATCTACCAACAAAAAAATAAATCATTGCAATGGGGTTTGAAATACACCCAGAAACACGTATCAGAAAACTATTTTAAAAGCAGTCACAAGCTTATGGTGACCTAACAAGTCTTTAGGTGCTGTTTTAAAGAAAGTATGTAAGAATTATAAAATTAATTTCACTCAATCGGATCTCAATTGTCTAGACAACATGTTGAATTACACATGGGCGAGCTTTTGCAATTTGAGTAATTTTAAGAAGGATTTCTAGATAAGTTATACAAACACAATGCACCCATCAATAATGGATACATGAACACAAGGGGGTTCGAGAGCTTTGGAAAGCCTCCGATAGGAACAGGAACGGGGTCATCCTCCAGTCCGTATAATATATTACTAGACAAGGCAGTGTTGGTTTATTCGCTATAAAATGCAGAATGCATGGGTGGAAAAGCTGAGGTGCCCAGTAAATTTGAAATGATTACTTAACTGATTTATCACCGGGACTACAAATCGCCTGGTCTGGACAGCATCGAATATTAAAGTCCTATTAACCAGTTACTGAAGTCCAGCCTCTTATTACACTGTTTAACTCATCACTCAGCTTCAGACACGTGTTTGCTTGCTCATCCCCCGGCCAGGTTTTAAATATATAAATGTCAACTGGTTTCTCCTCTCGTCCCATCTTTTCACGATCTGTTTTTTAATATTAAAATATATGCCTCGCAACTTTTATTGCTGTTTAATGAGTACGCTGGCAGTTGATTTTTCCTCCTCCCTTTTCTACCCTAAGTGCTGAAAACTAACAGTCTGTGAATGCTCTCAGTGCTCTGATTTCTACATTGACTGACAAGTGACGGGCGCGTTTATTTTAAAAAGTAAATTAACCTCTTTTTGTTGACTCTGGTTTTCGCTTGGGTCATTTAGCCCCAGATGATGTGTGTGCCAGATCTACATTTTACAATCCTGGACCTCATTTCTACAGGCATTTCACACCCAGAGGCCGACCGTTCATTAGCAATTCTGCGATTCGCTCTGCACGCGTTTAAACAGGCAAACAATAAGCGTTTCACGCTTCATTTGAAATGAAACGAACGAGACGTTTAGGGTCTTTAGCACGGCATCCCCGCGTATTCCGCTTTCTTCCTCTTGGAAGAGATTTTCCAAACAAAGAATTCGCTGCTACAGCAATGGGTTAAATAACGACATTACAACAGTGACTACACTCCAAAATGTGGAGATGCCGGAGTTGGACTGGGGTGGACAAATGTAAGAAGTCACACAACACCAGGTTATAGGTGGTTATAACCTGGTGTTGTGTGACTTCTTACATTTGTACACTCCAAAAGTACTTCATTGGCTGTAAAGCGCTTTGAGTCGTCCGGTGGTCCTGAAAGGCGCTGTGTAAATGCAAGTCTTTATATGCCGAATCACAAGCCCTAACATGTAGGATGTGATTTGGAGATGAGATTCAAGTCTTTTGAGAATCATTTTTTTGGTCACGGTTCAAGATTCAAGTTCTGTGGTGCAACCTAATTCTGAAAACATGCATGCTCCCGGTCTCCCGTCCGTCCAACTCCCGCTCCTCCTTCCCGAAAAGGCGAGGGAGGAGGGAGGGGGAAGAGGCGAGGGAGGAGGGAGGGGGAATAGGCGAGGGAGGGGGAATAGGCGAGGGAGGAGGGGGGGAGAAGAGGCGAGGGAGGAGGGAGGGGGAAGAGACGAGGGAGGAGGGAGGGGGAATAGGCGAGGGAGGAGGGAGGGAGAAGAGGCGAGGGAGGGAGAAGAGGCGAGGGGGGAGGGAGGGAGAAGAGGCGAGGGAGGAGGGAGGGAGAAGAGGCGAGGGAGGAGGGAGGGGGAAGAGGCGAGGGAGGAGGGAGGGGGGAGGGGGAAGAGGCGAGGGAGGAGGGAGGGGGGAGGGGGAAGAGGCGAGGGAGGGGGGAGGGGGAAGAGGCGAGGGAGGGGGGAGGGGGAAGAGGCGAGGGAGGAGGGAGGGGGAATAGGCGAGGGAGGAGGGAGGGAGAAGAGGCGAGGGAGGAGGGAGGGGGAATAGGCGAGGGAGGAGGGAGGGGGAATAGGCGAGGGAGGAGGGAGGGGGAATAGGTGAGGGAGGGGGAAGAGGCGAGGGAGGAGGGAGGGGGAATAGGCGAGGGAGGAGGGAGGGAGAAGAGGCGAGGGGGAGGGAGGGAGAAGAGGCGAGGGAGGAGGGAGGGAGAAGAGGCGAGGGAGGAGGGAGGGGGAAGAGGCAAGGGGGGAGGGAGGGGGAAGAGAGGAGGGAGGGGGAAGAGGCGAGGGAGGAGGGAGGGGGAAGAGGCGAGGGAGGGGGAAGAGGCGAGGGAGGAGGGAGGGGGAAGAGGCGAGGGAGGAGGGAGGGGGAAGAGGCGAGGGAGGAGGGAGGGTAAGAGGCGAGGGAGGAGGGAGGGGGAAGAGGCGAGGGAGGAGGGAGGGGGAAGAGGCGAGGGAGGAGGGAGGGGGAAGAGGCGAGGGAGGAGGGAAGGGGAAGAGGTGAGGGAGGAGGGAGGGAGAAGAGGCGAGGGAGGAGGGAAGGGGAAGAGGCGAGGGAGGAGGGAGGGGGAAGAGGCGAGGGAGGAGGGAGGGGGAAGAGGCGAGGGAGGAGGGAAGGGGAAGAGGTGAGGGAGGAGGGAGGGAGAAGAGGCGAGGGAGGAGGGAAGGGGAAGAGGCGAGGGAGGAGGGAGGGGGAAGAGGCGAGGGAGGGGGAAGAGGCGAGGGAGGAGGGAAGGGGAAGAGGTGAGGGAGGAGGGAGGGAGAAGAGGCGAGGGAGGAGGGAGGGGGAAGAGGCGAGGGAGGAGGGAGGGGGAAGAGGCGAGGGAGGAGGGAGGGTAAGAGGCGAGGGAGGAGGGAGGGGGAAGAGGCGAGGGAGGAGGGAGGGGGAAGAGGCGAGGGAGGAGGGAGGGGGAAGAGGCGAGGGAGGAGGGAAGGGGAAGAGGTGAGGGAGGAGGGAGGGAGAAGAGGCGAGGGAGGAGGGAAGGGGAAGAGGCGAGGGAGGAGGGAGGGGGAAGAGGCGAGGGAGGAGGGAGGGGAAGAGGCGAGGGAGGGGAAGAGGCGAGGGAGGAGGGAGGGGAAGAGGCGAGGGAGGAGGGAGGGGGAAGAGGCGAGGGAGGAGGGAGGGGGAAGAGGCGAGGGAGGGGGAAGAAGCGACGGAGGAGGGAGGGGGGAAGAAAGGAGGGAGGGGGAAAAGGGAGGGAGGAGGGAGGGGGAAAAGGGAGGGAGGAGGGAGGGGGAAAAGGGAGGGAGGAGGGAGGGGGAAAAGGGAGGGAGGAAGGAGGGGGAAAAGGGAGGGAGGAGGGAGGGGGAAAAGGGAGGGAGGAGGGAGGGGGGAGGGGGAAGAAGCGAGGGAGGAGGGAGGGGGAAGAAGTGAGGGAGGAGGGAGGGGGAAGAAGCGAGGGAGGAGGGAGGGGGAAAAGGGAGGGAGGAGGGAGGGGAAAGGGGAGGGAGGGGGAAAAGGGAGGGAGGGGGAAAAGGGAGGGAGGGGGAAAAGGGAGGGAGGGGGAAAAGGGAGGGAGGCGGGAGGGGGAAAAGGGAGGGAGGCGGGAGGGGGAAAAGGGAGGGAGGAGGGAGGGGGAAAAGGGAGGGAGGAGGGAGGGGGAAAAGCGAGGGATGAAGGAGGGGGAAAAGCGAGGGAGGAGGGAGGGGGAAAAGCGAGGGAGGAGGGAGGGGGAAGAAGCGAGGGAGGAGGGAGGGGGAAAGCGGGGGAGGAGGGAGGGGGAAAATCGAGGGAGGAGGGAGGGGGGAAATCGAGGGAGGAGGGAGGGGGAAAAGCGGGGGAGGAGGGAGGGGGAAAAGGGAGGGAGGAGGTGGGGCGGGGGTAAGAAGCGAGGCCCGGAGACCGCGACAATCCCCATACAATCTCAGGGCTCCTATTGAACACATTTACTCCTAATCTGACCATGTTTGCACTTCTCGTTCAACGGGTTGGCTTCCACTTCGTCAGTGAGTTGTCAAAGACCATCCGCCATTACTACCCCGCATCTTTCAGAAGTGGGGCTTGTTGAAAACGCTGTGGGAAACTTTAAGAAATACTGATAACAGCCACGACTATTTAGAGTGACGAAGGGTCATCGACTTGAAACGTTAACTCTGTTTCTCTCTCCACAGATGCTGCCTCACCTGCTGAGTATTTCCAGCATTTTCTGTTTTTATTTCAAATTTCCAGCATTTGTAGTTTTTCTTTTATTTAAAAAATGTTGGTGAAATGAGTCTTTTATGATCCGTTCGCAAGCAGTAGTGAGGAATGGTGGTTCACTTTGATTTCTCAGCGTTTTGTTTTTCAAAGACATTACTGTTTTTCTGACATTCGCACAATAATACCACGAACATCTCGGGAAACGGGCAGCTGTGCACTTGCGGCACGGTTATTAGTGGCTCCTGAAAACCCGGCCTCAATGGTCAGTTTGAGCTCGCCTTTTAAAGCCAAGACTGTACACTGGCCCCAGACCCTGACTGAGAAAGCTCAGGAATAGAACTGTGCGGATCCTGGGACTGGCGTCTGTCTGGTACTGGGGGGTCACCGAGTCTGCTGGTGGGGCTACCCATATCACTCATAGGCGTGATTTCAGGCTCAGCTCGATCCGATACAGCGTCTGTGGGAAAGACTATCAGGAATCTGTGTTTGCCGACACCTTTTTTGTTGTTGCGTGCTGCTCTTGATCTGACCCAAGCACCACATGTTTCGAGAGATTTAGAAAGATAGATTTAAGAAGATAGAAGATAAAAAATCACGAGGGGTCTGGATAGAGTAGATAGAAGGAAACTGTTCCCATTGGCAGAAGGGTCGAGAACCAGAGGACACAGATTTAAGGTGATTGGCAGGAAAACCAAAGGCGACATAAGAAATACTTTTTTACTCTGAGTGGTTAGGATCTGGAATGTACTGTCTGAAAGGATGGTGGAGGCAGAGTCAATCACGGCTTTCAAAAGGGAATTGGATAAGTATCTGAAGGCAAGAAATTTGCAGGGCTACAGAAAGGGTGGGGGAGTGGGATTAGCTGAGAGTCGGCACCGGCTGGACGGGCCGAATGGCCTCCTGCTGTGCTGTAACCATTCTATGATAACACTAAGACAAGTCAGGAAGGCGGATCTCACTTTATTCTCTCCTGCCCCCGGTGGCGTGTAAGTTTGGTCAAAGCTTTTGGTTCTTTTTATTGACCCCGTCACAGGTGGAATGAAAAGTGCTGTGGATATACTTCGCCCTGGCTTTGCTACTGAAGTCTGAGTTTTATTTCCATTGTAAAGGGTTGCTGAGCACACTGTGAAGTGACACGTTTAACATTATATATGCTTACAACCTGGAACTTTAACACAGACAATACATTTTCTGAGTACTATAACGATAGTCTACTCCGTTTAAGCGCTTATCCCCTTTCCAGTTTTTAAAAAGTCAAAATGTCCATCTATTTCTACGTTAAGTGTATAAAAATCGTTCCCTGTTAATTATATATGTTTTGCAGTCTCACCACTCAACGTGCTAATCTGTTAATTGGTAACCTAACTACTGGAGTCGAGCTTGTGTAAACATCATACTCCGAGCTCTAAGCAGTCCCATGCTGTCCTATCATCATCATAAATATAAAACAGCACGCTTTCAATAAAACATGTTTTGTATTACAATTTAGACTGCGCTGTAGGCATTAATTTTAGATGTAATAATATACCCTAATAAGTATGGAAACACTGTGGGTAAAAAATAATACTCACGTGTACGGGGAGGAATCATCATTCACCCAGTGGATATATGGCCCACATACTGTGATTAGGCCATTTATCCCACAGGAATACGCTGAGGGAAGTTTATCCTTTTAATACCGCCGCTTTACTGCCAGTCGCTGTATCACGCCTACTATTTACAGGCAACTTATACTATCTGATGATCACAAATTCTGCATGCTAACGGACAGACTTATCAATTGTTAACACAACTCGCCCCCTCCCCCCGCAAAAAATCCCAGCAATTACATGCATAGTTTGCCTCAGAGAAGAACCGCTTGGAATACCCAGTAAACTCATTACTATTAGAGAGTACCTGTCAACACATCTGGCAACAGCTGCCAAATTCTTAATGTGTCTAGGCACCAGATAATATATTACTAAAGAGCAGGTCAGGTACAAGTGTGGCATATCTTCGAATTAATTTTAGAAAGCTTATTTTTACAGTGCTAATGCACTGCACATATATTGGTGTCACCATTTCAAATCTCTATTTATTTCCACATGTCCTGGACACCTACTTTATCATAGCAATAACAATAGAGGTGGTTTAAAAAAGATATAGTTCCTTTCACGCTACGGACGTCCCAGCGTGCTTTACAGCCAATGAAATATTTTTGAAATGTAGTCACTGTTGTAATGTAGGAAACCCATCTGCCAATTTGTACACAGTAAGCTTTCACATACAGCAATGTGATAATGACCAGATAATCTTACTTTAGTGATGTTCATTGAGAGATAAATATTGGCCAGGACACCTGGGAGAACTCTTCTTTGACAATAATACCCTGGGATCTTGTAAGTCCACCTGACAGGCCAGACATCTTATTGGTTTAACATCTCAATCGAAAGATGGCATCTCGGACAGAGTAGCACACCCTAGGTGCTGCACTGGAGTGCCAGCCTATATTTTGTGCTCAAGTCTCTGGAGTGGTACTTAAACCCACAACCTTCTGACTCAGAGGCGAGAGTGCATTTTTAAATTTGCTGCCTGCACTCTTGTGCCCAATTACACTACAGCAATACCCCTGAAGGCAACCCACTACTCAAGTGGTGTGAGCTAGTGGAACTCTTCCCGAACAGGTTTAAATCCCTGCCTAAAATCCATAGAATCCCACATGGCAAATATATGAAGCTCATGCTGGAGGCACAACCATGGATTTCTATCATTGCTGGTCTGTATGAGCTTTCCTCCAACATTGTCCAACCAGCAAAATCAGGAATGCAATTTTGCATCAATTATATGTATGAGATTTGCATTGTGATCATTGCCAAACCCAGCCTGTCTTATAAATGGGCCAAGGCACAATGGAAAATGCTTAGGTTCAGACTGCCCACAGTTAAACTCCAAAGCAGTGTGAGTTTTGCTGCTGTTAAAATTAATGAACAGAAAATCTTGAGAAACACATATTGAAATTCTCAATGGACACTCCCACTGGGTGTAGCTCATGCTGGAAGCACAGATTCATTAAATTACCCCTTTGCAAGCCAAAAAAGCTGTAAGGGGGGTGGGGGTGGTGTGGGGGAGAGGAGACTTCCATAATCAGCCTGAAACCAGATCCCAGAGGTGAAAGGACAATGTTTAGCCCACAGTGCAATGCAGTCTCTTTCTGGTTGTTTCTAGAAGAATGATAAGTGGTGGCCTCAAGTATCTTGGGTCCAGAAATTCAGCTGCATAGTGCCCATTTTTCAGGTGCTAAACAGCCTCCTTAACCTCCAATATGGTGGGCAGCAAGCCCACACTCATTGCAGGCCAGAAGTGTGGTGGCCGCCACATTGGTAAAGGCCAAAAAATCAGCATGCAGTGTCCATACTTGAAACAGGCATTAGGTCATTTGCATATACAAATAAGGGGCCTAACACCTGTTTGAGCCCCCCATGAGGCAGCGGGCTTCACTCAAGAAAATCAGGCCTATGTGGAACCACCTGTTAGGCTGCAACTAGCATGGTAAGTTTTTAAAATATACTTACCTGAATGTGGAGCCAAGATGACAGAATGGTATTCCTGCTTCTATTGCAACAGAGTAGTGATAATAATTGATGATAATAGGAAGAGAAAAATACCAAAGAGATACAGAAAGGAGAAGAACATCTGGTGCCCCAACAAAAATGTATTGGCCCCGAATTTGTGGTCAGTGGCGAAGTGATGGCGATCGCTGCTGACCTTGAAGAAAGCTGCGCACAAAGATCTCGCGATCTCTGTGGCGAAAACTTTTGCTTTCTCATCATTAATTTGCTTGTAATGTTGCCAAAAGGGGATCTTGAGCATACAGCAGCAGTGATGTAATCAAGCAGGCTAAACAGCCTATCACATTGAAGAATTCTCACAGACAGCAAACCAGGAAATAAAAAGCAGTTTTTATCATTCACTTCTTAAAATTTTACAGAGAGCGAAACAAAGATTGGGACATACACATGAGGTTAAGGTAGAAGCTGAAATATCATAAACTTTAATATATATATATTGTTTTAAAAATCTAGTAATTTTTATCATAATGGAGAAATTTGACATTCCACAAATATAAAATTATTTTTTCAGGGCCAGAATGATTATTCAACAGTCAATACCCCACTAAAACCCCAGTTACACCTCTTTCAACAAGGCTTAACTTTTTATGGGGTGTTTAACTGTGATATTAGAGTGGAAAAGTTTAGGTTTTCATCAGTTTAAGTGATTTCACTGATTGCCATCTATGGGGAGAACCACAGCGCAGTCTGTGGCGGAGCAGGGAATGACTGACTGCAACATCAGGATTTCTGCGTTTATCTGCATATGCGTTAAATCCTGAAATTACAGTTAGTTTCAGAGGGGTAATGATGGCAAACATTGAAAGATTCGCCATCATTACCACTGCAATGTCTGGGCCAATGAAGTTTTATTTTTCAGTTTTTCTTTAATGGTATAGGAGGTCATAAACAGGCGAGGACCTCATTAGTATATTTTAAAGTGCTTGTGGTTGCTGTACAACATTCTCAACATTTTGAGGATGTAACTGGTAGAATAGATAAGGGAGAACCAGTGGATGTGGTGTATTTGGACTTTCAGAAGGCTTTCGATAAGGTCCCGTATAAGAGATTGGCGTGCAAAGTTAAAGCACATGGGATTGGGGGTAAGGTACTGACTTGGATAGAGAACTGGTTGACAGAGAGGAAGCAAAGAGTTGGAATAAACGGGTCTTTTTCCAAGTGGCAGGCAGTGACTAGTGGGGTACCGCGGGGATCAGTGCTAGGACCCCAGCTATTCACAATATATATTAATGATCTATAGACGAGGGAACTAGATGTAATATCTCCAATTTTGCAGACAACACAAAGTTGGGTGGGCATGTGTGCTGTGAGGAGGATGCAGAGAAACTCCAATATGATTTGGACAGGTTGGGTGATTGGGCAGATGCATGGCAGATGCAGTATAATGTGGATAAATGCGAGGTTATCCACTTTGGTGGCAAAAACAGGAAGGCAGATTATTATCTGAACGGCAATAGATTGGGAAAAAGGGAAGTGCAATGAGACTTGGGTGTCCTTGTGCACCAGTTGCTGAAGGTAAGCATGCAGGTGCAGCAGGTGGTTAAGAAGGCAAATGGTATGTTGGCCTTCATAATGAGTGGATTCGAGTACAGGAGCAAGGATGTCTTGCTGCAGTTGTACAAGGCCTTGGTGAGACCACACCTTGAGTATTGTGTGCAGTTTTGGTCGCCTTATCTAAGGAAGGATGTTCTTGCCATGGAGGGACTGCAGCGAAGATTCACCAGACTGATACCTGGGATGGCAGGAATGACATATGAAGAGAGATTTGGTCGATTAGGCTTATATTCACTAGAGTTTAGAAGAATGAGAGGGGATCTCATTGAAAATTATAAAATTCTAACAGGACGAGACAGACTAGATGCAGGAAGGATGTTCCCGGTGGCGGGGGAGTCCAGAACCAGGGGTCACAGTCTAAGGATAAGGGGTAAGCCATTTAGGACAGAGATGAGGAGGAATTTCTTCACCCAGAGAGTGGTGAACCTGTGGAATTCTCTACCGCAGAAGGCAGTTGAGGCCAACTTATTAAATATATTCAAGAAGGAGTTAGATATATTTCTTAAGGCTAAAGGGATCAAGGGATAGGGGGAGAAAGCAAGGACAGGGTACTGAATTTGGATGATCAGCCATGATCTCATTAAATGGCCTACTCCTGCTCCTATCTTATATGTTTCTATGTTGCTATGTTTAAGAGGCTGCAACAGTCTACTTATTTCTTCATGGGGGTCATTCCAGCAACTCCACTCTGTTTAGAGGATAGGGAGGAAGAACGAGCAGCAATAGGAGGAAACAGAGCAGAGCTGCATGGAGCCTAAATAGAGGGAGGTGAGCTTGAATGAATCCTTACCCTCCCAACAGTGTGTATAGTCTCAGGACAAGGTACCTGCAATTCTCTGAGGAGCAGTGCATAAGGAGGTGGCACTTCTCCTCGTAGATTGTCATGGAGCTGTATCACTTTCTGCAACACAGCCTGTGCAAACTGCCACAACTAGTACAGCATGGCCTGTTGCAGTCAAGGCCACTGCAGCCCTGAAATTATTTGCCTTTGGCTCTTTCCAGGCTGCAACAGGGAATATCAGTAACATCAATCACTCTACAGTTAAAAGAAAGAAAATGAAAGACTTGCATTTATATAGCGCCTTTCACGACCACTGAACCTCTCAAAGCACTTTACAGCCAATGAAGTATTTTTTGACATGTAGTCACTGTTGTAATGTGGGAAACGCAGCAGCCAATTTGCATACAGCAAGCTCCCACAAACAACAATGTGATAATGACCAGATAATCTGTTTTTGTTATGTTGATTGAGGCATAAACATTAGTCAGGACACTGGGGATAACTCCCCTACTCTTCTTTGAAATAGTGCCATAGGATCTTTTACATCCACTTGCCATCTTTTGGATGAGACATTAAACCAAGGCCCCGTCTGCTCTCTCAGGTGGATGTAAAAGATCCCATGGCACTATTTCGAAGAAGAGCAGGGGAGTTCTCCCCAGTGTCCTGGCCAATATTTATCCCTCAACCAACATAACAAAAATAGATTATCTGGTCATTATCCCATTGCTGTTTGTGGGAGTTTGCTGGGTGCAAATTGGCTGCCACGTTTCCTACATTACAAGAGTGATTACACTTCAAAAGTACTTCATTGGCTGTAAAGTGCTTTGGGATGTCCAGAGGTTGTGAAAGGTGCTATATAAATGCAAGTCTTTCTTTCTTTCCTGCAGTGTGGGTTTGTCCCTCCTGCTGTGGATCAATTTGGCCTGCAAATAGAAAAGTCATGATGAGATGTTATAAGTTTGAAAAGCATACACAGTAACACCGGAATGGCCATCCTGAATGCCAGTGAGTGCGCATGAGTCAATCAGCATGCCCTTGTGAAAAACTGTAGAGTGACAAGGATATTTGTTGTGAGACCTTTTAAAAAATGAGTGTGACAGCAGTTAAAATGGCAAGTTGCAGCTTGAAGGAGTGTCCTGCAGTTGTATGGCCATGCATGGTAAGCACTGAAGGATCGGTAAGGTTGTTTGCATGGGCCAGCAGTACAAGTGTAAAAAGTTGAGAGGAAAAAGTAGCGGCATTCTTACTTGGCATAGATATTTTGACCAGGACATTTTTGGGTCACCTTACCTTCACACCTTTCAATTCATAGGGCATTGGCACTGGTACTGGGGAAAGAGGGAGCTATTCCATTGGGACAGACTCCACTTAAACCGGGCTGGGACCAGTGTCCTGGCGAATTTGATAACTAGGGTGGTAGATAGGACTTTAAATTAATAAAGGGGAGGGAGGGTTCAGGTACGGGTAAATTTATAAGTCTGAAGAGAAAAGTCAAGGCTGTAGAGCAAAGTAACGATTTGGACAAAATCAAGCAGATTGTATCAGGAAGGGACAAAGGGGGAGAAATTCACTATTGTTCCATTTGGGGCGCTAATTTTTAAAAGTTTGAAAAGTTAGCGCCAAATGCTAACAATTTCAAACTTTTGAAAAATTCGCTGTTTGCACTCCAAGAAGGAAATACAATGATAAATCAAGCACTCCACTTCCTTCTTGGAGAGCAATCGGCAGCAGATGAGGCGGAGACATCAGCAGAGCTGCACACTGGGCTGTGCAGTGCTGTCACGTTCAAAGGCTCCTCCCTTCCTTAAAGGGAAGGGCCATTTCTGCAGGCTCTGCAATATAAAAAGTACCTACCTGGACCACCAAGGCAGCTGTGATCTCGTGCAATCAGCCCAGCACTCAAGCAGAGTGCCGGGCTGATCGATCGCGGGCAAGTACCCGCAGAAAAAAGCTGGAACAAGAAAGATAATTTTTTTTTACATACCTTGGCCACTGACATGAATCAGTCATTCATGAAAGAAAGATTTATAAAATAATACTGAGTGGCCTACGGGTGGCGCTGTCCAGGGAGAGTATAAATACTCGGGCACGGGCCCAGCTTGCGCAGGACATTCTTAACAGGAACTAGTGAAGGACATAGCTAGACCTCCATGTTGTAAAACAGTTGATTAAAGCTTTGTTTAATGCTTAGACCAAGTGCCTAGTAGTTTTCTTATGTCAGCCACCTCGCCTTTAATCATTGCCCCCAAAGCGGCCGCCCGCCAAATGCATGCCTCCTGCAGCTGTTGGTGTTTTTGACAGGGGGTGGAAGTCAATTTCGGGTCCAGGGCGCTAATGGGGCAATGCGCACAGCGATGACATCACAATCTCCAAGCGAAGGAGATCGGGGCGCAACGCTGTAGCACCACCGCAAACTCCCACCGAATATGGCAGGAGCCGATGTCAGCGCCACGCCCGGTTGCAAAGCCATTTGCGTCCTGTTAGCACGGGAAGCGCAAAGTCACCCAATTTCACCCCAGAGAGTTTAACAATGGTAACAGGGCATTAGTGACTAAGGCCACATTAGGAAAAAATAGTAAAATTTTAAATTAAAGGCACTATATTGGAATGCACAAAGCATTCATAACAAGATAGATGAATTAATGGCACAAATAGAGATAAATGGGTTTGATCTAGTAGCCATTACTGAGATGTGGTTGTAGGGTGACCACGGTTGGGAACTGAATATTCCAGGGTAATTGACTTTTAGAAAAGATAGCCAAAATAGAAAAAGAGGTGTGGTAACCCTAATAATAAAGAATGAGATAAAGGCAGTAGTGATAAAGCATCTTAGCCCAGAAAATCAGGGCATAGAATCAGTATGGGTGGAGCTAAGAAATAACAAAGGGCAGAAAATACTGGTGGGAGTAGTTTATCGACCCCCTAACAGTAATCATAGTGTTGGACTCAGTATAAATCAGGAAATTAGAAGGGCATGTAACAAGGGTAGTGTAATAATCATGGGGGACTTTAATCTTCACAAGACTGGAGAAACCAAATTGGTAAAAATAGCTTGGAGGACAAGTTCATGGAATGCATTCAAGATGGTTTTCTCGAACAATATGTTGAGGAAACAACTAGGGAACAGGTTATTTTAGATCTAGTATTATGTAATGAGACAGGGTTAATTAGTAATTTTATAGTAAAGGATCCTATGGGGAAGAGTGATCATAATATATTAGAATTTCATATTAAGTTTGAGAATTATGTGGTTAAGTCTGAAACTATGGTCTTAACTTTAAACAAAGCCAATTACAGAGGTATGAGGGGAGAGTTGGCTAAATTAGATTGGAAATTAGATTAAAAGATATAATTGTAGATAAGCAATGTCAAACATTGAAATAAATAATTCATAATTCTCAATGATTATACATTCCCTTGAGGAATAAAACTCCACTGGAAAAGTGGTACAACCATAGCTAACTGGAGAAGTTAAATTAGATTAAAAGAAGTATTAAATTAAACAAAGAAGCTTAAAATGTTGATCGTAAAAGTAGAAAGCCTAAGGATTGGGAAGGTTTTAAAAGTCAGCAATGGCTGACCTAGAAATTGATAAAGAGTGAGAAAATAGAATCTTAGAGCAAACTAGCAAGAAATATAAAAACAGATTATAAGAGCTTTTCAAGTATGTAAAAAGGAAGAGATTAGCAAAAGTAAATGTGGGTCCCTTAGAGGTGGAAACAGGAGAAATTATAATGGGGAATAAAGAAATGGCTGAGATGTTAAACAATTATGTTGTATCTGTCTTCACAGTAGAAGACACAAAGAACATATCGGTAATTGTGGGGAACCAAGGGTCTAATGAGAGTGAGAAACATAAAGTAATTAATAGTAGTAATGAAACAGTACTGGAGAAATTAATGGGACTAAACGCCAACAAATTCCCTGGACCTATATTTAGGGTTTTAAAAGATTTGGCTGCAGAGATAGTGGAAGCATTGTTTTTGATCTTCCAGAATTCCCTAGATTCTAGAACATTCCCTGTGGATTGGAAGGTAGCAAATGTAATCCTGCTGTTCAAGAAAGGAGGGCTCATGGAATTAGGAGTAACATTTTAGCGTGGATTGAGGATTGGTTAACGGGAAGAAATTAGAGAGTACGAATAAACGGGTCATTTTCAGGATGGCAGGGTACAACTACTGGAGTGCTGCAAGGATTAGTGCTTGGGACTCAGCTATTTACAATCTATATCAATGACTTAGATGATGGGACTGAGTATAATATATCCACGTTTGCTGATGATACAAAACTAGGTGGGAAAGTAAGCTGTGAGGAAGATGCAAAGGGTTGGATTTTGTCATGGGGCGGGCAGGGGTCGTGTCATCCGCTTTTCGTGTTATCCACCAGATTCCAAATGGATGTGGGAGATTGATACGATTTTCACATAATTGGGCAATTGAGTTCCAGCATGTGGGAACCCATGGCCCAATTAGTTTTTTCAGTCTGAAACTCACCTCCGATGATGTTATCATTGCTGCTGCATTTAAGGTCTGCAAGAAGCCTTGCTTCTTCTGCAGACTGCCAACCTTTTGGCCTTTGCAGTGAGAGGGACCTGGAGGCAGAATGAGCAGCGGGAGACCTAAGTCTGCTCCCAGATTTGATGACGTCGCCCTGCAAGCTTTGGTGGAGGGAGCAAAAGCTAGTAAGGAGGTGCTCTTCCCTTCTTCAGGGAGGAAGAAGCCTCCCCAGCAAACGAATTCTGTGTGGGTCCAGGTGGCCCAGGAGGTGAACTCGTTGTCCCTCATCTGCAGAACCTGTCTTCAGTGCAGGAACAGGTTTCATGACCTTCTGCACACTGGAAAAGTGAGTATGAATTTCCTATCACCCTCAATCTGATCCCCATTGCCTCTCCTCACCAGCACTCAGCTTTAGCAACTCTTCCTCCACATCCCACTTGACACTGACATCCCTGCACCCTTACCCATTCCCTCTCTCTCTATGGTCACATTCACCTAACCATTCGACTATGCAGCCCTCACACTCCCTATGACTGTGATGCTATGAAAACAACTTACAAAACACAGGGAGGGCCCTTGGTCTTGCCAACTCACTCCATCTTTGTCTCCTTCTAAGCATCTATGCTATGGATTCTCTACACTCACTCCTTCGTTCTCACTCAAACTCCACTTGTCTCCCTCATTGCAGGAAAAGAAAGCTCACAATAAGAGGGAAAGAGCAAGGACAGGAGGAGGGCCACCCTCAGTAGCCCACCTCACCCCTTGGGAGGAGGCGGTCCTGGAGATAGTGGGACTCGAGGACGATGCGCAAGTGGGGGATGGACAGATGGGTGCATCAGAGAAAGCTGGTGACAGAATAGTTTTTCATCTCTCTCATTGACATTGCATGAATCGCTGATAATGATTCTGAAGCTCTAACAGATGGACTTACGATCATCTGCGATATGCAATGTGCATGTAACCTTGGCCTCACATCTCTGACTCTTTCCTTTACTCCCCCACAGGAACATCGCAAGCACCCATCCCCACTATCCAGGAGGAACAGCCTGAGTCTCCAGACTCCTCAGAGGAAGCTGCAACGTCTGAGGGCGCAGCATCAGCAGAATTCAGCCAACCCAGCACCAGCGCAGACACTCACACCTCGGTGACCATCGCGAGATAGAGTAGAGTTGTCACCTGGTGTATCACAGCTCACAAGTGAGCATCAGCAGATTGTGGAGACAGGGACAGCAGTGGAGAGTCCTAGTTGGAGGGCACAGGACTCTCCCAACTTGGCTCAGCTGCATGTTGACCCTCTGCCTCTGGGTCCATCCAGAAGAACAGTGGTACTGGAACTCCAGGAACAGGTGCAGGAGTCTCTGGCAGGTTTTGTCTCCAGGGTCGCTGCAAGTGTGGATCGAATGGAGGAGTCCATCGCGAACATGAGCAGAGCCTTTGTGGAGTCATTGGCGCATGAACGCAGCACCATGGAAAGGATGGCAACCTCCGTGGAAAGGGTGGCTACAGTAGACGAGAGGATGGCTACGGCCATGGAGGAGCTAATTCGCCAGAGTGTAGAAAACATGGTGAGTGTTCAGAATAGACTGACATCTCTGGAGGAGCGATGGTCAGCTATTGAACAGAGAAACCAGACCTTCATGGAAGTCCTTCTGAGTAGGATTGCCAGTGCAGATACGGGTCCCCATGGCCCCCCTGATGTGCAGCAAGGTGCTCTCAAGCCACTTGCAAGCACTGAGGTGGACCTGACCCATGAGAGGGATGTTGGTGGCAGAGAACAAGGAAGTGGGGGCTCCTCTCCAAGTGCTCACACGACCATGCCACTGCAGAGCCCTCAGACAGAGCCCCACCAGAGTCCCCACCCAACTGAGATCGGTGTCTCAACCCCTGCAGAGCCGCAGGAGCAGCAGACTGTTGCCGAGCCCTCACAGGTTCACAACCCCAGAGGACGCCCGCCAAAGGTGTTGAGACAGGAGCAGCAAGAATGTGAGCAAGGGGCCTCCACATCTGCTGAAGCCACAGGGGAAGCACCACGTAGGAGCATGCGTAAGAGAAAGATACTGCACAAATAGTCACAAGGGTAGTCACGTGGGTGAAATGTTGTGTTTATTTTTAAAATGCCATCAGTTGGTTATTGTAAATAAAAATTCTGATGGCAACTGTTGCAATTGTGGTGTGTGTCATTTCACAAATGGGAACTTCCACATTGAGGGCTTAGGATTACTTGCAATTGTCAGTATGGTGGTCAGAGTGCTAGGAATCCTCTGGTTCTTGGCCATTGTCGATGCTCTGGTAAGAAGCTGCGAGGCAAAAGTGCTTGATTGGCTAGGCTAAGCAAACCTGGCCAAGAGGAGTGCGTTCCTTGCATCCTGGGCAGCAATGTTCTCGTGTACTGCTGCCGTTGGTTGATGGGCCTCTGCAAGATGTTCGTTTTCACTCTCCTCCTCCTCCTCCTTTTCCTCTTCCTCCTCCTCATCTGAGGAGGATATGTGAGGAGCCACTTGGTCCTCAGGAATCTGCAAGCCACGACGCTGTGCCATGTTGTGAAGTGCACAGCAAACCATGACGATTCTGGAGACCCTGGCTGCTGAGTACTGCAGAGCTCCACCTGATCTATCCAGGCATCTGAAGTGCATCTTCAGCATGCTGATGGTTTGCTCGATTATGGATCTGGTGGAAATGTGGCTGTAGTTGCAGCTCTCCTCAGCTCCTTTGGATGGGCTCCTCAACGGTGTCATTAGCCACGTCTTCAGTGGATAGCCCTTGTCTCTAAGTAGCCATCCGTTAAGTTGGTCTGGTGGACTGAAGAGTGGAGGCACATTAGACTGGCACAGTATGAAGGAGTCATGGCAACTGCCAGGGTACTTGGCACAAACATGCAAAATTTCCTTCTTGTGGTCACACACCAGCTGCACGTTGAGGGAGTGGAAGCCCTTGCGGTTGACAAAAATACCTGGATTATGATGGGGTGTCTTAAGGGCCACATGTGTGCAGTCAACGATGCCCTGCACCCTTGGAAAGCCTGCCAGATTAGCTAGTTCAACCGTATGCGCTGTGACACCTGCTTGATCATAGGAGAAATGGATGTGATTGTGCGCAATGGCAAAGAGGGCATCGGTTACCTGCGTGATGCAAGTGTGTGCGGCCGCCTGGGAGATGCTGCTGATGAACCCTGGAATGAGCCTGAAGCAAAAAAGTTGAGTGCGGTGGTGACTTTGACGGCCACTGGTAAGGGGTGTCCACCTGCTCCTCTGGGCTCCAGGTCTTGCTGCACCATTGTGTAGATGTCACCCACTACCTCTTGCGAAATTCGGAGCCACCTTTGGCTGGCACTCATGTTGAGGTAGCTGATCCTTTGTCTGTAGACCCTATTTGGGGGGTATCTCCTGCGCCGACGGGCTTCCATGGGCTGGTGCCTTCTGGCCTGTGCAGCTTCAGGTGGGTGAGCAGCAGCTTGGCGCTCCTATTGTTGTTGCTGCTGTTGTTGCTGCTGTTGTTGATGGTGCTGCTGCTACCGCAGCTGGTCTTCATCCTCATCTGATGTCCAGGAGCAAAGGAAATAAATGGTTCCCATGCTTCTGATAGATGCCTCAGTTGAGGAAGCACTCAGTCAAGGTGGCGAGGGGGTTTTCCCAGGAGTTCACACTGGAGATGGGTGTCGGGCTCCAAACTTCCACAGCTATGGTTATGCCTGCTAAAAGTTCCCCCAGACCTGAGACAACAAAGTCCTGCCACCTGCAAATGATGACTGTTCAAATCTCCTATTTAATGGTGGAGCTGCAGCTGATAGTCAGCAATCCAATTGTGCTCCCGCCAGGTTTCACCGTCGTGTTTCAGAGGAGACGTGAATCACGTGGGAAACGTGTTAAAATTGGAAAGGCCTCTCAAAATGGGATTATAGAGGCAATTTAGTGGCTGTTAAGGGCCTTAAGGGCCTATCCCGCCTCTTGGAGGCGGGACGGAGATGGGATCAGAAACTACGCATTTGGGAAAATTGCTTGGAGGCGGGCTGGAGGCGGGGCGAGCCCACCTGCCACTTTTTGCAATTTAAACACCCCACACGCCTCCATTCCCGCCTCCTCGGGCCTGGCAAAATCCAGCTCAAAGAGTTTGCAAAAGGATATACTGGTTAAGTGATTGGGCAAGAAGGTGACAGATGGAGTATAATGTGGGGAAGTGTGATATTATCCACTTTGGTAGGAAGAATGGAAAAGCAGAATTTTTTTAAAAGGTGAGAGACTAGTAAATGTTGGTATTCAGAGGGATTTGTATGTCCTTGTACACAAATCACAGAAAGTTAACATGCAGGTACAGAAAGCAATTAGGAAGGCAAATGGTATGTTAACCTTTATTGCAAGGGGGTTGGAGTATTGCAGTAAGGAAGTCTTGCCGCAATTATATAGGGCTTTGGTGAGACCACACCTGGGAGTATTGTGTACAGTTTTGGTCTCCTTACCTAAGGAAGCTTATACTTGCCTTGGAGGCAGTGCAATGAAGGTTCACCAGATTGATTCCTGGGATGAGAGGGTTGTCCTATGAGGAGACATTGAGTAGATTGGGTCTATACTCTCTGGAGTTTAGAAGAATGAGAAATGATCTCATTGAAACTTTTAAGATTCTGAGGGGGCTTGAAACAGTAGATGCTGAGAGGCTGTTTCCCCTGGCTGGAGAGTCTAGAACTAGGGGGCATAGTCTCAGGGTAAGGAGTCGACCATTTAAAACTGAGATGAGGAGGAATTTCTTCACTCAGAGGGTTGTAAATCTTTGGAATTATCTACCCCAAAGGGCTGTGGATGCTGAGTTGTTGAGTATATTCAAGGGTGAGATAGATACATTTTTGGGCACTAAGGGAATCAAGGGATATGGAGATCGGGCAGGAAGGTGGGGTTGGTGTAAAAGTTCAGCCATGATCTTATTGAATGGTGGAGCAGGCTCAAGGGACATATGGCCTACTCCTGCTCCTAATTCTTATGTTTTTATGTTCATACCTTCTTCATTGTTTTCCAGGTTTAATGGGGATTAAATTAACTCTTTCGACGACTTCGGCCCAGGTATCACACAGAGTTCTTCTCCGTGGAGTTCCAAACAAGGCAGTTTTCTGGCTTGCAGCTCATCCAGCAGGACTTCTACTGCTGCATCCCATAACCTGGCTGTTCTTCAGGTGTGACGCTCTATTACTTTTGGGAGACACTGTCAAACTCTTCCATGATTTTACCTTCCAAGCCAATGCTCCTGGTTCTGCTTCACTTTCTTTCAACACTTGCAGCAGTGCTCTCAAATTCTGGCCACATCCGTTCAAGATTCTCAGCCATGCCCACATCGTGGATGTGCACGAGTCAGGAGTAATTAAATTGGGCCAAACCAGAAGTCCAAGTGGAACCAGATGTGCCTCAATAGACAAAAGTTCTACCATGATTCATTCTGTCCCATTAATGCCTCCATTAGAATTCATATCTGGCATGTGAGGTCACTAGCATGGTGGATAGGGGAGTGTCTATGGATGTTGTATATATGGATTTCGATAAGGCATTTTATAAGGTTTTGTACAAGAGATTATTAGCAAAAATGTGAGAGCATGGATTGTGAGGTAACCTTGTGACATGGGTTGGTAATTGATTGGGAGGTAGGAGACACAAAGTAGGGATAAAGGGAATGTTCTCTGATTGGCAGGATGTGACAAGTGGTGTTCCCAGGGATCTGTACTAGGGGCTCAGCTTTTCAACAAATATATTAATCACTTGGATGAAGGAATAGAGAGTTGTATATCCTAGTTTGCGGACACTGGGGTCGATTTTAACTGAGTTGTGAGGTGGGCGGAGGGTTAAAATCGCTAAAACTGGCGGGCAGGACCGCCCCCCCTCCTGGTTCCTGACCCCGAGCCATTTTAACCCAAGCGTGTCTGATGGTCCTGAATCAGTCCCGCCTCCAACAGGCGGGACTGGTCTTTAAGGCCCTTAATCAGCAAGAATTGGCCTTTATAATGCCATTTTAACAGGCCCTTGCATTTTTAGCCCTTTTCCCACGTAAAACACGCCTGGTGGGGATCACGCCTGTGAAACCTGGCGTGAGCACTATTGGCTTGCTGACTATCAGCTGCAGGTCAATCATTAAAGAGGAGATTTGATCAGTCATCATTTGCAGGTGGCAGGACTTTGTTGTTTCAGGCCTGGGGCAACTTTTACCAGGCTTAACCACACCTGTGGAAGGTTGGAGCCTTACATACATCTCCAGTGTGAACTCCTGGGAAACCCCTCTCGTCACCCTCACTCAGCGCTTCCTCAGCAGAGGCATATGCCAGAAGCATGGGAGCCATTTTTCTCCTTCCCTTCTTAGCATTAGAGGAGCTCGAGCACCAGGCACGGCAGCAGCAGAACCAGGAACAACAGCAGCACCAGCAACAGCAGCAGCAGCAGGAGCGACAGGCTGCTGCTCACCCACCTGAGGCAGCACAGGCCAGAAGGGGCCAGCGCATGGAAGCCCGTTGGTGCAGGAGATACCCCCCAAACAGGGTCTACAGACACAGGGTCAGCTACCTCAACATGACTGAGCAGCAGTGCCAAAGGCGGCTCTGACTTTCGCGACAGGTAGTGACTGACATCTGTGCAATGATACAGCAAGACCTGCTGCCCAGAGGACCAGGTGGACAAGCATTACCAGTGGCCATCAAAGTCACCACCGCACTCAACTTTTTTGCCTCAGGCTCATTCCAGGGATCAGCAGCAGACATCAGCGGCATCTCCCAGTCAGCCGCACACACTTGCATCATGCAGGTAACCGATGCCCTCTTTGCCCTCGCGCACAATTACGTCCATTTCACCAGGGATCACGCAAATGTGACGGCGCGAGTGGTTGGATTAGTTCATCTGGCAGACTTTCCAAGGGTGCAGGGCGTCATTGACTGCACACATGTGGCCCTTAGGGCACCCCATCGCAATCCAGGTATTTTTGTCAACCGCAAGGGCTTCCACTCCCTTAACGTTCAGCTGGTGTGTGACCACAAGAAGGAGATTTTGCATGTTTGTGCCAAGTACCCTGGCAGTTGCCATGACTCCTTCATACTGCTCCAGTCTAGAGTGCCTCCGCTATTCAGGCCACCAGACCAACTTCACGGATGGCTACTTGGAGACAAGGGCTATCCCCTGAGGACTTGGCTAATGACGCCGTTGAGGAGGCCAGCCAACGAAGCTGAGAAGCGCTACAACTCCAGCCACATTTCCACCAGATCCATAATCGAGCAAACCATCGGCTTGCTGAAGATGCGCTTCAGATGCCTGGATAGATCAGGTGGAGCCCTACAGTACTCAGCAGCCAGCGTCTCCAGAATCGTCATGGTTTGCTGTGTACTCCACAACATGGCACAACGTCGTGGCTTGCAGATTCCTGAGGACCAAGTGGCTCCTCACATACCCTCCTCAGATGATGATGATGATGAGGAGGAGGAGGAGGGCGAAAACGAGCATCCTGCAGAGGCCCATCAACCAGCGGCAGCATTACGCGAGAACATTGCTGCCCGGGATGCAAGGAACGCACTCATCCTGGCCAGATTTGCTTAGCCTAGTAAATCAAACTCTTGCCTCGCAGCTTCTTACCTGAGCATCGACAATGGCCAAACCCTGCGGATTCCTAGCTATTTGACCAGCACCCTGACAACTGCAAGTAATCCTAAGCCCTCAATGTGAAAGCCCCATTCGCGAAATGACACACGCCAGAACTGCAACAGTTGCCATCAGAATTTTTATGCACAAGAACCAACTGATGGCATTTTTACAATATACACAAAATTTCACCCAAGTGACTACCCTTGTGACTACTTGTGCTTTATTTTCTTCTTACGCGTGCTCCTACGTAGTGGTTCCCCTGTGGCTTCAGCAGATGTGGAGGCCCCTTGCTCACTTTCCTGCTGCTCCTGTCTTGACACCTTTGGTGGGCATCCTCTGGGGTGGCAAGCCTGTGAGGGCTCGTCAGCAGTCTGCTGCCCCTGCGGCTGTGCAGGGGTGGAGACGTCTATCTCACTTGGGCGGGGCTCTGACCGAGGGCTCTGCAGTGGCATGGAAGTGTGAGCGCTTGGAGAGGAACCCCCACTTCCTTGAGGCCTGCCACCAACCTCCCTCTCATGGGTCAGCTCCCCCTCCATGCCTGCAAGTGGCCCGAGAGCACCTTGCTGCACATCGGGGGCCATGGGGACCCGTATCTGCAATGGCAGTCCTACTCAGAAGGACTTCCATGAAGGTTTGGTTTCTCTGTTCAATAGATGCCCATCACTCCTCAAGAGATGTCATTCTATTCTGAACACTCACCATGTTTTCCATACCCTGGCGACTAACCTCCTCCATGGCTGTAGCCCTCCTCTCCTCTACCATAGCCAGCCTTACCACGGAGGCAGCAATCATTTCCACGTAGGTAGCCATCCTTTCCGTGTTGGTGCTCTGCTCATGTTCGCTATGGACTCCTCCATTCGCTCCACACTCGCAGCAACCCTGGAGACAAAACCTGCCAGAGACTCCTGCATCTGTGCATGGAGTTCCATCACCTCTGATCTTATGGATGGACCCAGAGGCAGAGGGTCGACATGCAGCTGAGCCGAGCTGGCAGAGCCCTGCGCCCTCCGACGAGGACTCTCCACTGCTGTCCCTGTCTCCACAATCTGCTGATGCTCACTTGTGAGCTGTGATACACCAGGTGACAACACTACTCTATTTCCCGAAGGTCCCCACGAGGTGTGAGTGTCCGCGCTGGTGCTGGGTGCGCTTATTTCTGCTGACGCTGTGCCCTCAGACGTTGCAGATTCCTCTGAGGAGTCTGGAATCTCAGGCTCTTCCTCCTGCACAGTGGGGATGGGGGCTCTCGATGGTCCTGTGGGGGAGTCAAGGAAAAAGTTAGAGATGTGATGCCAAGGTTACATGTGCATTGCATTTTGCAGATGATCATAAGTCCATATGTTGTAGCTTCAGAATCATTATCAGCGACTCATGCAATGTCAATGAGAGAGATGGAAAATTATTCCGTCACCAGCTTACGGGGATGCACCTGTCTGTCCTTCCCCAACTTCCGCATCTGTATCAGCCCCGACAATCCCCAGGACAGCTTCCTCCCAGGGGGTGAGCTGGGCTAATGAGGGTGGCCCTCCTCCTGTCCTGGCTCACTCGCTCCTGTTGTGAGCTCTCTTCTCCTGCAATGAGGGAGACAAGTGGAGGTTGAGTGAGAATGAAGGAGTGAGTGTAGAGATTACATAGCATAGATACTTAGAAGGAGACAAAGATGGAGTGAGGTTGCAAGACCAAGGGCCCTCCCTGCGTGTTGTCAGTTGTGTTCAAAGCATCAGAGTGATAGGGAGTGTGAGGGCTGCATGGTCGAATAGTTAGGTGAATGCGAGCATAGAGAGAGCGGGAATCACTAAGGGTGCATGGATGTGAGTGTCAAGTGGGATGTGGAGGAAGAGATTGCTAAAGCTGAGTGCTGCTGAGGAAAGGCAATGGGGATCAGATTGAGGGTCATAGAGTCATAGAGTTATACAGCACAGAAAGAGGCCCTTCGGCCCATCGTGTCTGCGCCGTCCATCAAGCCCTGTCCAATCTAATCCCATTTTCCAGCATTTGGTCCATAGCCTTGTATGCAATGGCATTTCAAGTGCTCATCCAAATGCTTCTTGAATGTTGTGAGGGTTCCTGCCTCTATCACCCTTTCAGGCAGTGAGTTCCAGACTCCAACCACCCTCTGGGTGAAAAAGTTCCTCCTCAAATCCCCTCTAAACCTCCTGCACCTTACCTTGAATCTATGCCCCCTTGTTATTGACCCCCCTACTAAGGGGAAAAGTTCCTCTTTATCTACCCTATCTATGCCCCTCATCACTTTGTACACCTCAATCAGGTCCCCCCTCAGCCTTCTTTGCTCCAAGGAAAACAACCCCAGCCTGTTTAGTCTTTCTTCATAGCTGAGGCGCTCCATCCCAGGTAACATCCTGGTGAATCTTCTCTGCACCCTCTCCAAAGCAATCACATCCTTCCTATAGTGAGGCGACCAGAACTGCACACAGTACTCCAGCTGTGGCCTTACCAACGTTTTGTACAGTTCCATCATAACCTCCCTGCTCTTATATTCTATGCTTCGGCTAATGAAGGCAAGTAACCCATATGCCTTTTTAACCACCTTATCTACCTGTTCCGCTGCCTTCAGGGATCTATGTACATGTACACCAAGGTCCCTCTGACCCTCTGTACTTCCTAGGGTCCTACCACTCCTTGTGTATTCCCTTGCCTTATTTGTCCATCCAAAATGCATCACCTCGCACTTTTCAGGGTTAAATTCCATTTGCCACTTTTCCGCCCATCTGACCAACCCGTTTATATCGTCCTGCAGCCTGAGGCTTTCCTCCTCGCAATTTACCAACCCACCAATTTTCGTGTCATCTGGGAACTTACTGATCATACCTTTTACATTCTCATCCAAATCATTTATGTAGATCACAAACAGCAAGGGACCCAGCACCGATCCCTGAGGTACCCCACTGGACACAGGCTTCCAATCACAAAAGCAACCTTCGACCATCACCCTCTGCCTCCTGCCACTCAGCCAGTTTAGGATCCAACGTGCCAAGGCACCCTGGATCCCATGGGCTCTTACCTTCTTGACCAGTCTCCTATGCGGGACTTTGTCAAAAGCCTTACTGAAGCCCATGTATACCACATCCACAGCATTTCCCTCATCCACACACCTAGTCACCCCCTCGAAAAATTCAATCAGTTTGGTCAGACATGATTTACCCTTGACAAAGCCACGCTGACTATCCCCGATTAATCCTTGCCTCTCCAAGTGGAGACTAATTTTGTCCCTCAGAATTTTTTCCAAAAATTTCCCTACCACAGATGTTAGGCTCACTGGCCTGTAATTCCCTGGTTTATCCCTGCTACCCTTCTTGAATAATGGTACTACGTTAGCTGTTCTCCAGTCCTCTGGTACATCCCCTGTGGCCAGAGAGGTTCTGAAAACTTGTGTCAGAGCCCCTACAATCTCCTCCTTTGCCTCACACAGCAGCCTGGGATACATCTCGTCCGGGCCTGGGGATTTATCCACTTTTTGGCCTGCTAAAACCGCTAGTACCTCCTCCCTCTCGATGCTAATATGTTCAAGTATATCACAGTCCCCTTGCCCGATTTCTATGTCTACATCATCTTTCTCCATAGTGAACACAGATGCAAAAAATTCATTTAAAACCCCGCCTACATCATCTGGCTCTACACACAGATTGCCACTTTGGTCCCTAATGGGCCCTACCCTTTCCCTGGTTATCCTCTTGCCCTTAATATACTTATAAAACATCTTAGGATTTACCTTTATTTTGCTCGCCAGTGTTATTTCATGGCCCCTCCTCGCTCTCCTAATTTCTTTTTTAAGTATGCCCCTGCACTTTTTATACTCCTCTACGGCTTCCTCCGTCTTTAGTCTTTTGTAACTGCCAAAAGCCCCCCTTTTTTTCCTAATGCATTTTTGTATATCCCTTGTCATCCAAGGTTCCCTTTGCTTGTTGGTCCCCCCCTTGACCTTTATGGGAACATGTTGGCGTTGTACTCTCTCTATTTCCCTTCTGAAAGTCTCCTACTGTTTTGATGTGGATTTTCCTATAAGTAGCTGCTCCCAGTCCACTTTGGCCAGATCCTGCCTTATCATATTAAAATCGGCCTTCCCCCAATTTGGAACCCTTATTTCCGGGCCGTCTTTGTCTTTTTCCATGACCACCTTAAATCTCACCGAATTATGGTCACTGTCGCCAAAATGCTCTCCTACTGACACTTCCACCACTTGCCCGGCTACATTCCCTAGAATTAGGTCCAGTACCGCCCCCTCTCTTGTAGGACTTTCTACATGTTGGCTCAAAAAGCTCTCCTGGATGCACTTTAAGAATTCTGCACCCTCTAAGCCTTTCACACTCTGACTATCCCAATTAATATTGGGGAAGTTGAAATCCCCCACTATTATTACCCTATTATTTTCGCACTTCTCTGAGATTTGCCTACATATCTGTTCCTCTATCTCCCCCTGACTGTTTGGGGGCCTATAGTACACTCCCAGCAAAGTGCTTGCCCCCTTTTTGTTTTTAAGTTCTACCCATATGGCCTCATTAGAGGAACCCGCTAATATATCATCCCTCCTTACAGCAGTAATTGACTCCTTAATTAATATTGCAACACCCCCTCCCCTTTTACATCCCCCTCTGTCTCGCCTGAAGATTCTATACCCCGGAATATTGAGCTGCCAGTCCTGACCCTCCCTCAACCATGTCTCCGTGATAGCAACAATATCGTACTCCCATGTGTTCAACAACAACTTCAGTTCATCCACCTTATTTGCAAGACTCCTTGCATTAAAATAAATGCCTTCCAGCCTTGCCATATTCCCTTTTGCCTTCACATATTTGCTCTGCCTTCCCAGCTGACTTGTTTTTTCCTCCGTATTTGGCTGTAAATCACCCCCTACTATAGCTCCACTCTGTATCCCATCCCCCTGCCAAGTTAGTTTAAACCCCCCCCAACAGTGCTAGCAAACCTCCCCGCAAGGGTATTGGTCCCCATCTGGTTCAGGTGTAAGCCGTCCGACTTGTACAAGTCCCACCTTTCCCAGAAGCAGACCCAGTGATCCAGGAAACTAAAGCCCTCCCTCCTGCACCATCCCTTTAGCCACGCATTCATCTGTTCTATCTTCCTATTCCTATACTCACTAGCACGTGGCACCGGGAGTAATCCAGAGATTACAACCTTTGAGGTCCTGCTCTTTAATCTTCTACCTAGCTCCCTAAATTCTTGCTGCAGGACCTCATCCCTCTTTTTACCTATGTCATTGGTACCAATGTGGACCACGACCTCTGGTTGTTCGCCCTCCCCCTCCAGAATGCCCTGCAGCCGCTCAGTGACATCCTTGACCCTGGCACCAGGGAGGCAACAAACCATCCTGGATTCGCGTCTACGGCCACAGAAACGCCTATCTGTTCCCCTTACTATAGAATCCCCTACCACTATTGCTCTCTCACTCTTTTTCCTCCCTTCCTGGGCAGCAGGAGCACCCCCAGTGCCAGGAAGTTGGCTGCTGCTGCCTTCCCCTGATAAGTCATCCCCCCCAACAGTATCCAAAGCAGTATACCTGGTTGAAAGGGGGATGGCCACAGGGGTCCCCTGCACTACCTGCCTGCTTCTATTGTTCCACCTGGTGGTCACCCATTTCCCTTCTGCCTGTGCAGCCCTACCCTGCGGTGTGACCAACTCACTGTACGAGTAATTCGCGACCCTCTCAGCATCGTGAATGCTCCACAACCCATCCACCCGCAGCTCCAGCGCCCCAAGACGGCCCGTTAGTAGCTGCAGCTGGATGCATTTCTGGCACATGTGTTGGTCAGGGACACTGGCAGCATCCCTGAATTCCCACATAGAGCAAGAGGAGCATATCACGGGGCTGGGCTCTCCTGGCATGACCTACCCCTATAATCAATTTAAATTAAATTAATTCAATACCACCAGTAAGGTAAGCCTTACCTGGTCTCTGGAGCCCTTTGTAGGCCTGCTCTACTGCTGAAGCACCCGCCGAAGCTCTGAGGCCTTGCCTCACCTGACTCCCTGACTCACCCAACTCTCAGCACTCTGTTGAAAACCGCACTCAGTGCAAAATCGCACTTCAAAGCCTGTTTTTATAGGCCCTGAAACAAAGACTTGCTGAGCCCAGCTACAGGAGAACCAGGTTAACCAGATTACTCCAGTTTCCCTTGTTAACTGCCTTCAGCTGCTCTGAGTTGTAGGACTTGTTTATTCCTTTTTAACCCTGCTTAAAGCTGGGAAATTTAGATTTTAAACAGTAAACAGTACACAGTAAATGTGAAACAAACAAAAGTTTGATTTCAGCAACCAGTTAAGACTCCCTGACTCACCCAACTCTCAGCACTCTGTTGAAAACCGTACTCAAAACCGTGATGGAACCTTCATACTTACTTTTCCAGTGCAATGAAGGTCATGGAATCTTTTCCTGCACTGCATCCAGGTGCGCCGTGTGAGCCCCAAGGAGTTGACTTCCCCAGCCACCTGTAGCCACATAGCCCTGGTCTGACTGGGAGGCCTCTTCCTCCCTGAAGAAGGGAACAGGACCTCCCTGTGGGTCCTAGCCCCATCCAACAATGCCTGCAGTGATGCCTCATCAAATTTAGGCGCAGCTCTTGCCCTCCCACTGGCCATTGTTCCTGCAGGCTCCTGTGCTATCATAAGGGGAAAGCTTGGAAGCCTGCAGAGGAAGCAAGGCTTGCTGTGGACCTTAAATGCAGCAGCAATGATGATGTCATCGGAGGAGACTTGCAGTCATGAAAACCCCATTTGCAAAGGCTTCCCACATGTTGGAAATCAATTGGCCAATTGAGTTAAAATTGCATCAATCTCACACAAAATTCGGGGAACCCAACAATTGCCCACACCTGAGTTAAAATCGACCCCACTATGTTTGGAGGCACAGTAAGTTGTATACATTGGAGCAGGACATTGCAAAGGAATTAAGCGAGTGGGCCAAACTATGGCAAATGGAGTTCAATGTGGGGAAGTGTGAGGTCATCCACTTTGGATGCAAGAAAAACAATTTGCACTATTATTGACTGGTGAGGCACAAGGAGCTGTGGATGGAGTAAATAGATTTAGGTAACTGTGTACACAAATCACTAAAAGTTAGTGCACTGGTACAAAAAGTAATCAAAAAGGCTATTGGAACGTTGGCCTTTTTCTCAAGGGGATTGGAATACAAAAGTGAGGAAATGAAGCTTCAGTTGTACAGAGCCTTGGTCAGATGACATCTGGAGTACTGCGTTCAGTTTTGGGCACTAAACCTCAGCAAAAATATAGTGGCCTTGGAGGGGATGCAGCACCTATCCACTAGAATATCAGGGCTTAAAAGGTTAAATTATGAGGACAGGTTACATAAATTTGGTTTGTATTCCCTTGAGTTTAGACAGTTGAGGGGTGATCTGTTATTCATAATTTACATTAACGATTTAGACTCTGGAATCAAAAACATAATTTCTAAATTTGCAGATTACACCAAATTGGGGAGTGGGGGGATAGTCAATACTGAGGATGACTGCAACAAATTACAAGAAGACATTAATAAACTTGAAGAGTGAGCATATAATTGGCAAATGAAATTCAACACAGATAAATGTGAGGTATTACATTTTGGTAAGAAAACTAGGGAGGCCACTTATTACTTGGAAAATATGAATCTAAGTGGGGTAGAAGAGCAAAGGGATCTCGGAGAACAAATACACAAATCACTGAAAGTAGCAACACAGGTTAACAAGGCCATAAAAAAAGCAAACCAAGCACTAGAGTTTATTTCTAGAGGGATAGAATTGAAAAGCAGAGACGTTATGCTAAACTTGTATCGAACCTTGGTTAGACTACACTTGGAGTACTGCATACAATTCTGGTCACCATATTATAAAAAGGATATAGAGGCACTGAAGAGGGTGTAAAAAAGATTTACAAGGGTGATACCAGAAATGCAAGGGTATACCTATCAGGAAAGGATTAAGAGGCTGGGTCTCTTTTCTCTTGAAAAGAGAAGGCTGAGGGGTGACCTAATAGAGGTCTTTAAAATTATGAAAGATTTTGATAGAGTAGACACAGAGAGAGTATTTCCACTTGTGGGGAAGAGCAAAACTAGAGGCCATCAATATAAAATAGACACCAAAGGGATCTGGGTGTCCTTGTACTGTACATGAGCCACTGAAAGTGAATGTGCAGGTGCAGCAAGCCATTTGGAAGGCAAATGGTATGCTGGCCTTCATTACAAGAAGATTTGAGTACAGGAGTAAAGAAGTCTTACTCCAATTATATAGGGCCTTGGTGAGACCACTCCTGGAGTACTGTGTACAATTTTGGTCTCCTTACCTAAGAAAGGATATACTTGCCATAGAGGAATGGTGGGACTGTCGTATAAGAAGAGATTGAGTAAACTAGGCCTGTATTCTACTGAATTCAGAAGAATGAGAGGGGATCTCATTGAAGCATACAAAATTATTACAGGGCTTGATAGGGTGGATGCTGGGAGAATGTATCCCTTGGCTGGGAAGTCTAGAACCAGGGGCCACAGCCTCAGGATAAAGGGTAGGCCATTCAGGACTGAGATGAGAAGAAATTTCTTCACACAGAGGGTGGTGAATCTTTGGAATTCTCTACCCCAGAGGGCTGTGGAGGCTCAGTCATTGGGTATATTCAAAACAGAAGTCGATAGATTTCTGACTAGTAAGGGCATCAAGGGATATGGCGATAAGGCCGGTGAATGGAATTGAGGCAGAAGATCAGCCATGATCTCATTGAATGGTGGAGCAGGCTCGAAGGGCCGAATGGCCTACTCCTGCTCCTATTTCTTATGTTCTTATGCTCTTAAATCAAATAAGGAATTCAGAAGGAACCTCTTTATCCAGAGAGTGGGGAGAATGTGGAACTCGCTACCACAGGGAGGGGTTGAAGCAAATAGTATAGATGCATTTAAGGGGAGGCTAAATAAGCGTATGAGGTAGAAGGGAGTAGAGGATTATGCTGATAGAGTTAGATGAGTAAAGATGGGAGGAGGCTTGAGTGGAGCATAAATGCCGGCATAGGCTGGTTGGGCCGAATGGCCTGTTTCTGTGCTGTATATCCTGTGTAATCTAAGCAAGGCCTTTAAAATGATAAATGATTCACTAGGGTAAATACAAAGAAATTAGTTCCTTAGATGAGGAAATCCAGAGCAAGGGGTCACAATCTTAAAATTAGAGCTCGGCCATTTAGGAGTGAAATCAGGAACTACTTTTTCACACAAAGGGTAGTGGAAATCTGGAACTCACGCTCCCAAGAGGCTGTGGATGCTGGATCAATTGAAATTTTGAAGACAGAGATTGATATATTTTGTTAGGCAAGGGTATCAAAGAATATGGAGCAAAGGCAGGTAAATGGAGTTGAGGTACAGATCAGCCATGATCTAATTGAATGGTGGAACAGGCTCAAGGGACAGAATGGCCTACTCCTGTTCCTTATGTTACTAGAACCACTCTTACAAATCCAAAGAGAAACAGGCAATACTATTTTCTATGTCAATGCTAATTGCTATGAGTTCAAGAGGATGTTAGATATTTTCTCAGATGTACATTTGCATGTAATTTCAAAGAATGTTTAGTGGAGTCCAGCAGCCCAGACAGCTGGGTAAGTTTGAGTTGTTTGTCAGGCTGCTCCACAGCTTGAGGCAGGTACATGCAGGCAATGTGACTGGAATGAACATAGTTCATCCCCTGTAATACTGGTTGCAGACTGTTTGCTCGGAGTCAAGGCTACTTGTAGTATGTTTTAAAGTACAATATTGAGACTCCTCAATCAAATAGCCAAGAAATGCCACTGTGGCCAATACATGTGAAAGAGATCTTTTTATTTTAAGTTAACAGTGAGGTCATATCATGATAAGCAAAAAAAGATTTAGTATAAAATTCAAAAAGTTAGTTCAAATTTATCTAGTTAGCATTTAACATTTATTTAAAGCTATATTATCAATGCAACTATTGTAGCAAAAATCCAATTATTAAAGGTAATTTTATGGTACATTAGTGTAATCCAAAATAAACCATCCCAGAACTCTTTACAGATGAAGTATACAACAGTGTAAGTCTTTCTAACAAAGTATAAAATATTAGAACTTGTTAGGAATAAATCTACAGTTTCTTTTTGTTTGGCGTATGCAAAATAGTTCATTGAGCTACATCTGAAAGATTATAATGCCTTCAACAGCAGGCCTACCACCTCTCAAGAAGTTTTGTTTTGTGAACTCATGCCTGCTAAAGAAAAAAGCTTAGATATGTTAAAAAAATAAGTTATTACTTACCAAGACCTGTTAAAACTGAATTAATTTGTTACTCTCCATTGTGTGATTCGGACTTTAAACCTTAAGTGAATTTTTTGCTTGCCAAAAACTGTAATTAGGATAAATTAATCTTCAAAAGAAATCAAATGCACCTCTAATATTCACAGAAAATAAGTAATTGAAGCGGATAACGGAAGTAGGGAATTAGATTGAAAGAGATTAACGTACAGTGATAAATAATAAAAGATCAGAGGAGGAGATAGAAATTCATAAACCCTTAACTCAATGTTTTTACATAGAAATTACAACATGGAAACAGGCCGTTTAGCCCAACCAGTCCATGCTGGTGTTCATCCTTCTCACGGGCATTAATTTTAATCCCATGTCCTGTTCCCATAACCCTTTTGATGTGCCTCAATGAATCCGAGACTCAACGTTAACGGAGCAAAGCAAGGCTTTTATTAACTCAGAAAGTAATACACAGTGGAGAAGTGTCTCTCATCCAGAGATCTACTGTACTGCCTGTGAGACACGCTGGGGCCTGCTTAAGTAGGGGCCAGGTATGGGCGGAGCCCTACACACAATACAATACAGGTAAGGAAATGAAACTGAAACTAAACTCCCCTGCTTGTCACAGTCACAGGCACAATCAAACACAGAGAATACAGAGTGCCTCATGAATGGCATATTTCATCACATTCACCCCTTCTACAGATTTAGTCTGTTCGGGGGTTTGATAGTCCTCTGTGACCGACGTAGCTGTTGTGGTGCCGCGGGTGTCGGCTGGGTGTCCCCGGTGGCCTCCTGGGTCTCTGCCAGTGGCGCCGCCAGGGTTGTTGAAGGGGTAGTTGGTGGGGGCACCGTTGGTCGATGTTCTTCCGGGGGTGATGAAAGGATAGTGGGTGGGTAAGAGTTGCTGTGATCGTTGTTGCTGTTGTTGTCGTGGTTGTTGTCGTTACCGGCTGGGGCGACGTCTTTTATGGACACGGTGTCCTCCCTTCCGTCGGCATGCCGGACATACGCGTATTGGGGGTTGGCGTGGAGTAGGTGCACTGACTCCACGAGAGGGTCCGTCTTGTGGCCCCTCACATGCCTTCGTATTCGTTCATGAGGCGTGGCATTAGTGGCAGTACACAATAGCGACCGTATTGAATGGAGCACATCTGGGAGGACTTCCTGCCAGCGGGAGATAGGGAGGCCCTTGGTCCTTAGAGCTAGAGTGACTGCTTTCCATACTGTCCCGTTCTCTCGCTCCACCTGGCCGTTACCCTGGGGGTTGTAGCTGGTGGTACGGCTCGTGGCGATCCCCCTGGACAGCATGTACTGGCGTAGCTCTTCACTCATGAAGGACGCCCCCCTATCCGTATGGATGTAGCTCGGCATACCGAACAGGCAGAACAGGCTGTTGAGGCATTTAATGACCGTGGCGCTGGTCATGCCTGGGCAGGGGAAGGCGAATGGGAAACGGGAGTATTCGTCCACAATGTTCAGGAAGTAAACATTGCGGTCGACTGACGGGAGGGGGCCCTTGAAATCTAAGCTGAGCCGCTCAAAGGGCCGTGTAGCTTTGATTAAGTGGGCTCTATCTGGGCGGTAGAACCGAGGCTTGCACTCAGCGCAAGTGCGGCAGTTCCTGGTCAGAGACCAAACTTCCTCAATCGAGTAGGGTAAGTTGCGGGACTTTATGAAGTGGAACAGCCGTGTGACCCCTGGGTGGCAGAGGTCGTTGTGGAGGGTCTGTAGCCGATCCCCGGTGGCGCTGGCACACATCACACATCCCTCGTGAGATGGCATCGGGGGATTCGTTAAGGGCCCCTGGCCAGTAAATGATGTCATACTCGAAGGTGGAGAGCTCGATCCGCCACCTGAGAATCTTATCATTTTTAATCTTCCCCTTCTGTTTATTATTAAACATAAACGCTACCGACCGCTGGTCGGTAAGTAGGGTGAAGCGTTTGCCGGCTAGGTAGTGGCGCCAGTGGCGCACTGCCTCCACGATGACTTGGGCCTCCTTTTCCACAGAGGAGTGTCTGATCTCGGGCCCTTGGAGGGTCCTCGAGAAGAAAGCTACGGGCCGCCCCGCCTGGTTGAGGGTGGCCGCCAAGGCAAAGTCAGACGCATCACTTTCCACTTGAAAGGGAGTGTTCTCGTCCACTGCCTGTAGCGTGGCCCGCTCAATATCCCGCTTAATGCTTTTGAAGGCGGCGTGGACCTCAGCAGAGAGCAGAAAAGCGGATGCGTTCAAGAGGGGGCGGGCTTTGTCGGAGTAGTTGGGGACCCATTGGGCATAATAAGAAAATAACCCCAGGCACCTTTTCAGGGCTTTGGGAGTGTTGGGCAGGGGCAGCTCCCGTAGGGGGCGCAGTCAGTCGGGGTCTGGTCCGATTTCCCCATTCTCCACCACGCTGCCTAGTATGCAGAGGCGCATGGTGTTGAAAACGCACTTGTCCTCGTTGTAAGTGAGGTTGAGTTTTTGTGCGGTTTTCAGGAACCTCTCGAGGTTCGAGTCGCGATCCTGCTGGTTGTGACCGCAGATGGTGACGTTGTCGAGGTAGGGGAAGGTTGCCTGCAAGTGGTGGTCATCGACCATGCGGTCCATCTCCCTCTGGAAGACCGAGACCCCATTCGTCACCCCAAAGGGGACTCTGAGGAATTGGTAGAGGCGTCCGTTCGCCTCGAAGGCGGTGTACGGGCGGTCCTCTGGTCTGATAGGGAGCTGGTGGTATGCTGACTTGAGGTCGATGGTGGAGAACTCCCGGTATTGGGCAATTTGGTTCACCATTTCTGATATGCGGGGTAGCGGGTAGGCGCCTAGTTGGGTGTACATGTTGATCGTTTGGCTATAGTCGATCACCATCCGTTTCTTCTCGCTACCCCTCACCACCACCACTTGGGCGTGCCACGGGCTGTTGCTGCGTTCAATAACGCGCTCCCTCAGCAGCCTGTCCACCTCGGTCGCGATAAACCGCCTGTCCTCCCAGCTGTACCTCCTGCTTTTGGTCGCTATTGGCCGGCAGTTGGGAGTAAAGTTCGCGAATAGCGAAGGCGGCTTTACCTTCAGGGTAGCCAGACCGCACACTGTGAGGGGCGGCTGGGGCCCACCGTAATTGAGCGTGATGCTTTGGTGGTGGCACTGGAAATCCAGGCCCAAGATCACGCTCGCACATAGACTCTTCATGATTAGTAATTTAAAATTATCGTATACAGTTCCGTTAATGGACAATTGTACCGCGCAGTAACCCATAATGGTCGATGTCTGGGTTTTATCAGCCATAGAGATGGTGCCCCGAGCAGGGACCACCATTAGAGAGAGTTGTTGTGCTAGTTCAGGGTGGATAAAACTCTCCATGCTTCCACTGTCAATTAAACATTTAACCCCGCACCCGTTTACCTCGATGTCCACCATTGATTTGGATAGCGGGTGCGGTCTGGTCTGGTCCACTGTGACCGATGCCACTGTAGGGCCCTGATCGAGACAAGATGGCGTCCATGCTGTCTGCTCACAAGATGGCGGACCCCACGAGGTCGGGCAAGATGGCGTCCAAGATGGCCGCTCCCATGGCGCACACGCGGCGGTGGCGGGTTTTCCAGCGGGGTTCCCTCTGCACACCTTCCCGAAGTGCCCCTTCTTACCGCACTTAAAGCAGGTGGTGCCTTTCGCCGGGCACAGGTTTCTGGTGTGTTTCGGCTGCCCGCAGAAGTAGCAGTTGGGGCCCCGACGCGTCGCGGCTGTCGTAGGGCTTCTGGGGGGAGAGCGGGGCCCCGACGGTGTCGGGCTGCCGGGCGGGGAAGATGCCTTCCAAGATGGCGGCGCCCTTGGTGCACACGTGGCGGCGTGGGCGGCGCGGGCTGAAGAGTAGGCGTCCGAGTTTCTCTGGGCCAGATCCAGGGATCGCGCTGTGTCCACAGCCTGTTTCAGGTCCAATCCCGTTTTTTCCAGTAGTCTCTGCCGGATGTAAGTGGAGCTGAGGCCTGTGATAAAGGCATCACGAACAAGCTCGTCAGTGTACACTGCGGCTTTTACATCTTGGCACTTGCAGTCTTTGCCAAGCATTTTCAGGGTGACTAGGAACTCATCCAGCGATTCCCCAGGTCGCTGTGTGCGAGTAGCGAGCAGATGCTTAGCGTACACCTCGTTCGTAGGCTGCTGGTAATGCGCCTTTAGGATGTCGCAGGCGGCCGGGTACATGTCGGCGTCTTGGATGAGGGGGTAAACCCGGTGGCTTACCCAATTCCGCAGGATTCCGAGTTTCATACTTTCAGCGTCCGTAGCGTCTGTGATGGTTGCGGAATTGTCCAGGAAGAATTCCATACACTTAAACCAGTGTCCGAATCGTGCCGATGCGTCCGAAGCATACGGGTCCAAATCCAAACGTTCGGGTTTCAAGAGTTGATCCATTGCGTTGAAAACTGAGTTAATAAAATTGATGTGCCTCAATGAATCTGAGACTCAACGTTAACGGAGCAAAGCAAGGCTTTTATTAACTCAGAAAGTAATACACAGTGGAGAAGTGTCTCTCATCCAGAGATCTGCTGTACTGCCTGTGAGACACGCTGGGGCCTGCTTAAGTAGGGGCCAGGTATGGGCGGAGCCCTACACACAATACAATACAGGTAAGGAAATGAAACTGAAACTAAACTCCCCTGCTTGTCATAGTCACAGGCGCAATCAAACACAGAGAATACAGAGTGCCTGATGAATGGCATATTTCATCACACCTTTATCCCCTTTCCTTCAACCACCTATCAAATCTATTCTTAAATGTTAACATGGTCTCTGCTTCAATCACTTACAATTGGTTATAAATGTTAAGTGGCGAGTCCAATAAGACTCCTCAGTCTGTTTCAACTTCATCCTCAGGTATTTCGACGCCATTCATGGAGTATGTGCATCCTCCATTTTCCGTTTCAAAATGCAGTTTAGACTTATAGGTGAGTGCCATTATTAGTTGCAGAAGTTGGTTTTGCTGCAGTACTAGCTTTTGAGTTTCTTTTGCATGTATTTTTTTGCATTTACAACTGGCTTGGTTTTTGGCCTAGTTTTGCTTTTCAGGCATTTATTTGTCAGCCCCATCATTTTCCATTTCTGGCTTTTTGGGTGTTGCAATTTCAGTTGCAACAGCCAACATTTTGAAGATGGGAACTCTTCGGGGGATTACACAGAATCGTAGAATTCTATCCCCAAGGCAGCAGTAAAAATGCCAGAAAACCATTTAGTAAAACCAGAATTTGACTTATTTAGATGCTGTAATCTAATGGGCTCATGCTTGGGCCTGCTCTAGATGCAAATGCTCCATCCCTGCAAGGGAAGCCCTGAAAATTCCAGGGCATTATAAAAAAGACGGTGGCCCGATGTTACGGCTATCTGCCTCTTTTTCCTCTCCACTGCATCTGGGAACATTGGGTGCGATCTTGCCAGCCCTGGGGAGGCGGGTTTGGAGGCGGAACTGCTGGGAAAATGGCAGAATCTGGGGGTGGGTACCCATCCTGCCCCAACTCGCCTCCGTGCCATCTTCCCAGGAGGCAGGTCCTGTCTCCTGGAGGCGGGAAGGGGATTACAGCCACTTAACAGCCTGTTAAGTGAATGGTGTTGAAATACCTGAGGATGAAGTTGAAACAGACCGAGGAGTCTTATTAGACTAGCCACTTAAAGAAATTATTATTAGTAAAAAAACAGTACTAGCAAAATTAATGGGACTAAAAGTCGATAAATCCCAAGGACCGGATGACCTACATCCTAGGGATTTGAAAGAGGTGGCCATTGGAATAGTGGACGTATTGGTTGTCATCTTCCAAAATTCTATAGATTCTGGAAGGGTTCCTAGAGGATAGCAAATGTAACCCCGCTATTTAAGAAAGGAGGGAGAGAGAAAACAGGGAACTACAAACCTGTTAGCCTCACATCAGTAGTTGGGAAAATGCTGGAATCTATTATAAAGGATGCAATAACTGGGCACTTAGCAACTAATAGTAAGATTGGGCAGAGTGAACATGGATTTATGAAAGGGAAATCCTGTTTGACAAACCTATTGGAGTTCTTTGAGGATGTAACTAGTGGAGTAGACAAAGGGGAACCGGTAGATGTGGTGTATCTGGATTTTCAGAAGGCCTTCGATAAGATCCTACACAAGAGGTTGGTGAACAAAATTAGGGCACATGGAATTTGGGGTAATGTACTAGCATGGATTGAGAATTGGTTAACAGACAGAAAACAAAGAGTAGGTATAAACGGGTCTTTTTCAGGATGGCAGGCTGTGACTAGTGGGGTACCGCAAGGATCGTTGCTTCGGCTCCAACTATTCACAATCTATATCAATGATTTGGATGAGGGGACTAAATGTAACATTTCCAAATTTGCTGATGACACAAAGCTAGGTGGCTGTGTCAGTTGCGAAGAGGATGTGAAGAGGCTTCAGGGGGATCTCGACAGGCTCAGTGAGTGGGAGAGAACATGGCAGATGGATGATAATGTGGATAAATGTGAAGTAATCCACTTTGGTAGAAAAAGCAGAAAGGCAGAGTATTTCCTAAATGGTGAAAGATTGGGGAATGCAGATGCTCAAAGGGACCTGGGTGTCCTTGTACATGAGTCACTGAAAGTGAATGTGCAGGTGCAGCAAGCCATTAGGAAGGCAAATGGTATGCTGGCCTTCATTGCAAGAGGATTTGAGTACAGGAGTAAAGAAGTCTTACTCCAATTATATCGGGCCTTGGTGAGACCACACTTGGAGTACTGTGTACAATTTTGGTCTCCTTACCTAAGGAAGGATATACTTGCCATAGAGGGAGTGCAACAAAGGTTCATGAGATTGATTCCTGGGATGGCAGGACTGTCGTATGAGAAGTGATTGAGTAAACTAGGCCTGTATTCTATTGAATTCAGAAGAATGAGAGGGGATCTCATTGAAGCATACAAAATTATTACAGGGCTTGATAGGATGGATGCTGGGAGAATGTTTCCCTTGGCTGGGGAATCTAGAACCAGGGGCCACAGCCTCAAGATAAAGGGTAGGCCATTCACGACTGAGATGAGAAGAAATTTCTTCACACAGAGGGTGGTGACTCTTTACCCCAGAGGGCTGTGGAGGCTCAGTCATTGGGTATATTCAAAACAGAAGTCGATAGATTTCTGACTAGTAAGGGCAGCAAGGGATATGGCGATAGGGCAGGTGAATGGAGTTGAGGCAGAAGATCAGCCATGATCTCATTGAATGGAGGAGCAGGCTCGAAGGGCCGAATGGTCTACTCCTGCTTCTATTTCTTTTGTTCTTATGTTCTTAACAGACAGAGAAGAGGATTATCCCCATTTTGCCCACACAAATACAGACTTCCCGAAGGCTGCGAACCCCGCCAGGGTCACCGAGGCAAGCAGTGGGTCTGCGGGGGTCGGAGTGGTGCAAAAGTGCGCTGTGAAGGTAAGTGATGGGTGCAAGTGTGGAGAGGTGAGTATGTGAGGTAAGTGGAAAGTGTTAGAAAAAGTTTACTTAACTTTGTTTCTTCCTGCAGGCTTCAATCGTTGGGGATTCGGAGAGTCTCGCATTTCTGCGGCAGAGATGACAGATGGCTGCTACACTCTCCAATGCAACAACCATCTAATTTCTGCTAAAGAAAGAGGTTTGATGAGTCTTGAATACAAGAACTCGTCAAGCTACAGAGAATGTCAGTGTTTGACAGCTTCACAGGGCTGTCAAACGATGACAATTCATCTGTCAATCTTTGACAGATGAAACGTCATACACTGATATTCTCTGTAACCAGCTTCCCCTTAATTGGCTTGTTAAGCCTGCTGGGTGGGCTTACAAGGTCAATAAAGGGAAAAAGCGTGAGTTGACCAGAAGTCGATGGAGGCGGGACTAAAACCCAACAAGTGGGAGACCTGCCTCCAAAAGCTCCCCATTGGCAAAGTCCAGCCCTGAGTGTTCACCAGGCACATGGGAGAGGAATATGAGGACCTTAAACTTGCAGCACTAGGTGAAGGATTTGCAAATCAATATCACCTTTAAAAGTTGGATAAGTATTTTCAGCAGTACTGAGCAATCTGTATCCAACTCCTAGTGTAAGTGAATCCAATTTAAAGAATGGCAAGGTGGTGCCCCTGATGGAGATCAGGAAGGTCCTAGGTTGTCCCAGATCCTTGGTCTTTGTTTAGTTAGCTGATCTCAGTTGGGTGGCAGTAGGAGGGCTGCAATTGGCCTCAGTACCTCTAGGCTGGAGAGGGGAAAATCACTTGGGATTCCCACTCCTGATTACTGTGTAGTGATCCTTGCTGGAAGTGCATGTGTGTGGACATTGGGTGAGAACCGGGGCTGCAATGTGTATTACAATATAATGTGTTGTGCCGTTCGAGACCAAAATTAGCTTCACAGCAGCTGGTTGAAACAATTTGCTTTTGGGGGCTGTGATTACCCCTACACTTTAATGCGACCAGCCCCATAAATGCCATATCAGAGCAGTCCAGCAGCTTTCCACTTGCCTGGTTGGCTGCAGCTGCAACAATGCTCAAGAAACTCGACACCATCCAGGACAAAGCAATCTGCTTTCACCAACCAACTGAAACATCCACTCCCTCCACCAGCGGCGTACCGTGGCTGCAGTGTGTACCTTCTACAGGAAGCGTTGCAGCAACTCGCCAAGGAATCGTTGGCCACATCTCCCAAACCCACGACCTCCTAGAAGGAATAGGGCAGAAGGTACATGGGAACATCATCACCTCCAAGTTCCCCTCCAAGAGATGCACCAACCTCATTTGGACATATAGGCCCAGAAATTCAGGTCGGAGGCTTCCCGCAGGTGCAAGCCTCCGACCTGCACTTACCTAGCGTGCCGGCCATTGTGCTGTGGGCCCACGTGGAATTCCGATCCTGGGCCTCCTCCAACTGCCGGCGTGCAGTGCTTGCATATCCCAGGGGCGCAGTTAGTTCGAAGCGTCCCCTGGGATCACGTGGGCCATGGAAAGCTAATCGTAGCAGGGAATCTGTATTCATAGATGTTGTGTATGTACCTTTAAGAGAATAACTGGTCTCAGGCTGCAATACCGGCAGTGACCACCCCTGTATAAAAGGCGCTAGAGAGCCTCTGTTTTGTTAGATTCGTTTATGCCTTTCACCAGTAAAGTTCTGTTTGTTTCTCTCCTGCTAGTCCGTGTCTCAATCATTCACGGACTTAACACTGGCGACGAGGTAGAAAGAACTTACCTGCAACTCAGCAGCAGCTCCGACGACGTTGAAGGTCGGAAGAAAAAAAATAAATAAATAGAGTCTATTGAAACTCGAGGAACGGGCGCCGACCGTCAATCATCGGGTTCAAGGCTTTGCAGGAGCGACTTTCCAGAACCAGGCTGGGTTCCTCGGTCCGTGGTTTCCCAGCTAATCGGGCTGGTGGCAGGTAGTGCTCTGATCCTTCCTGGGCTGCAACGGGGCCGGGCAGCGAGTCGGGAAGCAAGGAGAGAGAGAGAGGGTGGAGCATACAGGGCGCGGCTGGTGTTTCGAAGCTGGGCAGCGTTCGGGCCTCAGAAGAGGGAGGGAAGTGTTCCAGAGGGTCCGCTCCATGACGGGAAGATAAATAAAGAAAACGAATTAATATTTAACGCGCAGGAAACCGTGGAAAGCAGCGCTAACAACAGCAGGGAAGAAGGAAAAGCGCAGGAGGCGCCATTTTGTTAAATCGGAGAAGAAGGCAAAGCGCGGGAGGCGCCATTTTAGATTGGCAAGATGCCGAAGACTGGCTGTATCACTGCTTTTGATAATACACTAGAGGACTGGACCACGTGTGTGGAAAGAGTAGAGGTATATTTCGAGGCAAACGATATAGCGGAGGGGAAAAAGGCATCGGTATTGTTAAACTTAATGGGCGCTAGAACATACGGCCTATTGCGGGACCTGATCACTCCAGCCAAACCGAAGGCGAAGAGTTTTAACAAAATTGTTGCTGTTCTACAGGAGCACTTAAACCCTGCACCGCTGTTGATAGCAGAAAGATTTAAATTCCACAGGAGAACTCAGCACAAAGATGAGAGCAATGCTGAGTATCTTATGGAACTACGCAAGCTATCAAAGCACTGCCAGTTCGGAGCAGGACTGGCAGATACCCTACGGGACAAATTTGTCTGTGGACTCCTGAGTGAAGGAACACAGAAGAAGTTACTCACAGAAAAAGAGCTGACGCTAGATAAGGCTTTCAGCGTGGCAGTATCGTATGAAGCAGCAGCCAGGGGAGCTGCAGAAATTCAACAAAAACCACAGGAATACGGCACCCACGAAATGACACGGGGATTTGCAAAATGTTATTGCTGCGGCAGAACTAACCATGACCAGAAGGACTGCTGGTCCAAAGACAAAATATGCAGACAATGCGGGAAGATTGGACACATTGCACGAGTTTGTAGGTCTGGGAAGAAGACCAGCGACAACAAAAAGGCTACTAAGGAACCGTACAAGAAAGTACAAAAGATGACGGACAGTAGTTCCGAAGACCAGATGAGCGATAGTGAATCCGGAAACAGGAGACTAAGCTGTCTCAAACTTCACAATGTAATCGCAAAAGAGGATCACCGAACCACTTGGGTCACTCTCACGATAGCAGGGTCCCAAGTTAAAATGGAATTGGATACAGGACCAGCCTAACCATCATGAATCAACGAGACTACGAGCGGCTATTTTCACACATACCCCATCGTCTTGACAACGTATACGGGGCAAAAAGTATACCCCAGAGGAAAAATAAGGGTGCCTGTCGAATACAATGGCAAGAAAATACAGAAATTGTATCTCTACATACTGCCAAATGGTGGACCACCATTATTGGGACGGGAATGGATCAGGAAGATAAACTTAGATTGGCATTCCATTCATGCAATGACGGTGGACGGTAAAAAAGATGAAGACATCACTCCTGGACGATTGTCAACAATCTTAGCTAACGCCAAAGTGGTATTTCAACAAGAACTGGGCACGCTTAAAGGCGTAACCGCCTTGATAAAAAGAGAAGAGAATGCAGTTCCCAAGTTTTTCAAAGCGCATCCGGTACCATATGCAATTCACCCAGCCGTTGAGGCAGAGCTGGAGAATCTGGAGAAGGCGGGCGTGTTGTCTAAGATCAACTGGAGCGAGTGGGCGACACCCATCGTTCCTGTCATGAAGAAAACGTTAACCAATAAGTCCGGAGAGCCAAGGAAGATTCGCATCTGTGGGGATTTCAAGGTGACGGTGAACCCAGTCCTTCACACAGTACAATATCCTCTTCCAAGGATAGAAGACATCTTCGCCTCGCTGTCTGGAGGGAAGCGTTTTACAAAAATTGACCTAGCACAAGCATATTTGCAGATGGAGGTTGAAGAGTCCTCTAGGAAGTATCTCACGATAAACACTCACAAAGGTCTTTACCAGTATCGTCGAATGGTATTCGGAGTAGCATCGGCTCCGGCGATATGGCAAAGAGCGATGGAACAAGTCCTGCAAGGGATTCCGGGGACTCAGTGTTACTTGGACGACATCCTTGTAACAGGTGAAGATGACAGTGAACACCTTAACAACCTAGAACAGGTGCTCACTAGACTATGGGAACATGGGCTGCGAGCCAACCGCCCCAAGTGCGAATTTTTTAAGAAACAGATATCGTATTGTGGCCACGTGATTGATGAAGAGGGGTTACATAAGTCCCCTGACAAAATTGAAGCGGTTGTTAAGGCCCCAGCGCCTGAAAATGTGTCGCAGCTGAGGTCATTCCTCGGGTTGGTGAATTACTATCATAAGTTTTTGCCGAATTTGTCGACAATTCTGCACCCACTGAACGCCCTGCTACGAACGGGGGTAGCATGGAAATGGAGCGATGATTGTAAGCGTGCTTTTCAGAAGAGTAAGGACTTAATCACTTCAAAGGAAGTATTGGCTCACTACAACCCAGCACTGCCAATCAGGCTGGCGTGTGATGCGTCTCCCTACGGCATTGGGGCGGTACTGTCACATAAATTCCTTGATGGTTCGGAGAGGCCGATAGCTTTTGCGTCACACTCGTTAACCTCTGCCGAGCGTAACTACGCCCAGATTGACAGAGAGGCCCTCAGCCTAGTGTGGGGGGTGAAGAAGTTCAATCACTATCTGCACGGTCAAAAATTTACTCTACTAACCGATCATCAACCTCTTGTCTCCATTTTCAACCCTCAGAAGGGCGTACCGATAATGACAGCACAACGGCTGCAGAGATGGTCCCTTTTCCTAGGGGCACACCAATATGACATCGAGTACAAAGGAACTAAACAGCATGGAAATGCTGATGGATTGTCACGTCTACCGTTGCCGACGGTGGAAGAAGAAGACCTTGCAGTGGATCCAATGGAGTTATTCCACTCGACCATAATCGAATGTCTCCCTGTGACGAATGCAAACATAGAAAAGGAAACACGGAATGACCCGACACTATCACGGGTCTATGATTTAACGGTGAAGGGATGGCCAGCACATGGCGAACCACTGCTGCCAGCATTCTCACCGAGAAGAGAACAGCTGTCAGTGTGCAGAGGAACCTTGATGTGTGGATCCAGAGTAGTAATTCCACCTAAGTTGATGGATAGAGTGCTCAATGAGCTTCATGAGGGTCATCTGGGTGGGGTAAAAATGAAGAGCTTAGCCAGAGCCTTTGTGTGGTGGCCGGGAATCAATAGAGAAATCGAAGAGATGACCAAGAGCTGTGCAGGATGCCAGAAGGTCCAAAATGCCCCACCACAAGCTCCTCTGCATCCATGGGAGTGGCCCTCATCTCCATGGCAAAGGGTGCACATTGATTTTGCTGGTCCCTTCATGGACTCGATGTTTTTAATTGCGGTGGATGCACATTCAAAGTGGCCAGAGGTAATAAAAATGTCCTCAGCCACCACGGAAAAAACTATCACAGTTTTACGAACCATATTCGCCAGGAATGGGCTGAACAGATTTGCTCTGACAATGGACCACAGTTTGTGTCTGAAGAGTTCCGGAGGTTCTTAAAGAACAATGGTGTTAAGCATTACACATCTGCCCCATATCATCCAGCCACTAATGGATTGGCCGAGAGGTTTGTCCAAACATTCAAGAAGGCTATCAAGGCAATGTGTAATGAAGATATACCCCTACAACACAAGGTGGACAACTTCTTGTTTGCCTACCGGAATGCGACACATGCGGTTACCAACCAAACTCCAGCCATGATGTTCTTCAATCGAAGACTACGATGCCGCTTGGATTTGGTTAAGCCAAACGTCCGAAGAGATGTGGAGAACAGGCAGTTTCAGAATATGAATGAAAGGCCGACCAGGAGTTTTAAGATAGGTCAACCAGTTTTGGCCCGGGACTACCGCACTGAGAAATGGCAGCCAGGAACGATTTGTACACGACAAGGACCTCTCATGTATACCGTGGACATTGGGGAGAGCATTGTAAGATGCCATGCTGACCAGATTCTAGAGTCACTGGAAAACGTCAACTCCACACCACGATCTGATACACCTGGTAATGAAATCGACGTTCCAATTGCAGCTACCGCAGAACCGGTAATATTGGAAGCAGATGAACCAAACAACGACATTGATTTCGACTCGACATTGATTTTGACTCAACATTGCCAGAAGAACCTGATACTCCAAAGAGGCGTTATCCAGACAGAATCAGGAAGCCTCCTCAAAGACTGAACTTATAATTGCTTAAACTTAACCAATGTATCTAGCAACAGTAATTGTGATTGTAATTCGTTATTATTAGTGTTAAATGAATGTTATGTACTGTTTATCTAAAAGGGGAGGAATTGTTGTGTATGTACCTTTAAGAGAATAACTGGTCTCAGACTGCAATACCGGCAGTGACCACCCCTGTATAAAAGGCGCTAGAGAGCCTCTGTTTTGTTAGATTCGTTTATGCCTTTCACCAGTAAAGTTCTGTTTGTTTCTCTCCTGCTAGTCCGTGTCTCAATCATTCACGGACTTAACAATAGATTTGACAGGAAGACCTGTCAAATCTATGAATACAATTCAGCCTCAAAACATCACTAAAACTTCAAATAATTTTTTTTAAAACATCACGTTTTAAAAATAACTATAAATTACATAAAATAACTTTTAAGCAATAATTTAAGTTTTTGAAAAAATTAATTACAGTTTCTAACGGGGCTAAAAATAAACTTAACTTTCTTTAAAGTATTTAAAAATAATAAACCTGTGGAAAAAATGTTTTAATTTAACTTAATTCACCACTTACCTTGTTAAAAGCAGGCCTTGCGACTGCTTTTTACAAGCGTAGCTTCTGGAGACTTACCCTCCCAGAGAAATCTGCAAAAAAACGGAAGTTCCAGGCGTACGCGCTGCCTCTCCGGTGCACGCGTTCGACCTGTGAACCCCTTCCTTTAAGGGAATGGAAGTTCCGGTTTCCCGCGCATGCGCAGTGCATGCACGAAACCGGCACTTTCGTTGGGCCTACGTGTTAGTACCCAGTGCGTACTCACCCGTGGGGACCCGAAATTCTGGCCCATAGTGCCTTTTGTTCATATTGTTGCTGCTTCAAAATCCTAGAACTCGCTAACTAACAGCATTGTGGTAGCACCTTAACCACAAATGACTGCAGTGGTTCAAGAAGAAAACCCACCAGGACAACTAGAGATGGGTAATGAATGCACCTTGCCGGGGACGCCCATATCCCGAGCAGGAAACTTAAAAAAAAGCATGTTGATTAGTTTGCTGGCACTCATTGTTGAGGCTCCTATATGAAGAATAACCATTTAGAAAGAGTGTTGGAGGCTTTAATGGAACTGAACCCCAGCAAGGAGTTGAATACCTTGAAAAAATGGCAAAGAAAATTGATGAGAAAACATTAATCTAGAATTATTTTTCTGGGCGCAGGAGGAGCAGAAGGGCTCCTCCGCACTCCACAAGAATAATGCCACTGCCACCTCAGGCTCCCCCTCCTCCTGTATCCACTCCCCCGCCCCCACCTTCCTGCCAGTTGGGTCGACCTGCGGGCCACTCGATATTGCACATGTTTGGTGCCCGCAGCATGTTGGTGACATGGTAATGAGACCCTGCCCTCAAAATGGACCAAGCCTCCTGCCGACAAGATTGGGCGGTGGCCTGGTGCAATCTGCCAGCCTGCTGTCAATAGCTAAAATCTACTCCCAAAGTCAATGGAAAGAAAAATCCAGTGGGGTGCGTAACGTGTGCACGATCTGCAACATCAAGTTTACCTCCCGGTGATGAAAGTCCAAATCTACCCCACTGTATCTACAGGATTAACATAAAGACATTTTAAGGGCTGGATTTTCCGCCCGGAGGCACGTTGGTGGCGGTTCCGCTGTTCTGCGGGTTCTAGTCCTGCTCCCAGATGCAGCCGCCCACCATTAACGATTTTCCCTAGATTGGCCTCATTACGGCTGACGTGCGCGCTAGCCGGCCCAATCGGTGGGTGTGGGTTGGCTGCTCGCGATTGACGAAGCTCTAGGAGCCTGGATATTTAAGGGGGCCATGTCCCCTTTGATTTTTGCTTGGTTTCTTTTGCTTCCGAATGCTGGTTGCTGCAGGCATGGCAGCTCAACGGTCCAAGGCTGCTCCCCGGTTTGATGATGACTCCCTCCATACTCTTGTGGAGGGAGTAAGGGGACGAAAAGAGGTCCGCTTCCCTTCCGATGGATGGAGGAAGCCTCCTCAGCACACAAAGGCAGCCTGGCTGCAAATTGCTGAGGAGGTCAGTGCAAGGTTGGTGTGTGCACGCACCTGGGTGCAGTGTAGAAAAAGGTTCAATGATCTGCTGCGCTCAGCAAAAGTGAGTCTAACATCACACTTACCTTCAATCTGCTTCCCATCTCTTCTCATCCGCATCACTCTGCATTGGCAAACTACTCCTGCACATCCCAACTTACCCTAATATCCCTTGCACCCTCACCCATCCCTCTCTCTCTATGTACAGAATCACTTCACCATCCTACTATGCATCCCTCACACTCGCTCTCATTGTTACGCAATGACAACAACTGACAATGCACAGGGAGGGACCTTGGTATTGACACCTCACTCCATCTTTGTCTCCCTCTAAACATCTATGTTATCCATTCTTTACACTGACTCCATCAATCTCGCTGAAACTCCACTTGTGTCCCTCATTGCCGGAAAAGAGAGCCCACAATAAGAGGGAGAGGAGGAGGACAGGAGGAGGCCCACTATCCATGGCACATCTAATGAGTGCTGAGGAAATCATCAGAGGTGCAGAGGAGCTGGAAGTGGGGGACAGGGAGACAGGCACAGTACAGCAAGCTGGTGACAGAATTGATTTGCAACCCTCTGATTTAGCTTTCATGAGTGAATGATAGGGCATCTGATGTTCAAAGAAATTGAGTTCTGTTCATCTGCACAATGGGATGTTTCTGCTACCTAAATATCACATGTCTAACTCATGCCTTTACTCCCCCACAGGACCATTGAGAACCCCCCTCCCCACTGTCCAGGAGGAAGAGCTGGAAGACTCCTCAGAGGAAGCTGCAGCCTCTGAGGGAGCAGCGTCAGCAGAAATGAGTGCTCCCAGCACCAGCGCAGAGACGCACACCTCGGTGGGTCCTATACGAGATAGATTAGTGTTGTCACCTGGTGTATCACAAGTCACAAGTGAGCATGAGCAGATGGTGGAGACAGGAACAGCAGTGGAGAGTCCTCATCAAAGGCCGCAAGGCACACTTAGCTCTGTTCAACTGCATGTAGACGCTGTGCCTCTGGGGCCATCCAGAAAGAGAGCGGTGCTGGATCTTCAGGAACAAGTGCAGGAGTCTCTGACTGGGTTTACAACCACGGTAACTGTGAGTGTGCAGATAATGGAGGAGTCCATGTCAAACATGAGCAATGCCGTGGTGTATGCAATGGCGAACGTAGGTGCCGCCATGGAAAGGATGGCAACCTCCATGGAGGACATAAATCACCAGACTCAGGAGAACATGGTAACATTTCTAAACAGATGGTCATCTATGGAGGAGAGAAACCAGAGGTTCATGGAAGTCCTTGCTATGAGGAATGTCAGCACAGAAATGGGTCCTCATGGCCCCACTGATAGCAGTAAAGTGTGGGTGACCCATGAGAGGAATGTTGGTGGTTGACAACAAGGAAGTGGGGGCTCCTCTCCAAGCGCTCACACTCCCATGCCACTGCGGAGCCCTCGGTCAGAGCCCCAGATGCCTCATCCAACTGAAATGGCCGTCTCTGCCCCTGCACAGCCACAGGAGGAGCAGACTTTTGCGGAGTCCTCCCAGGCTCCCAAACCCAGAGGACACCCGCCAAAGGCGTCTAAGCAGGCACAGTAGGGAAGTGAGCAAGCTGCTTCTACATCTGCTGAAGCCACAGGGGAAGCACCACGTAGAAGCACGTGTAAGAGAAAGCTAACACACAAATAGTCACAAGGGTAGTCACTTGCGTGTTTTCATATAATACAAAGATACATTTGTGATCTTTATTTCTATTGCATTAAACAAATGCGATGTCAAAGATTCAAAGAGTTGCCCTATGTGTGCTCAGAATTGGAAGTGGCACAGTGAGGGCACCTTTCATCTGCAATGATGGTGGGGAGAGTGATAGGAATGCACAGTTAATTGTACAGATGCTGTATGGTGTACAATGGTCCTGCCAACCTTCATATCCATGTGCCAGCCATATGTCTTTGCTGTGAAAAGTTATGCGAATCTGGCATGGATTAGTCCATCCCTTGCCTCACGGCCAGCAATGTGCTCGCATGCTGGTGACACTGGGGCAGCCACCTCTGCCAGGTCTTCCTCATCTGCAGCCTCATTCAGCTCTTCCTCCTCCTCCTCCTTCTCCTCCTCCTCCTAGGAGGCTGTGCGCTCTGCCACTTGTTCCTCAGGCAGCGGTAAGCCACGCTGCAGTGTGATGTTGTGCAGGGCACAGCAGACCACAATGATTCTGGAGACCCTGGCTGGTGAGTACTGTAGGGCTCCACCAGATCTATCCAGGCATCTGAAGCAGATTTTGAGCAAGCCTATGGTTTGTTCTATGAAGCTTCTGGTGGAAATGTGGCTCTCATTCTAGCACTCCTCAGCTTCATTTGATGGCCTCCTCATCGGTGTCATTAGCCATGTCTTCAGGGGATAGCCCTTGTCTCCAAGGAGCCATCCAGAAAGTTGGGTTGGCAGATTGAAGAGCTGAGGCACAGTAGACTGCCGCAGGATGAAGGAGTCATGGCAGCTGCCAGGGAACATGGCGCAATCATGCATAATGTTCTTCCTGTGGTTACACACCAGCTGCACGTTAAAGGAGTGGAAGCCCTTGCGGTTCACAAATACACCTGGGTTGTGATGGGGTGCCCTGATGGCCACATGTGTACAGTTGATGATGCCCTGCTCCCTTGGGAAGCCTGCCAGATTGGCAAACCCAACCGCCCACGTGGTAACACTTGCTTCACCTGTTGAGAAGTGGATGTAATTGGCCGACTTGGCAAACAGGGCATCGCTAACCTGCATGGTGTAACTGTGGGGGGCTGATTGGGAGATGCCGCTGATGTCTGCTGCTGATCCTGGAAGGACCCTGAAGTAAAGAAGTAGAGGGCGGTGGTGACTTTGACAGCCACTGGTAAGGAGTGTCCACCCGCTCCTCTGGGCTGCAGGTGTTGGTGCAGCATTGTGCAGATGTCAACGACTACCTCTCGCGAAAGTCTCAGCCTCCTTTGGCACTGCTGCTCACTCATGCTGAGGAAGCTCATCCTCGGCCTATAAACCCTGTGTTGGGGGTATCTCCTGCAGCGCGGTACAGCCTTGCACTGATGCCCTGTGCCCTGTGCAGCATTAGGTGGCTGAGGAGAAGGTTGGCGCTCCTGTTGTTGGTGCTGCTGTTGTGCCTGGTTCTGCTGCTGCCGCGGCTGGTCTTCCTCCGATTCTAAAAACCAGGATGAGAGGGTATAAATGGTTCCCATTCTGCTGGTCTATATGTCAGTTGAGGAAGAGATGTTATAAGCGCTCAGTCAATGTGGAGAGAGGTTTTTCCAAGGAGGTCACAGTACATATAGATCTCAGAACAAACAGTTACAAAATCAATACACCCGAAAAATGTCTTCCAAATCCTGAAAACAGAAAGTTCTGGCATCTGAAATTGAACTGATGTGGCAGGTTAGCTTTTATGCTGCAGTTGCAGCTGTGAGCGATTCAGCTTGTTGCAATACCCGACACAATCAGCTGGCGTGTTTGTTGAACGACGTGGAACATGCTGAAAATGTGGCAAAATGGATAAACCCTGTCAAAATAGCATTAAACAGGTAGTTAACAAGCTATTAACTACCTTAAGTGCATCTCCCGTTGCTTGATGTCAGGTTTGATCTGAAGTTGCAGACCCGACACTTTGGAAAGTCGCGTGGAGGCGGGTTTGCGGCGGGTTCGCAACCCGCTGTCAATCATTTTGATTTTAACTCCTGATCCGCCTCCAAACGCGCCCTCTGACTGCTGGCAAAGTCGCACATCATAAGGGCAGTGCCCACTCAATTCAGTTCTGTATTTGAATTTTTTTTGTGAAGTTATAAGGAGAGTGTTTTCAAATAAGTGATTTTATTTACATTTATATTTGATATTTAATTATCAAAAGCAGAGACTACCCCGTTTTCCAGTATGATTTTCTATTGTCGATTGTAAATATCACAACACTGGAAAACATTAAAAAAATCTTGTTCTACCTTTCCTTTGACAAACTTTGCACAATCAGATTTCCTAGATTACCATGGTGAATACGATTCAAAAAGTACTTCATTGGCTGTAAAGCGTTTTGGGACGTCCTGAGATCGTGAAAGGTGTTATATAAATGCAAGTTCTTTCTTTAGATTGGCCTCATGGGTAGGCTGGCAAAAGGTAAGAGTTGGTGATTTGTTCATTTTAGTTGGTGCCTCAAAATAGCAGAATACCAACATTGACTCAAAAGCCTTCACCTCAACAAACACTATACTCAGACACCATTCTCATTCATTCCACAAACTCATCACTGCTCTATAAACTGTTCTAGACATACAGTAGTACTTGATCACCAGAGATGTTATGCCACATGTGTCCGTTTTGGACACAAAGCACTGTAGCTTAAGGTACAATGTCCAATAACAGCTGAAAGGCTGTTTTCTAGTTTTATCATTTATCATCATTAAACCATCTCTGTCAGCAGCAACCTGCTCCCTGAAATTCCACATAAAATCACCTAACCGTTCAAATGATCTGTATTGCCCATAGGATGGCTAGAAAATATAAAGTGAATAAGGAGAGTCTTTAACAATGGTGCCTGCCTGTCATCGTATTCATTAGTACTCAATGACTATTTGTGTTACGTTTTACGTGCCTGTCAAAATGATTAATTATTTCCTCACATGAATCTCTTACTCAACTCTCGCTATTTAACTTCCACTATGGAGATGATTTTTCAATGTTTTTTTTTCCTTGTATGGTCCTGTTACATTTCAAGATGTGATACAAGAAGAATGTAATCCATTGTAACTTCAGTATTCACAACCGAGCTGCAAATATTTTGAGGCAGTTGGAAGAATGAAAGAAACTCAGGTCAAAACAATCCATAACATATCAAAAATGCATGTTAGACATGCAAATCCATCAACTCCAAAGCCATTAGGATGGTTTTCTTTCTGTTTCCCCACAAAGTCTCACCAGAGAGAAACAAAGAAAACTTAACCTCACTGAGCAGAGCTTGACATTTCTGTGAATGAGGTAATCAAGTACCTTGAAGAACACTTTAGCAAGCAGTGAAAAACTGCCAGCTAGAAGACCCATATTTGGAAGCTGCCCTTTATGCCCAAATTGCTTACTGATACTCATTGTCCAGAGTCACACAATGAGGAATGGTCTCTTGGGTGAGGTGCCGGATGGTGCCACTGCCAACTATGGCCCAGCATTGGGAGGAGAGAAGGGGAGAAAATAAAACATAAAACAATTGAACAAGTATATGGTTGGGAATGGGACTGAAGCTCATAGGAGATCAGTGTGAATATTCCACAGAACACAATGGCGTAGAAATTCAATCACGCCCAAAATGGGCATGCGCCTGTTCATATGGCCCGAGGGACCATGTGAAATTGGTGCTGGGACCTCATTATGACTCGGGCACGCAACCAGCACTATCTGCGCTATTCATTGGCTGTACGTTTGTTTGGTGGGCGGGAAATCAGGTTTCACTGATGCCACTTAATGGCAGATGCGCTCTGGCTGCAGACACCAGGGAAACTTGAAAACACAGAGGGGGAGAAATTCAATAGCTTAGTGCCTCCAGTTAGCGCCTGGCGGGGGGTGCTGAGGCAGTAGTGCCGTGGCGAGGCGAGGTGAATCCAGCACTGCACGCCAGGTTCACAGGCAGCAATGCTGAGAATGAGGTTCTGTAGCATCAATGAACCTCCCCTTTAAGAACTGGAAAGAGCCTGTGGCAATGATGACTTACAATTAGACTGCACCTGATATTGGTTAGTGCTTTGAGTGTAGTGCCGCTGAGCTAGACCGTTGGCACTTGGAGACCTGGTTGGATATAGGCAGCACAGATGACTGATACAGAATGAAAGAGTCGTGACTGCTGCCAGGGTAATGGGCAGGGACCTCCATGATATACTGCCTGTGGTCACAAACCAATTGCACATTGAGAGAGTGGAATCCCTTTTGAATGATAAATATTGCAGGGTTCTCATGGGGAGCATACATGGCAATTTGCATGCAGTCAATGGCACCTTGCACCATGAGGAAGCCTGCCATGTGGACAAAACCTTGTGCGCATTCCTCCTGCTTATCCTTTCAATAGATGTAAGTGTTTCTCTTGCTGTACAGAGCCTCAGTGACCTCCCTGATACACCAGAGTACACCTGTTGCAGCCTAACAGGAGCCCGTAACATAAAAGTTGAGTACAATGGTGACCTTGACAGCCACAGGCAGTGCTGTCCATGCCCTAGTTTGAGATTGCAGTTGTGGCTGCAGCAGCTGACGTAGCTCAGTGACAACATCCTTGGTAAAGTGAAGGCCCTCATACATTGCTCCTCACTGAAGCCATCCTTGAAGACCCTCTGTGGCTATTGCCTCCTGCTGAGTACCCTGCTCCTCCTCCTCCTCGCTCTTCTGACAGTTTGTCCTTCCCTGTGATGTCTTCCTTCATGTTCCTGGTCATGCTCTATTCCTAGAGGAATCTTGCTTTTTCTGGCCAATTTATATGTCCTCTCCTTGGATCTTATGCTATCCCTAATTTCCCTTGTTAGCCACGGTTGAGTCACCTTTTTTGTTTTATTTTTATGTCAAACTGTGATGAACAAATTCTGTAGTTCATCCATGCGGTCTTTGAATGTTTGCCATTGCCTATCCAGCATCAACCCTTTGAGTGACATTCCCCAATCAATCCTACCCAACTCGCGCCTCAGACCATCGTAGTTTCCTTTATTTAAATTTAGGACCCTAGTCTCTGAGTCAACTACTTCATTCTCCATCTTAATGAAGAATTCTATCATATTATGATCGATCCGACCCAAGGGGCCTCGTACAACAAGATTGCTAATTAATCTTTTCTCGTTACATAATTGTGGCAACATGGCTCTTATTGAATTCCTGCTGTGCAGATGCATGCAGGTTCCTAAGGGGATAACGATGGTTGTCTAATCTACTGGAATTTTTTGAGGATGTAACTGGTAAAATAGATAAGGGAGAACCAGTGGATGTGGTGTACCTGGACTTTCAGAAGGCCTTCGATAAGGTCCCGCATAAGAGATTAGTGTGTAAAGTTAAGGCACATGGGATTGGGGGCAAGGTATTGACTTGGATAGAGAACTGGTTGGCAGACAGAAAGCAAAGAGTTGGAATAAACGGGTCTTTTTCCGAGTGGCAGGCAGTGACTAGTGGGGTACCGCAGGGATCGGTCCTTGGACCCCAGCTATTCACAATATATATTAATGATCTAGACAAGGGAACTAGATGTAATATCTTCAAATTTGCAGATGACACAAAGCTGGGTGGGCGTGTGTGCTGTGAGAAGGATGTCGAGAAACTCCAGGATGATTTGGACATGTTGGGTGATTGGGCAGAAACATGGCAGATGCAATATAACGTGGATAAATGTGAGGTTATCCACTTTGGTGGCAAAAACAGGAAGGCAGATTATTATCTGAATGGCAATAGATTGGGAGAAGGGGAAGTGCAACAAGACCTGGGTGTCCTTGTGCACCAGTCGCTGAAGGTAAGCATGCAGGTGCAGCAGGCGGTTAAGAAGGCAAATGGTATGTTGGCCTTCGTAGCGAGAGGGTTTGAGTACAGGAACAAGGATGTCTTGCTGCAGTTGTACAGGGCCTTGGTGAGACCACATCTTGAGTATTGTGTGCAGTTTTGGTCGCCTTATCTGAGGAAGGATGTTCTTGCCATGGAAGGAGTTCAGCGAAGGTTCACCAGGCTGATACCTGGGATGGCAGGAATGATGTATGAGGAGAGATTGGGTCGATTGGGCTTGTACTCGCTGGAGTTTAGAAGAATGAGAGGTGATCTCATTGAAACTTATAAAATTCTGACAGGACTGGACAGGCTAGATGCAGGAAGGATGTTCCCGATGGTTGGGGAGTCCAGAACCAGGGGACACAGTCTAAGGATAAAGGGTAAGCCATTTAGGACAGAAATGAGGAGGAATTTCTTCACCCAGAGAGTGGTGAACCTGTGGAACTCTCTACTACAGAAGGCAGTGGAGGCCAGTTCATTAAATATACTCAAAAAGGAGTTGGATATATTTCTTAAGGCTAAAGGGATCAAGGGGTATGGGGAGAAAGCAGGGACCGGGTACTGAATTTGGATGATCAGCCATGATCGCATTGAATGGCGGAGCAGGCTCGAGGGGCCGAATGGCCTACTCCTGCTCCTATCTTCTATGTTTCTATGTTTCTTTGCCACAAGGAACATCATCGAGCAGACAATTGTCATCCTCAAACAACACGTTCACTGCCTGGACCATTCAGGAGGACCCTGCAGTACACCTCTGAGTGGGTATCCAGATTTGTAGTCAACTGCTGCCTATAACCGACATGAGGGACCAGCCCTTACCACCACCTGCGAAGTGACAAATTGAGGAGGAGCAGGAAGAGGAGGAAGAGAGGCAGCAACAAAGACTGTCCCTTTCTGGCAGGGCTCTACACAAACAGTGGATTGAGGAGCTCTTCCAATAACCTTAATTCCATGTCCCCATTCACCAGCAGTCCCACATTCCTTGGGGGAGAAATTGACTAACCCCCGAAAATGGGATGTGGAGATCACGGTACACGATTAACCTGTGCCCGTTCATTGCATTGCAGGCAGCACGTTAAATTCGTGCTGTCTGCTGCTTTACATTGGCTGCATGCATCAGCAGGGGGTCCAATATCACGAGTCACTGGCGCTACTTAAAGGTAGCCTGTGCCTCTTCAAAGGGAGGTACATTGTGGCTGCAAGAAGTGGTGGGAGACATTTGAAAACTGAATCAGTGCTGTCATACTTTGAAGAATGGCTGAACATGCGAGAGAGTGAGCACCAAGGTTTTCAGGCACTGCACTGGAGGTCTTGGTGGAAGAGGTAGAAAGAAGGAGAGACCTCTGTATCCGCAGGGGGGTAGGAGGCCCTCCAGACAAATGCTCAGGAGGCAGTGGAAAGTAGCGGCAGAGGTCAATGCCAGGAGTGTTGCTCCAAGAACATGGATGTAGTACAGGAAGAAGTTTAATTATTTCACACGAGTTATCAAGGTGAGTGAGTTCATCTTCAAATGGCATATCCTACCAACTGCACCACTAGCCTCATCCACGGCTCAATTCACCACACCCCCATCACCCATATACCAACAATCTCTATCAATCAGGACTCAACCCTTTCATTCATATGCTTTACCTCACCCTCACACACTTAGCATTGTTGCAAGACTTCAACCCACGACTCACAGCTCACAAACACTGGCAGCTAGTCAACCATGACAGTCACATCACCCAAACAGATTGCAGGACACTCAGTGACACACTTCCTGCAGATGGTGTAAGCACGCACTTCTTACTTTCTCCTCTCCCCCTCACCAAAACCCAACTCTTGTCCCTTTTTCATTTCAGCCTTCCCAGTCAGTGGAGGAAGAGGAAGAAGACACTGAAGATGAAGAGACACCGTCACTCGATCTTACACTCGAAGCCACCAGCTGAAACATTGACACTGCTTGTATTTTAGAGACTAGGATAGAGGAGGGATATGCACATGGTGAGACAAGTGTGCAGGAGCCAGGGTGGGGGCAAAGGATAGTGCAGGTGCCAGCTTGCCGAAGGGGGTGAGGTCGCACACTAATTTTGTAGCAGAGGAGTCAGATGAGGAGTTTGATAAGCCATTCTAAAGAAGAAGGCTGATGGGTGTACATAACCAAATGCTTGGTGCACTGGAAAGCCTGTGCTCAATGTCAAGGAGCATGAAGGAGTCCAGCACCAACTTGGCGCAGAGCTTTGCGCAGACCTTGAAGCCCATCCTTTCCAACATGGAACAGGTATGGTAGAAGAGTGGTTATGTTACTGGACTAGTAATTCAGAGGCTTGGACTAATGATCCAGAGATGTGAGTTCAAATCCCACCATGCCAGCTGGGGAATTTAAATTCCGTTAATTAAATAAATTTGGAATAAAAAGGTAGTATCAGTAATAGTGACCATGAAACTATCGGATTGCCAATGTGCATCCATCTTCAGCCAGAAGTGCCGAGTGGATGATCCATCTCGGCCTCCTCCTGAGATCCCCACCATTACAGCAGCCTAAGCCAATTCGATTCACTCCACGTGATATCAAGAAACGGCTCAGTGCACTGGATACAGCAAAGGCTGTGGGCCCCGACAACATCACGGCTGTCGTGCTCAAGACTTGTGCTCCAGAAATAGCCACACTTCTAGCGAAGCAGTTCCAGTACAGCTACAACACTGGCATCAATATGGAAAACTGCCCAGGTATATCCTATCCACAAAAAGCAGGACAAATCCAATCCGGCCAATTACTGCCCCATCAGTCTACTCTCAATCATCAGCAAAGTGATGGAAGGTGTCATTGACAGTGCTATCAAGCGACACTTACTCACCAATAACTGATGCTCAGTTTGGGTTCTGCCAGGACCACTTGGCTCCAGACCTCATTAAAGCCTTGGTCCAAACATGTACAAAAGAGCTGAATTCCAGAGGTGAGGCGAGAGTGGCTGCCCTTGACATCAAGGCAGCATTTGTCCGAGTGTGGCATCAAGGAGCCCTAGTAAAATTGAAGTTAATGGGAATCAGGGGGAAATCTCTCCACTGGCTGGAGTCATACCTAGCACAAAGGAAGATGGTTTTGGTGGTTGGAGGTCAATCATCTCAGCCCCAGGACATCGCTGCAGGAGTTGCCCAGGGCAGTGTCCTAGACCCAACCATCTTTAGCTGCTTCATCAATGACCTTCCCTCCATCATAAGGTCAGAAGTGGGAATGTTCGTTGATGATTGCACATTGTTCTGTTCCATTCGCAATTCCTCAAATAATGAAGCAGTCCATGCCCAATTGCAGCAAAACCTGGATGACATTCAGGCTTGGGCTGATAAGGGGCAAGTAACATTTGCACCACAGAAGTGCCAGGCAATGACCATCTCCAACAAGCTGGTGTCTAGCCACAGCCCCTTGACATTCAACAGCATTACCATCGCCAAATCCCCCACCATCAACATCCTGGGGGTCACCATTGACCAGAAACTTAACTGGATCGGCCACATAAATACTGTGGCAACAAGAACAGGTCAGAAGCTGGGTATTCTGCAGCGAGTGTCTCACTTCTTGACTCCCCAAAGCCTTCCCACCATTTACAAGTCAGGAGTGTGATGGAATAATCTTCAGTTACCTGGATGAGTGCCGCTCCAACAACACTCAAGAAACTCAACACCATCCAAGACAAAGCAGCCCGTTTGATTGGCACCCCATCCACCACCTTAAACATTCACTCCCTCCACCACCGGCGTACCGTGGCTGCAAGTTGTACCATCTACAAGATGCACTGCAGCAACTCACCAAGGCTTCTTTGGTAGCATCTCCCAAACTCGGGACTTCTACCACCTAGAAGGACAAGGGCAGCAGGCGCATGGGAACGCCACCACCTCCAAGTTCCCCTTCAAGTCACATACTATCCTGACTTAGAAGTATATCGCCGATCCTTCATCGTCGCTGGGTTAAAATCCTGGAACTCCCTCCCTAACAGCACTGTGGGAGTACCTTCACCACATGGACTGGAGCAGTTCAAGAAGGCGGCTCACCACCACCTTCTCAAGGGCAATTAGGGATGGGCAATAAATGCTGGCTTTGCCAGCGATGCCTGCATCCCATGAACAAATAAGAAAAAGGTGGTCAGCTCCATCAGCACACCTATGGAACAATGTTCCCGTCTGGAGGTCCCACGCAGCCACTCACCGGCTTTTCAATGGAAATAACCACCCATGCACAAAGATTTGAATGGGCTGCGCAGCCAGTTAAAGGGCCCGTGCACCAAAAAAATAGGAGGGAACATTGCTGTGGAACCCAGCATGATGCAGCATCAGATGGCCAATATCACAGCTTCCATTGCAGCACAAGCAGCTTCCATCACAGGTCTGAGTGTTTCAGCGGAAGCTCAGACTGCTGCCATCATGACTCTGGATACCACTGTCCAAAGGGGCTTCCAGGACATCACAACAGTCCATCAATCTGTTCTCCAAAAGATCAGTAGGATTGCTGAGGCACCGCCCCAGGAGAGTGGCTCTGGCTACATGGAGCACAAACCTGCTGTGCTCTCTCAGGAAGATAGCATTCCTGCTGCCACCCCTGTCACTCCGTCAGTGCCCTTGCTGATGCCTTTCAGCCAGCCAGCACGGATTGCTGCTGCCCATGCCAAGATGGTGCAGTCTGAAGCTGGGCCTTCTAGGCCCAGAGCTGCTTGAGGTCGCCCTTCCAGGCCATCTGCAGTCTCCGCAAATGGAAGTCAGCAACCTTCCACCAACCATGATGCAACCACTGGGGAAGCACCTCGTAGGAGAACTAAGATAGCAAAGGCACACAGGGGACAGGCACTAAGGGAATACACAAGGGTCATTGGTTTATTTTTGTATACATTTTGTCATGATTTCATTTATAAATTTGGATTGGAATGTGCATTTTCTGGTGATTTTTATTTTTGTGTTGTGGGAAAGAGGACAATGTGATGGTCAGTGATAGAGGAAAGGTAAGGAGTGTGGGACTGTTGGTGAATGGGGAGGTGTGGCTGAGGTTACTGGTATTGCTCATCAATCATTTCATCATGTAGAGCCCGGGAAGAAAGGGGCTGCCTACATTGTAGCCTTCCTTCCTCTTCCTGTTCCTCCATTTCCTGTTGCACTTCCTCTTTCTCCACTTCCTCCTCCTCCTCCTCATCCTCTTCCTCGTGCTCCTGCTCCTAGACTTCTCACCTGATAGGTGGTGGCAAGGGCTGTTCCCTCATAATGGCCAGGTTGGCAGCATGCAGCATACCACCAGAAATCTTGATACCTGCTCAACTGAGTACTGCAGGGCTCCTCAGTGTGGTCCAGGTAGCTTAAGAACACCAATGGTGTGCTCTATAATGTTCCTTGTGTCAGCATGGCTCTCAGTGTAGGCCTGCTGTGCACGTGTGCGTGGGTTCCAGACCAGAATCATGAGCCACGTCATGAGTGGATAACCCTTGTTGCCCAGTATCAGTCTTTGACTTGCAATGGTGGGTCAAATACAGGTACCACAGAGGACTGCCGCAGAATGAAGGAATCATGACTACTGCCAGGATAACGGGCATTCACCTGCATGATGTGCTGCCTTTGGTCGCACACCAGCTGCACATTGAGGGAGTAGAATCCCTTTCAGTTCATGAAAATGGCTGAGTTCAGATGAGCTTCATGTAATGCAATGTGCATGCAGTCAATGGCACCCTTCACCATGTGGAAGCCTGCAATCCCTGCAAACCCATGTGCTCACTCCGCCTGCTTGTCTCTGGCAAAAGGGAATGAAATTAAGTTGTCTCTCTGTGTATAGAGAGTCTCAGTGACCTCCCTTATGCAGCAGTGCACTGCAAGCTGTCAGATGTTGCTTATATCTCCGGCAGCAGCCTAGAAGGATCCAGATGCATAAAGGTTAAGATCCATGGTCACCTTGACAGCCGCAGGCAAGCTGTCCTTGCCCTGTTTTGAGGTTGCAGTTGTGGCTGCAGCAGTTGGCAGATTTCATTCACAACCCCTTTGAAGTGAAGATGTCTCATGCATTGGTCCTCGCTGAAGTTGAGGGAAGAGAATTGCTCCCTGAAGACTCTCGGTGGATATGGCCTCCTGCTGAGAGCACTTCTTCCTCCTCCTCCCTCTTCTAGCAGCTTGTCTTGCTCTGCATGGCCTCTCTTCATTGTCCCAGATAGGCTAAATTCCAAGAGGAAGGCCTACCAGGCCACACATGTCTGGAAGCAACTTGTTTCAGCACAAGCTTTTAAATGACCAAAAAAGTACTTCAGCACCAGCCAGACCACTCCCTGTAGAGTATTCACACTTTAGACAAGTATAGGAAAGCTCCAAAAACACGTACAATTGCACCAGCACCCAGAAAAAATAATCCAGTAACTAACCTGTTATTAGTTCATGATCCCTTTAAGTAGCACTGGTGTCGGGTCATTCATGCCGTTTAACATCGTGTTCAGCTGTGCGAGGTTGAAACAGGGCGTGGGCAGAAGCGTGGCATTCAAAAATGGCAGTGCTGGCATCAAATCAGCTTTACAAACTGATTGACATCATAATCTGCCTGTTCTGCATGTTGCCGGCGATCGTTATGTGCACACGCACAAACGCCTTTACCAAGATTGTGTCCGGCGCAATTCCCATCGGAAGTGTGCGCACACATCTTGGATGCCATTTTCCACCATTTGGAGGCTGTGTAGCACCTAAAAAATGGTGCTACACAGCCCAATTTCTCTTCCCTTGTCTTTCTTCTTACACTAACCATCACATCGTCCTCTTTCTCTCAAAACTTATTGGTATTTCCCTCAATACCAAATGCAAATTCAAATCAATAGTGGCATTCTGCACACAAAAGTGAACTAATTACCTTTGTGCATTCCCTTAGTGCCCGTCTTTTGTGTACTTTTCTCTATCCAGGTGCTCCTATATGGTGCTTCCCCAGTGGCTGGAGTTTGGGCGGTTGAAGGCCGCTGAGCTTTCATTGCAGATGGCATTGTAGGACAACCTCAAGCATCCCTGGGTCTAGAGGGCCCGGCTTCAAACTGTATTATCTCAGCCTGGGCTGCAGCAACCTGGGCCAGCTGGCTGACAGACAACAGCAAGGGCACTGGCGAAGTGGCAGGTGCGGGAGCAGCAATGTCCACCTCCTGAGAGAGGACAGCAGGTTCCTCTTCCATGGAGCCACTGCCACTCTCCTGGGGTGGCACCTCATAATGCGCTGCTGGAGAACTGATGATGACTGCTGTTATGCCCTGGAAGCCTCTTTCAACAGTGACACCCAGAGCCAAGGTGGTAGCTGTCTGCGATGGAAGCTGTCAGATTGGTCACGAGACACTCCATCATGGTGGGTTCCATCGTTGTGCTGATCAAGGTGACCAGCCATTCCATGCTGTAAAGGATGGGCTCCATGCTCTGCGCAAAACCTTGCGCCAAGTTGGAGGTGGACTCCTCCATGCTCTGTGACATTGTGCTCCTTCCAAGTGCACCAAGCATTTTTTGATGTATGCCCAATAGCCTTCTGTAGCCTGGCCCATTAAAGACCGCATCTGAGTCTTCTGCAACAGAACTGGTATGTGAACATGCCCTTCAGCGAGGTGGCACCTGTGGCTTCCTGTCCCCCTGCCCTGGCTCCTGCACACTTGGAGCAGGGTGGTTGAGGGCCGGTATGTAAGTCACAGGCTCTGATCCCCAAGTAAGTGTATGGCCGCTTTAAGAAACTTTAAAGATAATTGCACCTAGAGTGGGTGCACCTGGAGTGGGAGGAGACTTTCCCCAGCCGGGTGAGCATAAAAAGGGAGGTTCAGGAATAGTGCAAGAGCCTTTATAGTTTGTTTTTTAAAAAAAAGGTGTTTGGAGCTTGGATTGTTCAAGGATAACTATTTGTAAAGAAAAGGAGGCTCTGAGATGATAGGACCTTGTAACTCCGGTGACTCACCATGTGCAGATCCCTCCTCTAATCCAGCTGGTTCATCTTCCTCCACTGGCTGAGGACCTTCAACATCCTGAATTGAAAGTTAGGTTGTGGTGTGGGGAGAGCAGAGAGGCAGATATGTGTGCTGACAGCATCTGCAGCCTCTCATTCAGAGTGTGTGGGGTGAACTGAGAGGCGAGAGGGAGGATTAAGTATGCAGAAACCCTGCTCAGCAATTCATCCAGTGACCATACTCTCCACTCTGCCTCTCCCCATTATGGACAGCACCGTTTCCTCAAGGGGAAAGGATGTGAAGTCGTGCGGCTCCTCCACCAGTGACAGTCTGCTGCACCACCTTCTCAATCAAGGGATATGGGGATAGTGCAGGAAAGTGGAGTTGAGGTAAAAGATCAGCCATGATCTTATTGAATGGAGCAGCAGGCTCGAAGGGCTGAGTGGCCTACTCTTGCTCCTATTATGTTCTTGCAAGAAGGGAGTGTTAGTGAGAGTCTTGTGATCTGTTTGGGTAATGTGATTGCCATGATTGAATAGCTGCCAGTGTGTGTGGCGAGATGTGGGTGTGAAGCAAACATTGAAATCAGCATGGATTGTACGTGCTGCCTGCATTGCAATCAACGGACCTGGGTTAATCGGGCCGTGATCCCCGTGCCTGTTTTCCCATACTATCCAATATATTCTTTGCACCTTTTACTGTAAGTGGCCAAATTCCTTCAAATGGCTGCTGCAATGCCAGAATTTTTACCCCGACCTGTGACAGCTCCTAGTGGTGTGCACATACTTGGATCTCGCCATCAATCTGTAATTAGGGTTGGTCATGTAATCAGCCCCATGGTGAACATTTAGAAAACAGAGTTCACTGAGTCCATCTATTCATTATCTGTATTTTGATTTCCATTTTCCTTCTTTGAATTGCACTCGTTTTCTCATATCACGATCTCACAGAGGGAAATAACAGTGATGATTTTATTAAATTTTAATGGTAGCTTGCTTTTCCTATAAACAAAAGTGATGAATCTGATTTTTTTTAATTGCCTTTGCAAAATCAATGAACTACCGTGTAGTAGCTTCCCTGATGGTTTAGGCCATTTATCCAGTGAGTGAATCTGAGCTATATAGGCAAACCACATTTCATTTTGCGTCTCCAGGGTGGCAGTAAGGGTGCTATAATTGGTCTTGGTGTCCCCGAGTTATGGATGAGCTAGGGTTCCCACTGCTGATCATTATCCAGTGGTCCTTAAGAGGGGTGCACATTTATGGACAATTGGTGAGGATGGGATTGGGCTCAGCTCTGAAGACAGTCAAATAGTCTGGTTGCACTCACTGTCAAGGTACACACATGTGCATAGATGAGATGTCAGAGGCAAGCCACCACCTCAGGAGCAAAGGTGGGTAAATGGAGTTGAGGTATAGAACAGCCATGATCTTATTGAATAGTGGAGCAGCTCGAGGGGGATGAATAGCCTAATTCTGTTCCTATGGCACTGTACTCTGCCAAAAGAAGAGGAAAAACTGTTGGAGAAAATAGGAGAGAAATTTAAAATAATCGAGGATGAGAATGGGTCGAGGCAAAGCATTGATATAAAACAGGTTTGTTGCAATTATGGTAATAAATAATTCAAATATATTAAAATCAGAATCCCTGCTATGTGCAGAATACACAGACAAACTCTGTGGGTTAAAGCTAGATACATCGACATACATAGGTTGACATAATGCTTAGAACACTGCAATTTTGCCTCTGCGATTTAGGACTGATTCAAGACCAGAAACATGGGATGAAAGTTTCCTGTTTCTGATGACTGTAAAGGGCCTCACATGAAATGATTTGGGCTGTCGCAATTCAGTTCCCAGTGGATGTGAGTCTACAGTACAAAACTGGCTCTAATTCAGCACTAATTGGCACTATTTCAACAATGAGTCTTTCTTCTCTATAGTGTACAGTTTTTACATTAATTGTTTCCGTTCATCGGATGTTAATAAGTCAGGGGATTCAAAAAGGTAAAACTCTAACCTTTTGTAACCCATTTAAAAAAAAATAACCTGACAAATCTTTAAAACATTTTTTTAAGTAATGCAACCATCAGCAGCAGATGATGTACACCAATGTTTGCTCCCCAGGCAACTGTCACAAAGCCTTCATCTTAAGGGAGTGCATGACCCCATCAATATTTGACCCATAAATATAAGTCTCAAGGTGGCTCCCGGCCAATTAAGGCAGCCATGGCTCCTGACTCGGGCCTGGAATTTCCTGTGGGGGACTAATCTTGAAAGTTGCACCCAAAATCATGCACATTGCTGTGCCCACTCTTTCTACATCAATTTACGTCAATCCCTTAGAATATGCCCAAACATAAAATGGGAGAAAATCAATGTAAATGGCCAACGTGGTTTGAATGTAATTAGAACATAACCAATGGGGCCTCAAGGTGTTAGGGTGGAGGACTATAAAAGTGGGGGTGATAAAATATTTTCCTTTAAAGTGAGGCTGGGGAGTGCAAAGTAAACCTCGATGGAGATGGGGGAATTTAATTCCTGTTTCTACTACATCCTCTTTCTCCTTCTTTGTCAGGAAGTGCGGAAGTTGCCTGGCTGGAAGATTGTGACCGTCGCTGTTATATCATAGAATCATAGAGCACAGAAGGAGGCCATTCAGCCCATCATGCCTGTGCAGGCTCTTTGAAAGGGCAGTTGTGTTTAGTCCCACCCGCCTCCCCCACCACCCCCCCCTGCTTTTTGTCCATAACCCTGTAAGTTCCTCATCCTCAAGTAGCTGTCCAGCTCCCTTTTAAAATTGTTTATGGAATCAGCTTCCAACGCCTTTTCAGGTTGAGCGTTCCAGATCCCGACAACTCGGGGGGAAAAAATTCTCCTCATCTCCCGTCTAAATCTTTTGCCAATTATTTTAAATCTATGACCTCTGGTTATTGACCCACTCTTCAGAGGGAAGTTTTTCTCTATCTACTTTATCAAAACCTCTCATCATCTTGAAAACCTCTATTAGGTCACCTCTTAACCTTCCCTGTTCCAAAGAGAATAGTCCTAACTTTTCCAACCTCTCCTCATAACTGAAGTCCCTCATCCCTGGTAACATGCTGGTAAACCTCCTCTGTACCCTTTCTAAGGCCTTTACATCTTTCCTGAAGTGTGGTGCCCAGAATTGTCCAAAATACTCCAGCTGAGGCCTAACCAGTGATTTATAAAGTTCTAGCATGATCTCTTTGCTTTTATATTCTATTCCTCTATTTATAACCCAAGTAACCCATATGCTTTTTTAACCACCTTATCAACTTGCCCTGCCACCTTTAAGGATTTGTGAATGTGGATACCAAGGTCTCTCTACTCATCTACACTTTTCAACATCGGCCATTTATCGTATACGGTCTTTCCATATTAGTCCTCCCAAAGTGCATCACTTCACACTTCTTCACATTGAACTCCATCTGCCATACTTCTGCCCATTTCACCATCCTGTCTATGTCACCCTGAAGCCTATAACTATCCTCATCACTATCTACTATTTCGCCAAATTTCATATCATCTGCAAACTTTATAATGCTGCTCCCTACATCCGAGTCTGGGTCATTTATAAAAATTGAAAAGAGTAATGAACCCAAAACTGACCCTTGGGGAACACCACTGCAAACCACCTCCCAATCTGAAAAACATCCATCCACCACCACCACCCTTTGTTTCCTGTCACTGAGCCAATTCCATATCCATACCGCCACCTTCACCTTAATTCCATGGGCTTCCATCTTCTTAATAAGCCTCCTGTGTGGCACTTTATCGAATGCCTTCCGAAAGTCCATATGTGCAACATCTGCTGCACTACCTTGATCAACCTTCTGTGTTACCTCATCAAATAATTCAATCAAGTTAGTCAGACACGATTGCCTTTAACAAATCTATGCTGGCTCTCTTTGATTAATCCATGCCTTTCCAAATGAAAGTTTATTTTGTCCCTGATAATGGTTTCCAATAACTTGACGCTTGTTCGATGACTACCTTGTTTTTGAACTGCTATTGCTGCTAAGCAAAAAAAAATTCCAAGAGGTTAAAGATTTATTTAAATTTGTCAAAGTTTGCCAAAGTGTAATGTTTGCTAAAATTTACATTAGTTTAACTAACATTTCTAATGGCTCCTAAAATTGATTAATGTTGATTAAAGGCTTATCGTTGCAAATATGTAGTTGTTCAAATTTCTATAAAGAGATTAACATTGCCATAAAACACTGTTTGTAATTAAAATATGTTTCTCAGGGTCTAGTTAAGGTTTCTTGGAAAATCCCTGTAAGAATTTGTTTAAATGTCTAAGTTTATTTTAACTTTTTCAGGCAACATTTGTAGTTAATTGTAAAAATTTGCACTTAATGTTTACTAATTATATGAAACAATTTTTATAATAAAAAGAAGCCTTTAAAGTTAAGTACCGCTGTGTCTGACCCCTCTGGTTGTGACCTCTGTGGGGCGCTCATTGGGTAAAAGCCTGTGCCACAAGCTGCACTTTGACCGCCTTTCCCGTTCAAAGTAATGTCTCCTGCGGGCACGCCATGTCCCTTGACTCCAGCTCCTGCAGTCTAGGATCTTCTGCTTCAATTAGCTCCTCCCTGGTATGTCAAGATACAGACCTTCCATCATGGCAGAGTTGTGCAGGACACATCACACAATGAATATCCTCGCTACTCTCTCTGATGAATATGGGACACCCCAAGATTTGTCTAGGCACCTGAAGCAGCTCTTCAGCACCCCGATGATCCTCTCAGCCACCTGTCTGGCGGACACATGCATTTGGTTGTACCTCTCCTCAGCTTCGGTCTGGAGGAAGTGAAAAGGCATCAGCAGTCACAACAGCAAGGATTAAGCCTTATCACTGAGGATCCATCCTTCCACTTGGCCTCCATCCCAGTGCATGCATGTGATGACCAATTTGCGCACAATGAATGCATCTTGACAGGTCCCCACGTGCTGCTCATTCACATGCAAAATGTGCAGCTGGGCATCAGAAACCATCTGAACATTAAGGGAGTAGTAACCCTTTCTGTTCATGTAGCTTTCTGGGTTCTGAAGAGAAGCTATTTAGTGTGACGTATGTTCCATCGATTGCCCCAGCATGCTGGGGAAGCCAGTAATCCTGTCGAAACTTAATGTCCTCTACCTCTGCTCCACTGTGGACATACCACATCTGATGAACTCCCCAGCCCTAGGGAAAAGGGCTTCAGTTACCTGTAGAATGCAGGCCCTCACTGCACCTTGGCTAATCCTGCACAGGTCCCCCGTCGATACATAGAAAATTCCAGACCCTTAAAAGTTGAGTGCCGTTGTGACCTTCAATTCTACTGCTGCATGTGGACCAGGGCTTTAAGCCATCGCAGAACAAGTCACAGAGTTGGCTGAGGGTCTCTTTTGTAAAGTGTAGCTGTTGCACAGTCAGTTCCCCAGACATCTCCTGGAATGGTGGTCAAGGCCTATACCCACTCTGGGTCAGGAACTTACATGTGGGGGACTGTCTCTGGTTCTCTTCCTTCTCCTCCATAATAATGGAATCGACAGACGATCGTAAAAAATTAAGGAAATTTGGACATATTATAATTCCATGCATTCATCCCTCAAAGGAGTGATTAGAATCATAGAATCATAGAATGATACAGCACAGAAGGAGGCCATTTGGCCCATTGTACCTGTGCCAGCTCTTTGAAAGAGTTATCAGATTATCCCACTCCCCTGCTCTTTCCCCACAGCCCAGCAAATTTTCTTTTACAAGTATTTATCTAATTCCCTTTTGAAAGTTATTGTTGAATCTGTTTCCACGAATCTTTTAGGCAGTGCACTCCAGATCACAACAACCCTCTGCAGAAATACTTTTCTTCCTTGTGTCGCCTCTGGTTCTTTTGCCAATCATCATAAATCTGCACCCTCTGGTTACCGACCCTTCTGCCACTGAAAGCAGTTTCTCCTTATTTACTACATCAAAACCCTTCATGATTTTGAACACCACATAACAATCCTGAGATCTTCCGTAACCGCAAAGGCCACCACTCACTTAACGCGCAGCGACCACGCCCAGCGCTTCCTGATAGTCAATGCCCACTATGCTGGCAGCAGTCATGATGCCTTCATCCTGCATCAGTGCCATCACTTTTCCAGCCACCACATCAAACTTGAGGGTGGCTGCTCGGAAACAAGAGCTATCTGCTCAACCCCCGCCGCAACCCCAACACTCATGCCCAGCACTCATATAATGAGAGCCATGCTTCCACCAGGAACATCATCGAGCAGACCATCGGCCTACTGAAGCAACGGTTCTGCTGCCTTGAACGTTCGAGAAGAGCCCTGCAGTACACGCTGGAGCAGGTGTCCCATTTCCTGGTGGCTTGCTGCATGCTTCACAGCTTGGCCATCATGAAGGCCCTTGCCACCAGGGATTGCAGGACCACGTCAGAAGGATGAAGAAGAGGAGGTAGAGGTAGAGGAAGAGGAAGAGGAAGAGGAGGCAGGGAGGAGGCAGGCAGCCAATCCCCCTTTCGGATGGGCTGTTACACAGAGGAAATATTTCTGACAGCAGATCTGCAGCGACCCACAGCAATCCCTTTAAGGAGCAATGATGAGGCCACTGAAGAACTGGAAAAACTAGTCAGTGCAAGGTGTATACTGCAACTAGTTTTTGACAGATATTGCTGAAGGGTTCTGCATCTGTTTCATGATTTGTACATATTTAAATTAGGCCAATGCTGCTTTCAGGTGGCTGCGAGGACCAATGGCAGTGGCCATTCCAATGGCACAGATTGGAGACAGGACCTTGCGCACAGAATTTGGTATATGTTCGAAGAGTAATTCGATAATTCTTATATGTGGTGAATTTGTTCCTGCATAGCAGAAGCCTATCCAAGTTGGATACAATTAGTAAAGATTCACATGGGAGATTTCATGCATAGATTTGATCGATGACTGGCCAGCCACATTTATGAACTAATTCTAGTTTCCTGATGCTGTCCTATTGCTGATGGTGCCAACAATGAGCTCTATTCCAGAATGGATTTCAAGACAACAGTAAAGTTGTAGGAGTAGAACCAAAAGAAATATATTTATTATACCTCTCTTTCACAAATCAATGATAGGAAAGGATAGTATTAAATTATGAAAATCCAAACTCTCTAAATTGAAAACAGTTGAATCCCTCAAAGAAGTCATTATAATGCAAAACTAAGTTAGGAAGAATATTAAAGGCCAGATTTTACAAAAAATAATAATGTGTGTGAACGACATACGGTGTTATTAATGTGCAAATTGGCCAGCAACTTGTAGTGAGGAAGAGATACCCCATGAATTGTGAATCGTCACATTGTGAATCGCTGGCCGATTTGCACCGCTCTGCCGTTAGCTTTGTAAAAACGGCATCTTTCGGTTAACCTCCTTATGATTTTCATGAAGTTACTGCATTTGCACATTAATTGCTCATTAAACTCACCACAGAAAGTTAAGTCTAGTAATTATCAGCGAAAGTATCCTGTTAATGACATGATAATTTTTAATGACTATTAATCATACTCTCTTGCCCAGAAAGTAAACAATTATAAGTATGGAGTCTCATTTCTTCAGGTTGTGAATTGTTTTAGGAGATTTTAAAAATGTCAAATTTTAAAATTAAAATTGTTTTTCTCTTACTTTTCCTTTCTGTCCTTTTTTCTCTCTCCTAATCCAATCTTTCTTTCTCTCTCTTTATTTCTCTTTCTGTACCTGATTTGGCATTGAAATCACCCACTCTAATTCACCCTCCTTCTCAGTCCTTTCTCTGTTTTTTTCTCTCAATCCTTTACCCTCATTGGTTAAGGAGACAAACAGTTTGTCCCGTTGTTCACCAAAGTCCCAGGTGCCTTGTTGCCCTCGCTGTGCCGTTATCAGCTTACACTTCCAGCAACTTCATTGCCAAAACATTTGAAGACCTAAACATGCACAAACATGTCTAACTGATGGAGCATGCTGCGAGATGCCCCGCTCCAGCAAAATCTGGCCCTAGGTTGTTAGCAATTAACATATAGGCTCGTAATTTGCGGTCAGCGGTGAAGTAAAGGCGTTCGCCGCTGACCCTAAAGTAAACTTCCCACAAAAATCTCGTGATCTCTGTGGCGAAGTTCTGTTTTTCCGACGTGCAGCTGAAATCAACGTAGTATAGTGGGAATCCCATAGTGCGAGCTGCTGTGATGTCAACAAGCTGTCTAAGCAGCCAATCACAATGCAGGATTCTCATAGCCAGCGAACCAGGAAATAGAAAGCACTAACAATCAGTCACTTTTTAAAAAATTTACAGAGAGCGAAATGAAGATTTTTTTTTACATACACTGGGTTAGAAGGTAGAAGGTAGAAGCTGAAATATCATGAACAAACTTTAAAAATAAACATTTTTAAAAGTTAATTTTTAAATCTAATGGCCTAGAATTTGCGGTCAGCAGCGAAGCAAAGGCGTTCACCGCTGGCCCCAAGGTAAGCTTTGCACAACGATCTTGCGATTTCTATGTTGAGAAGTTCAGTTTTTCCGACTCTTAACTGAAATCAATGTAGTGCAGTGGGAATCCCCTAGTGCGAGCTGCTGTGACGTCAACAAGCTGTCTAAGCAGCCAATCAAAATGCAGAATTCTCACAGCCAGCGAACCAGGAAGTGGGTAAGCTATTAAAATTATAATTAAAATTTTTTTTTAGAGAGAAACCAAAGATTGGGGCTCTCACATGGGGAAAAGGCAAACCTGAAATAAAGATGGACAAACTTTTAAAAAATACCGTTTTTTTTAAGTTTCGTAAAAATTTTACTTTTTATTAAAATGGATAAATTTAACATTGCACAAAATTAAAATGAGTTTTTCAGGGCCATAAGATTTTCAGAGTCACGCTGTTAAAACCCCAGTTACGGGAGAGTGCCAGTTCAAGCAGTCACAGGACGAGAGAGTGCCAGTTCAAACTGAAAGAGGACAAGATAGATTTTAAAGCATTTCAGTTTGAACTGGCACGATCATTTAATCATGTCTTTGTAACTTAATTTCCCGTGTCCATACGCGTACGTGTTTTGGCTGCTGCTCCAGACCCGAGTTCCATCACTTCCATCTCTCCCATTTTCCTCTTTCTTCATTACCCTCCCCCAGCCTTCATGCCTCCTCTTCTTTCTCCACTGTTATGCACTCCACCCTCACTAGCCCCTATTCTCCACTACTCATCATTCTTCCTACTCTCCTGCCGCCGCTCAAGGCTCGACTCCCTCCTAAATAATTCCACAGCTTCCCTCTGTGCCTCTCTTGGCATCCTTTGAAAGGCCCACCGAGGCTCTCATCGCTATCTCCTAGCTAGCAGCAGCCCAAATTGCCCTATCTTACTCTCTCCCTGCCCTAAGTGCCTGCTGCAAGCTAATCTCGCCAACCTCCTCCCTGTCCCTCCCTGCTCTGCCCCTCTGGACCACGCCAGTAAATTAGGTATCATCGGCCCTTTCCGCATTTCCCTTCAAAATGTACATTCACTTGTAAATAAGGGCCTTGTCATCCATGAAACATAGAAACATAGAAGATAGGAGCAGGAGTAGGCCTTTCGGCCCCTCGAGCCTGCTCCGCCATTCAATGTGATCATGGCTGATCATCCAAACTCAGTACCCTGTCCCTGCCTTTTCCCCATATCCCTTGATCCCTTTAGCCTTAAGAAATATATCTAACTCCTTCTTGAATATATTTAATGAATTGGCCTCCACTGCCTTCTGTGGTAGAGAATTCCACAGGTTCACCACTCTCTGGGTGAAGAAATTCCTCCTCATCTCTGTCCTAAATGGCTTACCCCTTACCCTTAGACTGTGACCCCTGGCTCTGGACTCCCCCGCCATCGGGAACATCCTTCCTGCATCTTGTCTGTCTAGTCCTGTTAGAATTTTATAAGTTTCAATGAGATCCCCTCTCATTCTTCTAAACTCCAGCGAATATAAGCCCAATCGACCCAATCTCTCCTCATACGTCATTCCTGCCATCTCAGGTATCAGTCTGGTGAATCTTCGCTGCACTCCCTCCATGGCAAGAACATCCTTCCTCAGATAAGGCGACCAAAACTGCACACAATACTCAAGGTGTGGTCTCACCAAGGCCCTGTACAACTGCCGCAAGACATCCTTGTTCCTGTACTCGAACCCTCTCGCTACGAAGGCCAACATACCATTTGCCTTCTTAACCGCCTGCTGCACCTGCATGCTTACCTTCAGCGACTGGTGCACAAGGACACCCAGGTCTCGTTGCACTTCTCCTTCTCCCAATCTATTGCCGTTCAGATAATAATCTGCTTTCCTGTTTTTGCCACCAAAGTGGATAACCTTGCATTTATCCACATTATAATGCATCTGCCATGCATCTGCCCAATCACCCAACCTGTCCAAATCATACTGGAGTTTCTTGGCATCCTCCTCACAGCACACATGCCCACCCAGCTTTGTGTCGTCTGCAAACCTGGAGATATTACATCTAGTTCCCTCGTTTAGATCATTAATATATATTGTGAATGACCTTATTGTGGATGATCAAATGGACATCATGGCATTGCCGGAGACATGGTTGAGGGGTGTTGACACCTTTCCCCTTAATAAAGCTTCCCCATCTGGCTATACTTTCCACCATATTCCATGCCCAAACTGCCGTAGTGGTGGTGTAGCCCTTATCTCTAAATCACACCTTGGTCTGTCTCCCTACTCCGGCAACTTCTCCTCCTTTGAACATTTCACCTTGTTCCACCCCTCACGCCTCTCTTTTAAAATCCTTATTCTGTACCAAACCAATTTTCTCAATGATATCTCTTCTCTGCTTTCCTCCCTCTGCCTCTGCTCCGAGCGACTTCTCATCCTCAGTGATTTCAACCTCCATCTCAAACTATCTTGCTCCCTCTCCTCTGAGTTCACTGCCCTCCTTTCCTCCTTTAATCTCTGCCTTCATATCAACTCCCCCTCCCATATACATGGCCACCCCCTCAATCTTAACATCTCACGTGGCCTCACTACCACCCCCCCCCCCCCCCCCCCCGTAACCATAAGGCAATCTCCTTATATCACTCTCTATCCATATTCCACTTCCCCCTCCTAAACCCACTTCTTTTCGTATCTGCTTCTGGAAAAAACTCTCCCTCAAGTCCCTTACCACTGCACTTTCTAATTCCTGATACCGAGCCTTGGGCCTACTGTTCCCCATGACATCTCTGCAGCTACTGCCTTACTAAATCACACCCTCTCCACCACATTTGATGCCCTTGTCCCCACTAACATCATTACACTCTCTCACCCTAGTCATTGCCCCTGGTATACCCCTCATTGCCGCTCCCTTAGGTCCAGGGGACGCAGACTTGAACATCTTTGGCGGACAACTGGTCTAATCATCCATCACCAGATTTGGCTAGAAGATATAAAGCACTACTGGGTCCTGCTCACCATCACTAAAACCATCCACTATTCTAAGATCATCCAGGACGGCAAAAATAATACCAGGCTTCTCTTCACCACCACTAACCATCTTCTCAAACCACCCTCCCCTGCCTCCTCCTCCCTCACCTCCAACAATAAATGTGAGGAGCTCATGGACTTCTTTGTTATAAAGATCAACAACATCCGTTCAACTGTTTCTGCTTTCAATTCCTTCCCTTCTCCTAGCCCACCGGACCTTGCTCTCCGTTTTCCCCGTCCTAACCCTAAATTAGCATAATTCTCTCATTTCTCTCCTATCTCCCCTCTTGCCCTTTCAAAGCTCATCTTGTCAATGAGACCGACCTCCTGCTCTCTCGAACCTATTCCTACTAAATTGCTGAAAATCCAACTTTCCTTCCTGGCTCCCATGTTAGTGGATATTGTTCAGTTCTTTCTCCTCCAGTATTGTCCCCCTTTCCTTCAAATCTGCCGCCATCACCCCTCTCCTCAAAAAAACAACCCTTGACCCCTTCATCCTTGCAAACCATCGCTCCATCTCCAACCTCCCTTTCCTCTCCAAAGTTCTTGAACGTGTTGTCGCCTCCCAAATCCGAGCCCATCTTTCCCAGAACTCCTTGTTTGAATCCCTCCAATCAGGCTTCCGCCCTTGCCACAGTACTGAAACTGCTCTTACCAAGGTCACAAATGACATCCTAATTGACTGCGACAAAGGTAATCTATCCCTTCCCGTCCTTCTGGACCTGTCTCCAGCCTTTGATACGATTGACCACAAAATCCTGCTCCAACGCCTCTCCACCATCGTCCAGCTGGATGGGACGGCACTCGCCTGGTTTCATTCCTATCTTTTCAGCCGTAACCATAGAATCACCTACAATGGCTTCTCTTCCAAATCCTGTACAGTCACCTCTAGTGTCCCCCAAGGATCTATCCTTGGCCCCTTCCTATTTCTCATCTACATGCTGCCCCTCGGTGACATCATATGGCAGCACAATGTGAGTTTTCACATGTACACTGATGATGCCCAGCTCTACTTACATCTCCTCCACCTTTCTCGAACCCTCCACCATCTTTATACTATCAGACTGCTTGTCCAACATCCAGCACTGGATGAGTAGAAATTTCCTCCAATTAAATATTGGGAAGACTGAAGTCATTGTCTTTGGTTCATGCCACAAACGCCATTCCCTTTGCACTGATTCGATCTCTCTCCCCGGCGACTGTCTAAGGCTGACCAGTCTGTTCGCAACACTGGTGTCATATTTGATCACAAATTGAGCTTCGCACCTTAAATCCATTCTACTTCTCACCCATGCCCCCCCTCAGTCAGTACCCCACATGCTGCCTCGAGTCCCGATGGCCGAGTCTGCCCCTGCACAGGTGCAGGTGGTGCAGTCTTTAATGGGGCCCTCACAAGCTCCAAAACCCAGAGGTCATCGGCCAAGAGCATCTCAGCAGTCAGTGCAAGGATCTGAGCAGCCTGCCTCTACCTCTGCTGAAGCCTATGGGGTTGCACCACCTAGGAGCACTAGGAAAAGGAAGAGTAAAGCTTTGTAGTTGCAAAAGGGTATGCACATGGGTGTATGAGAAAATGTTATGTTGTGAAGTTTCTGTTCTTTAGTAGAATCACATAAATTTTATTAGTTTGCACCACTTTCCCGTCTTGCACAGTCTTGGTTGCTGGGTGACAAGTTGCCTTTTAACTACACGGATGTAGTCAGATTTGTAGACAGAAACAACTACCACATGGTTCCACGTATGTCAGACTGAGCCTTAAGGCAAAGATGTATTGAAACTGTGGGTCAGGGAGGAGACGGCAATAACATTAACGTTTGTGCAAACGTGTTGTCGAAACAGCTGGATGACTCGACTCCAGAATTATTATGACTATTCATGCTTTTAATGTGCAAGATATAAAAAAAAGTGATGAAGGACTATATTTAGCAAAGAAATTAGAAGTAAACACTATTGAGGCATGAGTTAAAGGACCAATGAAAGAAGCTAATGGTGGCTAGTGTTTTCAACAATGGTCATTAGGTTTTAATGGCAGATTGCTATTACATACTCTGTTCAGGATACAAGGGGCTAGAAATTCGGCTGCTTTGCGCCTCTCGTTAGCGCCTGCGAGGGGGCGGTAATGGGGCGCTAAGGGGTTACTGACCAGGTATGGAGAAATCAGCGACGCTCGTGAACTTCCCTGCCAGTTTTGCGCTGGCGCTAACACTTACTGCCTCAGACTCTAGCACCCTGCAGATCGTGACGTCATCAAGTGCGCAGCATCCCGTTACCGCCCCAGATGTGAAATTGACTTTTGCCCCCTACATTATCTCCTCGCATTGACAATGTCAGCAAGAGGAAGCATTCTGAAGTCAGATGGCCACTTTGGGAGCGGTAATTAAAGGGAATGCTTTTCAGATCGTTAAACCTTTATTATTTGCACCAGTCTGGTGCCTGCGCAAAGTTTTCACTCTTTCATTGTTGCAGGATGTCCAAGCCCTACACTTGGTGACAGTGTTTTGAGCTGTATTGGCAGTCGCCTTGCAAGACTGCAGTGCCGACCAATAGCTTCTGGTGCAGTATTGTCCCTTCCCTTTAAGCGAGGGAAGCAGCCTCTGTGATTGAAGAGTGCCGTCTGGAATGCGCTGCAAATTGTCTCACGCTCTGCCGGTAACGCCCCGCTCTCCGACTTTAGTGCCCTAAGAGAAGTGGTTAATGCATGATTTAGCGCTCCATTTCCCCCTTGCAGTGCTACAACTGAATTTCGCGGGAGCCTATCATAGCACCTGGTGCTAATTTTTCAGCTTTCGAAGTTTTAGCACCCCAAACGGAGCTATAATGAATTTCTCCCCCAAGGTTTTGAGAAGTAAAACTGAGTAATATTCTGGGGACATAGAACTTAGTGAGGACTTGGCTGTACCAAATTTAATAAGTTTAAGAAGATCATTGACTGTATTCTATACTTAAATCAATTTAAGATTTTGTGCAGTTTCTTTTGTTGCATTTTTGAAAGAGAATGTTGAACCCAATTGTAGTGTATGTAACCTGTACTACCTTAAGAGGATACCTTAAGGTGATGGACTACTTTTTAACGGCTCCTGTACATTGTAGTACCGGTGGTGACCACACCGGTATATAAACCCTGCGGAGCAAAGTGTACCTCAGTTCCGCCCTGACCCTCAATCACTAAAGACCTGTTTACTTACTTCTGTAGTCTGTGTCCTGTTATTCAGTATAACTGCACTTGTAAACACAGACTCAACAGTGGCGACGAGTCTGATCGTACCTAGCAGCAGTTTTGCATCACCTCCCCCAGTACTGATTCTGGGGCCCATTCCAAGGAAGCTTCGTCCTCAGAAACGGGCGTCGAAAAAGGGCATCTGCCCTCAACATCCTGCTGAGCACTGCATCGCATGGGAGGCCATCGGGAACCCGGGTTGGTTTTCTGGCCACGAAGTCCAACATCAGCAACAGGCAGTGATCATCCCCTCTACGACAGCGGCGGGTAAGCCCGATCGAGCGGCACGGGGGTTAAGTCAGCCGAGTTGTCAGTGGGAGAAGGGGAGGGAAAACGAAGAAAAAGGGCGGAGAACATGACCGCAGCCGGTGTCAGGGGACGGACTGCAATCGGGGCAGAGACGCGCAGCAGCCAGAAAAACGCTTTATTGCCACAAGGACCGCGGGAGCGGCGGGGCAACAAGAGCAGCAGCGCAAGGAAGCGTATACACGGGAAAATAAAGGCAGGAAGGACCGCTGGGAGGCATGGATGGCAACAGCGCGGGAATCGCCATCTTGAGTCGGCGGGGGAAGAAGACAAGCGCGGGAAAAGCCGCCAAGTGCGGGAAAAGCCGCCATCTTAAATAAAAAAAAATTAAAAAGTCATCATATTAAATAATATCCGAAGGGAAAGGAGAAACTCAGCAAGGATGCCAAAAACGGGTAACATCACTGCCTTTGATAACGATGTGGAAGATTGGGCCACTTATGTGGAACGCATTGAAGTTTACTGTAGAACGAATGATGTACCGGATGATAAGAAAGCACTAACCCTATTAAACTCGATGGGTGCGAAGACATACGGGTTATTAAGGAACCTGGTAACCCCAGACAAACCGGTAGGGAAGAGTTTCGCGGATATTGTTACTATCCTGCAAGAGCATTTAAACCCCACACCGCTGCTGATAGCGGAACGATTTAAATTCTACAAAAGAATTCAACTTAAAGAAGAAAGCAACGCTGAATTCCTAACAGAACTGCGCAAGTTATCAAAGTACTGCCAGTTCAGAACAGGACTAGCAGACGCACTGAGAGATAAGTTTGTGTGTGGGCTCCTAAGGGAAGGAACCCAGAAGCGACTGCTAGAGGAAAAGGATCTTACACTGGACAAAGCTTTCAGCATTGCAGCATCCCACGAGGCAGCAGCACGGGGCGCTGCAGAGGTACAGCAAAGGCCATCGGAATTCAGCAGCAATGAAATGGCATTGGGCGCAGTAAAGTGCTATCGTTGCGGAAGGACAACGCATGACCAGAACCAGTGCTGGTTCAAAGACAAAGAATGCAGGCAATGTGGCAAACTTGGTCACATAGCGAGAGTATGCCGGTCAGGAAAGAAGACCAGCAGCAAAAAGTCACCGCAGGAGAAGTACAAAAAAGTACACAAGGTGACAGAGAACAGTTCGGATGAACAGAAGACGGATTCAGACTCCAGCAGTAAGGAACTGGGTTGTCTGAAAATACATAATGTGGGTAACACAGCAGACCACCAAACTATCTGGGTCATGCTCCAGATAGCAGGAGTCCAAGTGAAGATGGAATTGGACACAGGGTCGGCATTAACGGTCATGAATAAGCAAGATTACAAAAGGTTATTCTCGCACATTCCCCTGAGGGATACGGAGATTGTATTGAAAACACACACGGGGCAAATAGTATACCCCAAAGGAAAGATAAAAGTAAATGTGGTCTACAAAGGTAAAGAAAGTCAGAAAATGGACTTGTACGTGTTACCTGATGGAGGTCCGCCACTACTGGGACGGGAATGGATCCGGAGAATAAATTTGGACTGGCATTCCATACAAGCACTGACTGTGGATGCCTGTAAGGAGGACGACGTCAAACCTAAACGACTGTCCAAAATCTTAGACGATGCTAAGGAGGTGTTCCAACAGGGACTTGGAACACTGAAAGGAATTACGGCAACCATCAAGGTTGAAGAACATGCAAACCCAAAATTTTTCAAAGCCAGACCGGTGCCTTATGCGATACGACCTGCTGTGGAAGCAGAGCTGGAAGGGCTAGAACGTTCAGGGGTACTGTCCAAGGTGGACTGGAGCGAATGGGCTACACCCATTGTTCCTGTCATGAAGCGTTCATTGAGCAACAAGCCGGGGGAACCTGGGAAGGTTCGCATCTGTGGCGATTTCAAGATCACTGTTAATCCAGTTCTTCACACGATGCAATATCCGCTTCCGCGGATTGAAGATGTCTTCGCTTCGCTGTCTGGCGGAAAGCACTTCACCAAGATAGACCTGGCGCAGGCGTACCTACAGATGGAAGTTGATGAAGCGTCGCGACAGTATCTCACGATCAACACACATAAGGGCTTATATCGGTATAATAGGCTGGTTTTTGGAGTGGCATCGGCTCCAGCGATTTGGCAAAGGGCCATGGAGCAGGTATTGCAGGGAATCCCAGGCACACAATGCTACCTGGATGACATCCTGATTACAGGAGATAACGATAATGATCACCTCGCGAATTTGGAGCAGGTGCTCATCAGATTGAAAGAATATGGGCTAAGAGCTAATCGCCAGAAATGCGAGTTCTTTCAAAAGCGAATCTCGTACTGCGGCCACGTCATTGACCAGGAGGGGCTCCATAAGTCACCTGACAAGATCGAAGCTGTTGTCAAAGCTCCAGCACCGGAAAATATATCCCAGTTGAGGTCGTTCCTCGGGTTGGTTAACTATTACCACAAGTTTCTTCCAAATTTATCCACGGTGTTACACCCGCTAAACACTCTTTTGCAAACGGGAATACCATGGAAGTGGAGCGATGATTGTAAGCGGGCTTTTCAAAAGAGCAAGGCACTGATCACCTCTAAGGAAGTGTTGGCTCACTTTAACCCAACGCTGCCTATTCGCTTAGCTTGTGATGCTTCTCCATATGGTATCGGGGCAGTGCTCTCACATAAGTTTCCAGATGGCTTGGAAAGGCCAGTCGCTTTCGCATCCAGATCATTGACCTCCGCTGAGCGCAACTATGCTCAGATAGATAGGGAGGCTCTCAGCCTCGTGTGGGGGGTTAAGAAATTTAACCATTACCTGCAAGGCCAAAAGTTTACGCTACTGACAGATCACCAGCTGTTGGTTTCCATTTTCAAACCTAAGAAGGGTGTTCCGGTAATGACGGCGCAGAGGCTTCAGAGATGGTCCCTTTTCCTAGGGGCACATCAATATGATATTGAATTCAAAGGTACAAAGCAACATGGTAATGTTGATGGGCTGTCGCGCCTGCCACTACCTACAGCAGAAGAGGCACCGGCAGTTGACCCTGTCGAGATATTTCATAAGAACATAAGAAATAGGAGCAGGAGTAAGCCAATCGGCCCCTCGAGCCTGCTCCACCACTCAATAAGATCATGGCTGATCTGATCCTAACCTCAAATCTTCTATCGCTCTGCATCCACCCGAACCCATGTGATCTCCCGGGAGAGGCGAAAAACCAGATAAAGACCCAATGGCCAATTTGGGAGAAAAAAATCTGGGAAATTCCTCTCCGACCCATCTAGGTGATCGAAATTCTTCCAGGAGATCACTCTGTCCCTATATTTTCTACAGTACTTACCTTCTGTAAAGGCGATCTCCACTCCACCCCAGGAGGAATAAAACCATCTCCTGAAATCTAACACAGAATTAGAACACAGTAGGAGCAGAACCAGGCTACACAGCCCCTGGGCCCACTCCACTACCCACAGGGCCATGACCATTCCGAACCTAGACTCATGTCCAATTTCCTGCCCGCTCCCCGTAACCCTTAATTCCCTTTACTTCTAGGAAACTATCTATTTCTGTTTTAAATTTATTTAATGATGTAGCTTCTACAGCTTTCTGGGGCAGCAAATTCCACAAACCTACCACCCTCTGAGTGAAGAAGTTTCTCCTCATCTCAGTTTTGAAAGAGCAGCCCCTTATTTTAAGATTATGCCCCCTAGTTCTAGTTTCACCCTTCATTGGGAACATCCTCACCGCATCCACCCGATCAAGCCCCTTCACAATCTCATATGTTTCAATAAGATCGCCTCTCATTCTTCTGAACTCCAATGAATAGAGTCCCAATCTACTCAACCTCTCCTCATATGACCATCCCCTCATCCCCGGGATTAACCGAGTGAACCTTCTTTGTACTGACTCGAGAGCAGGTATGTCTTTTCTTAAGTATGGACACCAAATCTGTATGCAGTATTCCAGGTGCGGTCTCACCAATACCTTGTACAACTGCAGCAATACCTCCCTGTTTTTATATTCCATCCCCCTAGCAATAAAGCCAACATTCCATTGGCCTTCTTGATCACTTGCTGCACCTGCATACTAACCTTTTGAGTTTCGTGCACCAGGACCCCCAGATCCCTTTGTACTACAGTACTTTCCAGTTTCTTGCCATTAAGATAATAACTTGCTCTATGATTTTTCCTGCCAAAGTGCATAACCTCACACTTTCCAGTATTGTATTCCATCTGCCAAATCTCTGCCCACTTACTTAGCCTGTCTATGTCCCTTTGCAGGTTTTTTATGTCCTCCTCACTCACTACTTTCCGTCCCATCTATGTATCATCTGCAAACTTTGATATGTTACACTCGGTCCCCTCCTCCAAATCGTTAATATAGATTGTAAAGAGTTGGGGACCCAGCACTGACCCCTGCGGAACACCACTGGTTGCCAATCTGAGAACGAACCATTTATCCCAACTCTCTGCTTTCTGTTAGAGAGCCAATCCTCCACCCACGCCAGAATATTACCCCCAATCCCGTGATTTTTTATCTTGAGCAATAATCTTTTGTGTGGCACCTTGTCAAATGCCTTTTGGAAGTCTAAATACACTACGTCCACTGGTTCCCCTTTATCCACCCTATATGTTACTTCCTCAAAAAACTCAAGCAAATTTGTCAAACATGACTTCCCCTTCATGAAACCATGCTGAGTTTGTCCTATTAAATTATGTTTATCCAAATGTCCCGTTACTGTCTCCTTAATAATGGACTCTAACATTTTACCAACCACAGATGTTAGGCTAACAGGTCTATAGTTTCCAGCCTTCTGCTTACTACCCTTTTTAAATAAGGGTGTTACATTAGCAGTTTTCCAATCTGCCGGGACCTTTGCTGAGTCCAGTGAGTTTTGGAAAATTATTACCAATGCATCCACAATCCCTACCGCCACTTCCCTCAAGACCCTAGGATGCAAGCCATCAGGTCCAGGGGATTTATCCGCCTTGAGTCCCATTATTTTACCAAGTACCACTTCCTTAGTGATTTTAATCGTATTTAGTTCCTCCCCCCCTAGAACCCCCTGTTTGTCCAGTGTTGGGATATTCTTAGTGTCCTCTACTGTAAAGACTGATACAAAATAATTGTTCAGTGTTTTTGCCATCTCCATGTTTCCCACCATTAATTTCCCGGTCTCATCCTCTAAGGGACCAACATTTACTTTAGCCACCCTTTTTCTTTTTATATAACTATAGAAACTTTTGCTGTCTGTTTTTATATTTTTTGCTAATTTACTTTCATAATCTATCTTCCCTTTCTTAATCAATCTTTTAGTTATTTTTTGCTGTCTTTTAAAGACTTCCCAATCTTCCATCCTCCCACTAGATTTGGCTACCTTATATGCCCTTGTTTTTAGTCGGATACTATCCTTAATTACTTTACTTAGCCACGGATGGCTATCTTTTCTTTTACACCCTTTTTTCCTCAGTGGAATATATATTTTTTGGAAGTTGTAAAATAACTCCTTAAATGTACACCACTGATCATTTACCGTCTTACCCTTTAATCTATTTTCCCAGTCCACTCTAATCAATTCCGCTCTCAGACCTTCATAGTCTCCTTTATTCAAGCTCAGCACGCTTGTTTGAGATCCAACCTTCTCACCCTCTAATTGAATATGGAACTCAACCATGTTATGGTCACTCATTCCAAGGGGATCCTTTACTAGGACATTTTTAATTAATCCTGTCTCATTACACAGGACCAAATCTAAGGTTGCTTGCCCCCTGATCGGTTCAGTTACATGCTGTTCAAGAAACCCATCCCTAATACACTCAATGAACTCATCCTCAAGGCTGCTCTGCCCAATTTGATTTGTCCAGTTAATATGATAATTAAAATCCCCCATAATTATAGCTGTTCCCTTATTACAAGCCTCAACTATTTCCTGATTAATACTCCGTCCAACAGAGTTGCAACTGTTCGGAGGCCTATAGACTACACCCACTAGTGTTTTTTTCCCCTTATTATTCCTTATCTCCACCCAAACTGTTTCACTATCCTGCTCCTTTGACCCAATATCATTTCTCTGTATTATAGTGATTCCTTCCTTTATTAACATAGCCACCCCACCTCCTCTCCCTTCCTGCCTGTCCTTCCTGATTGTTAAATAACCTGGTATGTTTAATTCCCAGTCATGGTCACCCTGCAGCCATGTTTCTGTAATGGCCACAAGATCATACCCATATGTCGTTATTTGTGCCGTTAACTCATTCATTTTGTTACGAATGCTACGTGCATTCAGATAAAGAACTTTCAAATATGTTTTGTAACACTTAGCTCCTGTTTTTTCCCTTTTTAGTACTTTACTTTTTACTCCATACCTTCTGTCCCTTCCTGACACGTTCTGTTTTTTAATTCCCCCACTGCTACCTAAGTCTATGACCTTCTCTGTTGTCATTTCTATTATTTGCTCTCTAGAAACCTCCCCCCCACTAATTAGTTTAAAGCCCTCTCTACAGCCCTAGTTATATGATTCGCCAGGACTCTAGTCCCAGCACTGGCCAAATGGAGTCCGTCCCAATGGAACAGCTCCCTCCTGTCCCAGTACTGGTGCCAGTGTCCCAAGAAGCAAAACCCATTTCTCCCACACCAGTCTTTGAGCCACGCATTTAAATCTTTAATTTTATTTATCCTAGCCAAATTCGCTCGTGGCTCAGGTAATAACCTAGAGATTATTACCCTTGAGGTTCTGTTTTTTAATTTGACCCCTAGCTGCCCATACTCCTTTAACAGAACCGTCTTCCTTGTCCTATCTACGTCATTTGTACCAACATGGACCACGACAACTGGATCCTCCCCCTCCCACTCCAAGTTTCTTTCCAGCCCAGAAGAGATGTCCTTAACCCTGGCACCGGGCAGGCAACACAGCCTTCGGGACTCCCGCTCTTGACTGCAGAGAACCCTATCTATCCCCCTAATGATACTATCCCCTACCACTACAACATTTCTTTTTACTCCCTCCACTTGAATGGCCCCCTGTACCACGGTGCTGTGGCCAGGTTGCTCGACCATCATCGAATGCTTACCAGTCACCAATGCGGGTATTGAGAGAGAGACCCGAAATGACCCGACACTGTCTCGGGCCTACGATTTGACAGTGAAGGGATGGCCAGCACATGGCGAACCACTGTTACCAGCATTCTCAGCCAGATGAGAACAGCTGTCCGTATGTCAAGGGACATTGATGTATGGAACAAGGGTGATTATTCCTCCTAAATTAAGGGAGAGAGTTCTAAAAGAATTGCACGAAGGTCATCTGGGGGGAGTCAAGATGAAAAGCCTTGCTAGGGCTTATGTGTGGTGGCCAGGTATCGACAAACAAATAGAGGATCTGACTAAAAGCTGCTCAGGGTGCCAAAAAGTTCAGAACGCACCTCCAATTGCACCGCTGCATCCGTGGGAATGGCCTTCAGCCCCATGGCAACGTGTGCATATCGACTTTGCAGGTCCATTCATGGATTCCATGTTTTTGATAGCAGTAGACGCACATTCTAAATGGCCAGAAGTGATTAAGATGTCGACCACTACCTCTGAGAAGACGATTGCAGTTCTAAGAACCATATTTGCAAGGAATGGATTGCCAGAGCAAATATGTTCAGACAACGGACCACAGTTCGTGTCAGAAGAATTCCAGAAATTCATGAAAAAGAATGGGGTGAAACACTATACATCTGCCCCATATCATCCGGCTACAAATGGGTTGGCCGAGAGATTTGTACAAATGTTCAAAAAGGCGATAAAGGCCACGAGTGAAGATCATATTCCACTACAACACAATTTCCTAATGGCGTATCGAAACGCCACGCATGCAGTGACAAATCAAAGCCCTGCCATAATGTTCTATAACAGAAGGTTGCGGTCCCGGTTGGATTTGTTAAAACCCAATGTGCGACGGGAAGTCGAAAACAAGCAATTCCAGCATGTAAATAAAAAGGCCACTCGTAGTTTTGAAATAGGACAACCAGTGTTGACCAGGGACTATAGGGATGATAAATGGCAACCTGGGACAATTCGTGCACGACAGGGACCCTTGATGTACACGGTAGACGTTGGAGAGAATGTAATACGACGTCATGCTGACCAACTTGTGGAATCGAGAACAAGGGTCGACCCTATGTCTACGGCAGAGACACCAGTTGAAGAACTTATTGAGCCTGTAGCATCTACCTCAGACTCGAACGTATTGGATGATGTTGAATCCATAGGAGATCAAGTGGATGAGTCACCCCAGCAACAGGAACCAGAGATCCCTGAAAGGCGTTATCCGGGCCGGATCAGGAGGCCTCCTCAGAGACTGAATCTTTGAACAGTTCTTGTGTGTAAATTGCATATATGTTATCCATGTAGTGTATTAATTGGGGGTGTCCACTGTTAAGCTAAAAGGGGAGGAATTGTAGTGTATGTAACCTGTACTACCTTAAGAGGATACCTTAAGGTGATGGACTACTTTTTAACAGCTCCTGTACATTGTAGTACCGGTGGTGACCACACCAGTATATAAACACTGCGGAGCAAAGTGTACCTCAGTTCCGCCCTGACCCTCAATCACTAAAGACCTGTTTACTTACTTCTGTAGTCTGTGTCCTGTTATTCAGTATAACTGCACTTGTAAACACAGACTCAACACCAATGGAATAGTTTTTATGGACCAAAGAGGTTGTCAGCAGTAATTTTGACTTAGTATACCATTAAAAACTCAGTTCCACTTCATTCAACAAGGCTTAACCTTTTCAAGGGTTTTTACAGTGAGAATAGAGCATAAAAAGTGGAAGTTCACATCAATTCAGTGATTTCTAATTGATTTTCATCTGCGAGGATTGCAACAGTGCACCATGTGGAGGAGAAGGGAATCGCTGACAGCAACTTCCGGATTTCCACCTTTAACTGCGCATGTGCAGACGTCAGAAGTTGCTGTCAGTTTCGCCATCATTACAACCACAAATTCCAGGCCATTATGTCTTGACATACAATAAACTGAGAACTAGTTCCAGGAAGCACTGACAGAACCAAAGACTCAGAAGTTAAAGGGAACAGGAGACCGAATTTCAGAAACATTTTAGTGCCGGGAATTTCTTTGGAGCTGCTGTTGTTTTGCTGCATTAATCCGTTTATGCATCCTGCACTTCCAGCGGAATTATGGTGGTGGAGCAGGAGGAGCTCCATGGAAATTCCTATCTCTTTCAGTCTGCCAGTAACTAACCAAGAATGGGAGGTAATAAGAATTAGGTTCGATAAAGTGTAACATGGTGTAAGAAAGGAATTCAATAAGATTGATTCAATTAGGGAAGGGAGAAGTAAAAATAATCAGTTATGGTTTTGCTACTGCAATATTGTTAGATGGGTCTACTTAGAATGAAAAATAGACCAAAGCTATCCATCATCATTCACAGAGCATCAATGTGGGGACAAGAGGTCATCAAGTTGATGTTAAAACCTTTCATTCATGTTTTTTGGGTCCTCTGATAATGAAGGGAAAAGCAGTAGAAAAACATGATTGTATGGGAGAAAATAGTTCGTAAAAATGAATCTAGAAGTACTGTAAAAAGCCTTATTGCTTCAACTCAGTTTTCCTGAAAAAGATTACGATCTCCTAGAATAAGTGACATTTAGCTTGGAAAGAAAAATCTGACCAGACTGTCAGTCATACTTTTCTGTTACACGTCTAATAAACTATGATCTATTCCAGTTATGGGATATTCTTGATATGCTTAATCAACATGTCAAGTCAAGTTTCAAATATTCCAACCGCCTATGAAAAGAATGAAGTGACGAAAGATAACTTAATACTGTCAAAAAGTATTCACAATGTTGTTTGCACTGAACTGGTAACAATCAGAGCCAGCAATATGCAAAGGCCTTGAATTTCTGCAGATTTCTCCAATTCTCCACCAAAGAAGTGAGGGCAGTGTAGTTGATGTTGTGTATGTGAACTTCCAAAAGGTGTTTAATAAACCAGACATTAGGCTTGTTAGCAAAATTGGCTAAAGGATAGAAAACAGAGAGAGCTGTGGTGAATGGCTGGCTGTTTTTCGGACTGGAGGGAGGTATACAGTGGTGTTCCCCAAGGTTCAGTAATGTATATCATTGATATACATTAATGATTTCCACTTGGGGGTACAGGGCACAATTTTGAAATTTGCAGATGACACTAATTTTGGAAGTGTAGTAAACAGTAAGGAAGATAGTAATAAACTTCAAGAGGACATAGACAGGCTGGTAGAATGCGCCAACACATGGCAGATGAAATTCAATGCAGAAAAGTGTGAGGTGATACATTTTGGTAGGAAGAATGAGGAGAGACCATACATACTAAATGGTACAATTTTAAAATCGGTTGCAAGAACAGAGAGACCTGGGGGTGCTTGTGCACAAATCTTTGAAGGTGGCAGGACAGGTTAACAAAGCAGTTAATGAAGCATATGGGATCCTGGGCTTTATAAATAGAGGCATAGAATACAAAAGCCAGGAAGTTATGATAAACCTGTATAAAACACTAGTTCAGCCCCAGCTGCAGTATTGTGTCCAATTCTGAACATCACACTTTAGGAAGGATGTGAAAGCTTTGGAGAGGGTGCAGTGGAGATTTATTAGAATGGTTCCAGGGATGAGGGATTACAGTTACATGGATAGACTGGAGAAGCTGAGGTTGCTCTCCTTAGAGCAGAGAAGGCTAAGAGGAGATTTGATAGAGGTGTTTAAAACCATGAAACATTTAGATAGAGTAAATAAAGAGAAACTGTTTCCAATAACTGAAGTGTTGATAATCAGAGCACGCAGATTTAAGGTGATTGGCAAAAGAACCAGAGGCGACATGAGGAAAAACTTATTTACGCAACGAGTGGTTAGGATTTGGAATACACTGCATGACAGGGTGATGGATACAGATTCAATAGTAACATTCAAAAGGGAATTGGATAAACACTTGAAGAAGAAAAAATTGCAGGGATATAGGGAAAGAGCAGGGGAGTAGGACTAACTGGATTACTCTTCTGTAGTGCATGTGCTTTAAGTCAGAACTACTTTTTACAGCTCCTGTATACTGTAGTACCGGCAGTAACCACACCGGTATATAAGCTGTGCGCATGCCTCTGTACTCCAGTCTAGAGATGACCCTCCTCCAGTAAAGACCTGTTGTTTGTTTATGTACAGCATCCGTGTAATTCTTTATCCACTGAACCACGGATCTAACATCTTCGAAAGAGTCAGTGCACCCAAATGGCCCCCTCCTGTGCTGTACTATTCTATGATTCTATGAAAACTTTGGTGGAAGATCTGCGGAAACGGCGGAGAAACGATTTCACTGGGGTTCCCGCTGATCATCCACTGATGTCACAGCTGGCGATCGGGAGAAGCCCCACATAAATTCAACCCCAAAGAATCTATTCAGAGCAAACCAAGATAAATCAATCTTTGAGTGTGCAGTTACATATCGAGTCTACAGCACAGAAACAGGCCATTTGGCCCAACCAGTCCATGCCGGTGTTTATGCTCCACTCAAGCCTCCTCCCCTCTTTCCTTATCTAACTATCAACATAACCCTCTATTCTCTCTCCCTCATATGCTGGTCTAGCCTCCCTTTAAATGTATCTATATTATTCGCATTCCACATTCTCACCACTCTCTGGGTAAAGAAGTTGCTTCTGAATTCCCTATTTGATTTCTTGGTGACTATTTTATATTGATTGCCTCTAATTTTGCTCTTCCCCAGAAGTGGAAACACTCTCTCTGTATCCACTCTATCAAAACCTTTCATAATTTTAAAGACATCTATTAGGTCACCCCTCAGCCTTCTCTTTTCAAGAGGAAAGAGACCCAGCCTGTTCATCCTTTCCTGATAGGTATACCCCCGCATTTCTGGTATCCTCCTTGTAACTCTTTTTTGTACCCTCTCCAGTGCCTCTATATCCTTTTTATAATATGGCGACCAGAATTGTTTGCATTTCTCCAAGTGTGGAGTTTCAGGTTAATTTATATTAAGATGTGACTAATAAATTAAGGAGTTAACTCCCACACCACGTAAACTATCTGGGAATGCAGATTAGATCCAGTAACTGGGTCTAAACAAATTAAACATAATTGTGTTTCTTGTGTACCATTTCAGTTTGAGTCAAGGGCCTCGATACACCCCTCCCCCGAGGCGGGAGAGAGGGACGGGGGTGGGGGGGGGGGGTGGTAAAGAGTTAAATACAGGGAACCCGACCCCAACATGCCGTGCACTTACATGTCGCCTTTGTTACTGTGTCTTGCCTCCTCACAGTGTCTGAGTGTCCCGCCGAGGAGAGACACAATTTAATTAACACATTTAAATTTGGCTCTCTCATTGCAATTGGGATCCTGATTTAAACTTGACTGATACTGCACGGGTTTCCCAGGGGTCGGGATACCTAGCAGTGAAAGGGAGGCGAGATCTGTCAGCTCTACAAGGTAAATGCCTGTTTCAGCCTGTTTCCCCCAGCCCCTCAGGAAAGCCTTCGGCCTCCCCTAGCCCCGATCGCCAGCCTCCCCTCCCCACCCTCCCGATTGCCAACCTCTCTTTCCCCCTCCCGATCGTGCCATTAAACTCGGCTAGACCTCCGCATCCCTGGCCTTGCCAGGTTCATCGGCCGTTTTTGGCCTCACACGCACCCTCCCTGCCTCTCCGTAAATATTGGGGCCAAGGAGTTTGTCAGCCCATTCCAGAGATAAGTTGGATGTAATGTTAGAATGGCTTCCTTTTATTGACCTCAGCAAGAATCCTATCTGGCTAGATAATGTGGCCACGACTCTCACCACAAGAGGGAGAGGGCAGTGGCCATTTTGATTCGAAGCACAATTAGCCAATCCTCAACACAGAGCCCTAACAGAGGGGTCAGAGGTCAAGCACTTGGTTTCCTTTCTGGCTAGAAAAGAAATCAGCTTGCTCAAGTTTAAATTGAAAACAGGTAGAGAGGCACGGAACTCTCTCTTGCTAAGGTTAGAGCGAGTCAGTTCAGCGAATGTTGACATAAAGTAAAGCTAGGGCTATATAAGGAGCTAAGTTTACATAATTTATTACTTTTGATGTTATGAGGAGCAATAGGAATTACGTTGAATTTCATTGAAAACTGTATTCTGCTTGTACAGACATTGCATGTAAAAAAAACAGTCTCTTGATTTACAATTGGCCTCATTTCACTAGTGTGCTCATCAGTCTGCCTTTGAGAGATAGGAAAAATGCATGTGGAGGCATGTGGATGCAAAAGATTACAGTATCCAGTACACACAACGAGCAGTCTTATTGTTATGGCCCCCGGGTAATGCTGTCGTACTATCCAGATTGTAGAGGGTGTGGGATCTGTTTATGGGAAAGACCAGAGAATATCTACTGCTGACTCGAAATTTGTACCAGTGACTAAATGAAATATTGACAAAACTGCTAGATCTATTGTATTGTTTCACTGTGAATCAGAGCAGATTTGCTGTAATAATTGTTAAATGTTATCTGGTATTCTCCCCTTCCCCTCTGCTGTAACTCCAAGTACTGGCCATCATCCCAGGTCAGAGGGTTGGCATTGGTAGATGGTCTTTCACCGGGCATTTATGCTGCTTTATAGTTGGGCTTTAAGACATATGCAAGAGCAGTCCACTGTGCGTGCCTTGGTGTCAGCCTTGGCAGCATTCTCCTCTGTCAGAAGGTTGTGGATACAAGCCCCACTCCAGAGACTTGAGCGCATAATCTAGGCTGACACGCCAGTGTAGTACTGAAGGAGCGCTGCACTGTCAGAGGGGCCGTCCTTCAGAAGAGACACAAAACTGAGGTCTTGTCTGCCCTCTCAGGTAGATGTAAAAAATCCCGTGGCAGTGTCCTGGCCAACATTTATCCCTCAACCAACATCACTAAAACATTTTAATTGGTCAATGATCTCATTGCTGTTTGTGGGACCTCGCTGTGTGCAAAGTGGCTGCTGCGTGCCCTACATTACAACTGTGACTACACTTCAAAAAGTACTTCATTTGGCTGAGAAGTGCTTTGGGATGTCCTGAGATCATAAAAGATGCTATATAAATGCAAGATCTTTCTTTCCTTGACTAATTTTCCCTTTCCCTGTAGGGGAGGAACTTACAAGTATTTACCCATGAGCTACTGCTCTGTAACAGATTTCATTCATCCTTCAATATGTTGGCTTGCAGATTTTTTTAAAAATGTATATAAACTTAAATCCATAAAATGAATTGTCTTGTTTCATAGTTAATGTTCCATTGTTTTGCATGACATGTACAATAAACTGAGATCAAATAAAGTTGAGAAATAGGGCACCTGCAAACTATGTTAGTTTTAACTTTTCCGTTCCTCCTCTCACATTAACTTCTTGTTGGTTTCATGTGGCTTTTCACCAGACTAATTACTAAGATTGATTCTCATTCACTTTTAGTCCCAAAAGAATATTCGAGGATCATGTGCAGACCTGTTTAATAGGCCTACCCAAGAACTATCCTTAGTGCTGCTGTGAACCACCCTCTAAAGGATGATATACATTCCTCAAATGTTTGGACAAGATAGCAAGCTGCAGCTTTCCAAAAAAGTACTTGCCAAGAAAGCTCTGAATTGGTCATTAATTTCTACAAATAGTTATTTTCTTATTAAATGCACATTTTTAAAACTTAAAATAACAAAGCTAACACAGTGCCATTATAGTTAACCAGTAACACATTTTGGGTTAGGGGGTGACATGCTATATGAACAAGGCATCATTACTGATCACAAATATTAAATACACTTTTGGTCTATTATTCCCAAAACTTGTTTTGTGAGAGAACAAAAACAAATTGAAACCAGATATGGAGTTATACTGTACTGAACCGAAAAAAATTACATTTGAACTAAATAATTCCCCTAATAAATTCACGACAAGACAGTATTGACATTAAAGAGTTTTGCAACCTTGTTAAGTCAGACAAGCAGTCTACAAGCTAACAAAAAAAAATCAACATTCCTGCCTTTTCATTAATTATCAAGTTTCTTTTATTGCAGTCCAGAGGTTTGATGTGTAAAATGAATTCATTGAGACTGCACAGGCAATTGAACACAGACATCCATTGATTTGGCAGCATGTCATATGTTTTACCTGCTTCTTGGAATGCTGTCACTTTCTGATTAATTGATGTGCTTTGCACAAATGGGCTTTAACCCATTGCACACCACAGCAGCCTGAAGGGACAAAGCAGTTCGGATCACACGAGAAAATGCTGGCCACCCAGAAAGAGGCACTTCTTTGTCTTTCTGAAACAATTTAGCTCCACAAAAAGCTGGGTGGAAGTTGTTCAGGACTGCTCAGAGACCTAGCGTCTGGCACAAACTCAGACTAAATTGGAAACTTCTGCTTGAGTCCAGGGGATGAATTTCATGACCGCACAAAGAATCATAAATACATAGGGTTGAATCAAAATGTGTTCCATGATGATTCAGTCAGCAGACAATAAATGAATGCATTATTTTGTTAGTTTATTAGTTTAGTATCTGGTTCCTATTGCAATATTCTTTTTGATGGCTTGTATCAAAATCATAAGAGTGCACTATGACAAACATACTGAAGTCATCATATTATAATCCAAATAGCTTTTTTTACTCTTTAATGATTAAGGTAGTATTTTTTCACAAAAGTGAGCATAAACAGCAAGGCCACCATTATTTTAATTGTATGAAGGGATACTCCAGAATTTCATGCGCTTCTTAAATTCAGCTTTGGCCATGCTCAGAAATCATAAGATTATCTACCTGATAGAAATAGATCCACAACGTTAAAACTTTTAGGGTTCAGTTCTGATGCTAACAATAGTTTCTGAAACAATTGTCATGAACTATTGACTTTTGTCAGAAAATATCATAAAAAAACACTGAACATTATTTTAAAGGAGATTTTGTGTAATTGATTTTTCATACTTCAGCAATAGCTTTTTCAAACATGTACTAAATGATACTCCAAAACTGTTAGTGTTGTATAGTGTGAAATTTCTCTCCTTCAAATCTATTTCATAGTCCCAAAATATTTTGTTTCTTGTTTTGTGAATCGAAGATGGTAAAAACTTGGGAATTACTGAAGAAAAACTTTGGTATTCTCTGGGTTATCTAAATACTGGTCATCTTGTCTGAGAATGTTGGGAATTCCTTCAGCTCCATAAAGTTTTAGACATGGTCTAGTCGAAGTGGCTCAAAGTAATTAACACTCAGTAAACAACATGCTCACTAAAGCATGTGTGCTTCTTTAAAAATAACATCACACATCTAAGTATCTCGTGCATTTGTTCATTGCTAACCACTTAATTTGATCAGCTGGATGTGTATCAAAGTGCATTTATTTGTTAAGTAGTTAAGTGTCACTGTCAAGAATTATCTCCCCTGTTGTATTTCTGGCCTTCACTACATCTCTCCACTTCTTCCCCATGCACCTTTGTTTCTTCATTCTTGGACTTGCTTTGTTATGTAATTAATTGTGAAATGCAGACAAGCAAAATGCTCTGTACCCATTTTGTTTTGACATAAGCTTATGTTAAAGAAAACAAAATTCCTGTTGAGAAATAAAATAGCATGTCCAGTATACTTCCTGTGAGGTTACCAATAAATTGAAGTTTCTAGTTTAGTTTCGATCACTGCCAGTACATCTGATTAAGATGTCACACATGACAGATTCAGTTAACTGATCTGAACAGAAGTGCTCACTGCAGCATTTAGAAAATGCACTTACTTCCCAGTAAATAGCTTGAAGTGTTTTCTTTGAGGATATTTCTTTTCCTGACGATTAAAGGGATAATGATCTCTTTCTTGTCTTATACGGACTTGACTTTAAAACAACTATAATTCAAATGTTGTAAAATGTTGTTTGGTCTAAGATCATAGCTTTCAACTTTGTTTAAGGATCCATTAAGGCAGTCATTGCCAATATAGTTAATGGTGAATGTTCCAACAGGCTTAATACTGGATTAGGGAGTGTACAGATAATTAAAGGAGAACTATAGGCCCAGAAATTCGAGTCGGAGGCTTCCCGCGGGTGCAAGCCTCCGACCTGCACTTACCTAGCGCGCCGGCTGTTGTGCTGTGGGCCCGTGTGGGATTCCGATCCTGGGCCTGCTCTAACTGCCGGCGCGCAGTGCTTGCGTATCCCAGGGGCGCAGTTAGTTCGAAGCGTCCCCTGGGATCACGTGGGCCATGGAGAGCCAATGGTAGCAGGGAATCTGTATTCATAGATTTGACAGGAAGACCTGTTCAGCCCCAAAACATAACTAAAACTTCAAATAAATTTTAATAAAATCACATTTTAAAAATAACTATATATTACATAAAATAACTATTTTAAACAATAATTTAAATTTTTGAAAAAATTAATTACAGTTTCTAACAGGGCTAAAAATAAACTTACCTTTCTTTAAAGTATTTAAAAATAATAAACCTGTGGAAAAATGTTTTAATTCTACTTAATTCACCACTTACCTTGTTAAAAGCAGGCCTTGCGACTGCTATTTAAAAGCGTAGCTGCTGGAGACTTACCCTCCTGAAGAAACCTGCAAAAAAAACAGAAATTCCAGGCGTATGCGCTGCCTCTCCAGCGCACGTGTTTGACCTGTGAACCCCTTCCTTTAAGGGAACGGAAGTTCCGGTTTCCTGCGCATGCGCAGTGCCTGCGCGAAACCGGCACTTTCGTTGGGCCTACGTGTGAGCACCCAGCGCATACTCACCCGTGGGGACCCGAATTTCTGGCCCGATGAGTTTCTACATCATTCTAAATATTAGATATTAAGAAGGGAAATATTTACTGGAACATGTTAATTATGCCTTGTTCCAGTGTTATAGTCTTTAAAATGACTGGCCAGAGGCAATCTGAAAGCAGACATTTTCTAGTAAGTTATCTCTCTCATCTAGGTTGTCAGCCTTGACTCAGTGGGTAACACTCGCACCTCTGGGTTAGAAGGTTGTGGGTTCAAGTCCCGCTCCAGATACGAGAACATAATCTAGGCTGATATATCAGTGCAGTACTGAGGGAGTGCTGCATTGTTGGAGGTGCCATATTTTGAATGAGACATTAAACCAAGGCCCTGTCTGCCCTCTCAGGTGGACGTAAAAGATCCCATGACATTATTCGAAGAAGAGCTTGGGAGTTCTCCCTGGTGTCCTTTATCCCTCACCCAACATCACTAAAGCAGATTATTGGGTCATTATGTGGGACCTTGCATATGTAAATTGGCTGCTTTCTTTCCTACATTACAACATTGACTACTCATCAAAAGTACTTCATTGGTTGTAAAGCGCTTTAGGACATCCTGAGGTCGTGAAAGGCGCTATATAAGTGCAAGTCTTTCTTTCACCACGTCCCCTCTTCTCCTCCTCCTCCTCTTCTCTTCCCCTCCCCTTCCATCTTCTCCTCACCCCCTCCCATCTCCTCACCTTTCTCCCTCATCTCTCCATCTCTACCCCTCTCCCCTTCCCACACCCCCCACCACTCCCTAACCTTAGTTCAATTATCTCCACACCCTCTAACCCTGCTTAACCTCAAAAGCACCCTTGTTCATCATCACGGGAAATCGATTCGTGTATATTTGAAAATGAAAAAGCAAGAACTTTGTGATAGCTGGGCCTAGAAATTGGGTATAGCCCCGCTTGGGGCGTTAGACTTGGCGCTGTGCAAAGTTTTGCGCCAGGCGCAATTTAGCGCCACCTAGCGCGATATTGGGTCGTAGCGCCCCTAAGGTGATCACGGCGCTAAATCAGGCATTGCACGGTAGACTTAGGGCGCTAACATGGCGGTGCAACTCAATATCAGGGCGGCCGGGTGCAGTGCAGGTGCAGTCAATCATCGATGATCACGAGAGAGTCAGGAGCCGGCCAGCTCTTAAAGGGGTGGGTCCAGAAGGATCAGCAGCCACACTCTGCGCCCTGCAGAACTGAATTTCGGTGCTGTGTTTTGTTTGGCGCTAAAAACTTTCTGAGGATGGAGAGGGCAAGGCAAAGAGCAGAGCGCTTCACGGATGATGCATTGGATGCATTGGTAGGCGGAGTGGAGCGCCGTCGAGCGGTCCTGTACGCGGACAATGGCAGGAGGCCTAGTCAGCAGGATTACCGCAGAGCATGGAGGGCCATCACTCAGAGGGTGAACTCCAGCAGCCTGGTGGTCAGGACTCCACTGCAGTGCCGCAAGAAATTCAACGACCTCACTCGGGTCGTCAGGGTGAGTGATGTTTTTGCAGTCCTCTTCATGCCTTCATCTGCACCTGACTTTATGGCCAATGGGTGCGCCATGCCCCACTGGCCATCTGTCAGCACGCACCCATGGCCCTTTCTGGGAACACACTTGCACATACAGCTGACGCCATGATGTCAGGGCTATTCCACCAAGGGGGGCATGACATGACAGATGAGGCCATGATGTCAGGGCTATTCCACCAAGGGGGGCATGACATGACAGATGAGGCCATGATGTCAGGGCTATTCCACCAAGGGGGGCATGACATGACAGATGAGGCCATGATGTCTCATCATTTCCTGTCCTTTCTCCTGCAGTCCAAGCTGGCAAGGAACCGGCGAGAACAGCTCCGGACCGGTGGAGGACCTCCAAACCTCCAGAACCTGACGGACCTGGAGGAGCGAGTGCACCAGATTGTTGGCGGCCGCCTGACTGGTCCTGTCACCACTGGAGCACCCGACCCCATTGTGCACGGCAATGGTAAGGTTATGACCTTTTTGATCTGTGTCCTTCCACTTGTGACCCCCCACCGGCATGCTTTTTCACTGTGGACCCATGTCATAGCATTGCACCAATCTTGCATCCCTTGCTGCCACCCTCTCCTCTCGCTAAAGCCACTCTTCAACCTCCCTGCTTTCAGATGCTGCATCACCAGATCGGGAGCCGGGCCCTCAAGCTGCCAGTCCCACTGAGTCCGGAGGCGACCAGCTGGAGGAAGCCGGACCTTCCGTGCCAGCCTCAGGGGAGGCACGCCAGCTGCAGAGTGGGGATAGTTCTTCCCTGGAGGGGAGCGGGGGGGGGGGGGTGTGCCTCTGATGAGGAACCAGCTCCAGGAACCAGCAGGCTGCACCAACGCAGGGGGGGAAGGGAAGCTCGGGGGCCGTCTCCCCGGAAGCCGAGTCAGGCCACCATGACTGCTGCACAGAGCGCAGAGGAGGTTCGGTCCCTAGCTGAAATGAACGCCCAGGCTCGGCTCAGGCACAATGAGCTGATCGCTGCAGTGGCAAGGCTGCCTGAAGCCATTGACACACTGGCAGGGAGTCTCCAGGACTTCGGTGCAGCACAGGAAAGGAGTGCGCAGGCCTTCTCCGATGCACAGGAAAGGACTGTCCAGGGCTTCACTGATGCACAGGAAAGGACTGTCCAGGGCTTCTCCAAAGCACTGGAAAGGACTGTCCAGGGCTTCACCGAAGCACTGGGAAGGACTTTCCAGGGCTTCATCAAAGCACTGGCACCTGCCACGCAGTCACTCACTGGCCTCATGCAGGCGCAGATTGAGGCCATGCGAGCACTGACTGCTGCCACCATTGAAGGATCAGGTAGGATTACCCGGGGCCCTTGCAGCACCACAGCAGGGCATCAATCTGTGGGCCAGCCGATTGGGGCGCATGCTGCGCTGCTGCCCCGTCAGAGTGCCAGTGTGTCGCACGCCCACGGAGCAGGTGTCCGCTCTCAGGATGTCAGCATTCCTGATGCCACCACTGGCACGTCTCCACTGCAGCTGCCACCACCTGCAGGACAGACTGCATCTGCCCATGAGCAGTTGGAGCAGTCAGCACCCGGGCCCTCCAAGCCCAGAGGTCGTCCAGCCCGTCCCTCAGGGGCTTCTGCGCTTTCGGCCACTCAGCAGGCCTCCCCCAGCCTTGATGCAACCACTGGGGTCCAATTAAGGAGGAGCTGCAGGGAGGGAAGGGGGCGTTCCAGAAAGAGAAGTCGAAGCCCATCAAGGGGTCAAAAGTAGAGGGAGCTTTGGAGACGGCGAGGTTGAACATTCCAAGGCCCTCTACAGCTCTTGTGAATGATGGGGATGTGTTGGTTACTGTCGCGGGTTTGGCAGACATTAAAGTTGTATTTCCTTGCTGATGTGTTAAATCCGTAGTTATGTGTTTTGCCGTTACTTTTGTGTTAAATCCTTAGTTATGTGTTAAGCCGTTACTTAAGTGTTATTTCGTTAGTTTTGCTTTCTGCTGCAATTGCTTTATGAAGTTGGAAGGCTCCACTTTTTTGAAAATAAAGATTTTTTTTTATTTACACTGGACATCTAAACTATTTACACTTAATCTGTCCTTCATAGGCTTTGGGTGAACCGGACGGTCCTCTCCCAAACACACCAAGCAATCCGTCAGTGGGGCCTAGAAACGAGTCGTTATGAGCCTCTGACGAACGGCCCTTCCAGTTTTGGGAACCCACCCATCTTCCTCCTCCTCCTCCTCCTCCTCCTCCACCTCCTCCTCCTCCTCCTCCTCCGCCTCCTCCTCCTCCGCTGCCTCCTCCTCCGCCTCCTCCTTCTCCTCCTCCTCTGCTGGTCCTTCAAGCTCGGCTGGCATTGGCTGGGTGCGTTGGATGGCGAGGTTGTGGAGCATGCAGCAGACAACGACGATGTGGGCGACTCACTCCGGCGAGTACTGCAGGGCGCCCCCCGAATGGTCGAGACATCAGCTGCTTCAGCACGCCGATTGTGTGCTCCACAGTGTTCCGCGTCGCCTGATGGCTGGAGTTGTAGTTCTCCTCTGCCTGGGTGCTGGACGAACGTAGCAGGGTCATAAGCCATGGGCACAGAGGATAGCCCTTGTCTTCGAGAAGCCAGCCTCATGGGTGAGCCGGAGCCTCGAAAAGGTCTGCCACTGTGGTCTGACGCAGGATGAAAACGTCGTGACTGCTGCCAGGGAATTGTGCGTTGACCGCGAGGATCAGCAGCCGGTGGTCACACATCAGCTGTACATTAAGGGAGTGGAACCCCTTGCGGTTGCGGTAATCCTCGGGATTGTTCACAGGCGCCCGCAAAGCCACATGCGTACAGTCAATGGCGCCCTGCACCATGGGGAAGCCAGCTATTGCCGCGAAGCCTTCTGTGCGCTCCTGCTGCTTCTCCGGTGTCAAAGGGAACGAAATAAATTGCCGCTTCCTGTTATATAGGGCATCTGTAACTTGGCAGATGCAGCAATGCACCGCAAACTGGGAAATGTTAGCTATGTCCCCAGTCGTGGCCTGAAAGGAGCCGCTGGCAAAGAAATTGAGGGCTACAGTAACCTTTACAGGCACCGACAGAGATGTCCTGCACCGTATGCGCGGCAGAAGATCATCCTGAAGCAGCTGGCACAGCTCAGTCACCACCTCCTTATGGAATCGCAGCCTTCTGACACACTGCTCCTCCGACATGTTGTGGTAGGAGAACTGCTGTCTGAAAACCCTCGCTGCGTAAGGTCTGGTGTGGCGACGTCTGTTGCCCTCCTCCGTCTGGCCACTCCTGGCCCTCTCTCCCTCCGTCTCTGTGCCCTCTCAAGATGTTCTAGCAGCAGGATGTTCCCTTCCAGAGCAGCCCCCATAATAAGAGTGATCAAGGTAAAGGTTGTAAACTTTTACCAGCAGCTAGGTAATGTTCACAGGGCTAAAGGTCCTCTGGCACCGCTGGTTGAATGGCAATAAGGCTCTAGCACTGCAGCTGCTCAACTGTATCAAACCAGCCAACAAGTTGCGTTCACAAAAGGGCTGACGTTTTCAGAACAGTGGTGTCCCCTTTAAACAGCGCCCCCCTACTCCAAGAGTGCCTGGGGAACGTTCCAGTGAGCTGTCACTATTAGCGCCAGGCGCAACAGAGGCGGGCGCCACCCAATTTCCGGTCCGGGGCGCTAAAAAGGCGTTGCACCATGGAATGACGTCATGATCAGCCTGCGCCCGCAAGCGCGTGCTAAGATTTTGCACCGGCGCTAAATGCATGGTCAATATGGGGCAAGGCGCTAGGTTCCCTGCGACCGCACAGAAATTGGCTATCGCCCCACTTTTCGGCCTCTTTAGGTGATAATCGGTGGTGCTAACAACCCAATTTCTCCCCCCAGGAGTTTAAACAATTTAGATTTTTTTTTACTGATGTATAATAGCTAGTTTAAAGGTGATACTCTTAATTCTTATTCATTTCTATTATTTGGAAATCGGTATATATGATATTAGTAACAGATACATTATTGGTTTCAAGTAAATTCTTTTGGCAAGTCATTTTAACAAAGGCATTTATTAAAATAGCAAGTAGAGGAATGTCATATGAATGTTTTAGTGTTTCCATTACCAGTATCACACAGCACATTTTCAGCCTCTATGTTTTTCATTTCTCTCTGCTTCCTTCACTATGCATTAGTTCTCTTTTTTTTTAAACTCATCTTATACGCCAATTTGTATTGCAATCAGGATCAGCAACCTCAAACTATTCCATCTATATTCCTAGTTCAGCCTGAACCAGTTTTCAGTATTCATGGCTTGTACTACCAATAACTATAATAACACGCCAAACCTAACACTAGACTGCATGTTGCATCCAACACAAGGACTGGAGAAAACACTCAGCGGAACTCTCTAGCACTCAGGAGCAGAACACCTACTGCATTAGTTCTGCCGCAGCCCAGCACGTTTTCCTATTGTCCATCCTGTTGGCTGTGACTTTATTAACAATTGGAAAAGTCAGTGCTCCAGCTTCCAATTGCTAGTGCTGTTATTATTCCAATGCACTTCTTTTTTTCTCTCCATGTGAGTTTGTCACTTTATCTCAGTTGGGATTGAACAGATTAGGTGTGAAGAGTTGTTGATCAAAGTTAAAGTAGGAAAAACTGCATTGCGTTATTTTAAATAAAAAAAACAAATACAAAATTACATTGATGCCATCTGAATTAAAAGCATTAATATGACATTGAAAACATGTTGTGAAAGAAATGTAAAACTGTCTTATTTTGTAACAAATAGTGGCACTGAGTGCATTATTGATGGTCCCAGGTAGACAGGAAGGACTCTTTGAAAACGGCACCTCCTTGTGGCCATTTAGTGATGTTCCTGGAACCCATCTTTTTTCTTTAAATATTTTACTTCTTAGTCTGAGCTTGCATTTGATGTTGTTGTACAACGGATTCAGCTTGAGTTTAGGTGCAATAGTTATGCAGGTTTTAAAATTGTGGGCTTCAATGTTTTAAACCCGCGCTGTCCATGAATTGCCTGTGACTTTTCACACTGTAGAATCAGTGGCCGCGATTTTGCCTACCGAGGCGGCAGGGGTCAGTGGCGGGGTGCGACCCCGCTGCTGGCTCCAGTCCGCTCTGTGAATCCCACCCAGCACGTTTGCTGGCCAATTGAAGGAAGCAGGTCTGATGATGTCACTTGATGATATGTCATCAGCCGGTTTCCTTAAAGGGACCATGCGCAAATTGATTTTGACAATTCTGCTGTCAGTGTTCTATAGCATTGAGGTGCTGCAAACACTGACAAGCACTGCACAGACGTGCACACCTGCACCCAGGCTCTCCCATGACTCCCTCTAGGGTTCCCTATTCGCTGTCAAAAAAATTTTTTCCCAGCCGACCCACCACCTGACCCCCCGAAAAATTCCCCCCAGTGATACAGTTTGAGAAAACATTGCAACTAGCATGTTTTTCAATAAAGTCACAAATACTACAAACGTTTTTTCTTAATAGGACAAGAGCTTACATTTAAATGTACCTATAATCTTGACAAGCATTGGGTGCAGTGTCATCAATACTTTTTCAAACAGATTATCTATTTGGACCTTTGCTGAAAATTAGCATGACACTCTGTGGAGCAAATTCTTTAAAGAACTATTCTTGTCCAGTAAATTACCTTGTAAGGCAATTATGTGACTGAGTGAATGGGGAGTTAGCACTCTGGCTTTTTATTGGGGTCTTTATGGAGCTCTGTTACCAAAATACTGTGCCTGTTAACTGTAGATGGTTTGAGGATAAAACCATGCGGATGCACTTTATAGAATCTGGCTTCTTTACTGTTTCAAAACCCTTTGTTTAGATTATGGAAAAAAATCCTGCAGCACAAATTTCCTCCTAGTGGGTGATGGATTTGCCACCTACCTTGCAAGGCATTTTATTACTTTAGTAAATTAAGAATACATTGACATGAACTCATTGAAATGATATCACTACACTGCTGGCTACATCTGGCACTACACATTTTTAAATCATAGTTTTAATTGTAAAAGTTTGTTCTGTAACAGATAGTGTCAGCTGCAACACCAACTTACCAACTCAACCAACATAAAATCACAGCAGCTGGGTTTCTGGAACAGATTGTTCCAACTCTTGCAGGGTCTGAGCCTGTTCAAAAAATGCCCATTTAGATAGTGCTCAAAATCAGCACCTAATTAGCACACAGCGTCTGGATTCTAAGATGAACACGCTACGCTTTTTAAAGATACCAATCAGCCAGAATTGTGTTCTCACTATTTTTTATTGGGGAACCAGTGGCTGTACTGTAAACCACACAGGAGAATTTTAAAAGTGTTTTAAAAGATGGGGGAAACCTATTCTGAATGCACTTCATAAAAATCAGCACCAATTTTTCATACCTATGAAATTACATTCTTGCCTTTTTTTCTGTGGTGCATGTGTGAAGTTTTTTATGTGCATGGAGTTAAGGAATATACCTCAGGGTTATGCATAGAAATCCTGAGAAGAAAGAGAATGCTAATTCACTGCTCTTGAGTGATGTCAGAGTCTGCCATATTGAGTTTGGTCAGATGGTTACTATTATGTCCGTGTATAATTGAGACACGGACTGCAGGAGTTGATTATAACAAGTCTTTACTGAATGGAGACAACCTGGAAACTGAAACTACAGAAGCCTGCTCGGGCCTTTTATACAGGGGTGGTCACTGCCGGTACTGCAGTCTGAGACCAGTTATTCCCTTAAAGGTACATACACAACAATTCCTCCACTTTTAGATAAACAGTACATAACATTCATTTAACAACTAAATAATAACTAATTACAATTACAATTACGGTTGCTAGATACATTGGTTGAAGTTAAGCAATTATAAGTTCAGTCTTTGAGGAGGCTTCCTGATTCTGTCTGGATAACACCTCTTTGGGATATCAGGTTCTTCTGGCAAGGTTGAGTCGGGATCAATGTCGTTGTTTGGTTCGTCTGCTTCCAATATCACCGATTCTGCGGTAGAGGCAATTGGTACTTCGGTTTCATCGCCAGGTGTATCAGATCGTGGTGTGGAGTTGACGTTTTCCAGTGACTCTAGAATCTGGTCAGCATGGCATCTTACAATGCTCTCTCCAACGTCCACGGTATACATTAGAGGTCCTTGCCGTGTACAGATCGTTCCTGGCTGCCATTTCTCTGTGCGGTAGTCCCGGGCCAAAACTGGTTGACCTATCTTAAAACTCCTGGTCGGCATTTCATTCATATTCTGAAACTGCCTGTTCTCCACATCTCTTCTGATGTTTGGCTTAACCAAATCCAAGCGGCATCGTAGTCTTCGATTGAAGAACATCATGGCTGGAGTTTGGTTGGTAACCGCATGTGTCGCATTCCGGTAGGCAAACAAGAAGTTATCCACCTTGTGTTGTAGAGGTATATCTTCATTACACATTGCCTTGATAGCCTTCTTGAATGTTTGAACAAACCTCTCGGCCAATCCATTAGTGGCTGGATGATATGGGGCGGATGTGTAATGCTTAACACCATTGTTCTTTAAGAACCTCCGGAACTCTTCAGACACAAACTGTGGTCCATTGTCAGAGCAAATCTGTTCAGGCAGCCCATTCCTGGCGAATATGGTTCGTAAGACTGTGATAGTTTTTTCTGTGGTGGTTGAGGACATTTTTATTACCTCTGGCCACTTTGAATGTGCATCCACCGCAATTAAAAACATCGAGTCCATATAGGGACCAGCAAAATCAATGTGCACCCTTTGCCATGGAGATGAGGGCCACTCCCATGGATGTAGAGGGGCTTGTGGTGGGGCGTTTTGGACCTTCTGGCATCCTGTACAGCTCTTGGTCATCTCTTCGATTTCTCTATCGATTCCCGGCCACCACACAAACGCTCTGGCTAAGTTCTTCATTTTTACCCCTCCCAGATGACCCTCATGAATCTCATTGAGCACTCTATCCTTCAATTTGGGTGGAATTACTACTCTGGATCCACACATCAAGGTTCCTCTGCACACTGACAGCTGTTCGCTTCTCGGCGAGAATGCTGGCAGCAGTGGTTCGCCATGTGCTGGCCATCCCTTCACCGTTAAATCATAGACCCAGGAGAGTGTCGGGTCATTTTGTGTTTCCTTTTCTATGTTTGCATTCATCACAGGGAGACATTCGACTATAGTCGAGTGGAATAACTCCACTGGATCCTCCAGTTCTTCTTCCACCGTCGGCAACGGTAGGCGCGACAATCCATCAGCATTCCCATGCTGTTTAGTTCCTTTGTACTCGATGTCATATTGGTGTGCCCCTAGGAAAAGTGACCACTTCTGTAGCCGTTGTGCTGTCATTATCGGTACGCCCTTCTGAGGGTTGAAAATGGAGACGAGAGGTTGATGATCAGTTAGTAGAGTAAATTTCTGACCATGCAGGTAGTGATTGAACATCTTCACCCCCCACACCAAGCTGAGGGCCTCTCTGTCAATCTGGGCGTAGTTACGCTCGGCTGAAGTTAACGAGCGTGACGCAAAAGCTATCGGCCTCTCTGAACCATCAAGGAATTTATGTGACAGTACCGCCCCAATGCCATAGGGAGATGCATCACACGCCAGTCTTATCGGTAGTGATGGGTTGTAGTGAGCCAATACTTCTCTTGAAGTGATTAAGTCCTTACTCTTCTGAAAGGCCCGCTTACATTCATCGCTCCATTTCCATGCTACTCCCGTTCATAGTAGGGCATTCAGTGGATGCAGAATTGTGGACAAATTCGGCAAAAACTTATGGTAGTAATTCACCAATCCGAGGAATGACCTCAGTTGCGACACATTTTCAGGTGCTGGAGCCTTAACTACCGCTTCAACTTTGTCAGGGGACTTATGTAACCCCTCTTCATCAATCACGTGGCCACAATACGATATCTGTTTCTTAAAAAACTCGCACTTGGGGCGATTGGCTCGTAGCCCATGTTCACGTAGTCTAGTGAGCACCTGCTCTAGGTTGGCAAGGTGTTCACTGTCATCTTCACCTGTCACTAGGATGTCGTCCAAGTAACACTGAGTCCCCGGAATCCCTTGCAGGACTTGTTCCATCACTCTTTGCCATATCGCCGGAGCTGATGCTACTCCGAATACCAGTCGATTATACTGGTAAAGACCTTTGTGAGTGTTTATTGTGAGATACTTCCTAGAGGATTCTTCAACCTCCATCTGCAAATATGCTTGTGCTAGGTCAATTTTTGTAGAACGCTTCCCTCCAGATAGTGAGGCGAAGATATCTTCTATCTTTGGAAGAGGATATTATACTGTGTGAAGGATTGGGTTCACCATCACCTTGAAGTCCCCACAGATGCGAACCTTCCTTGGCTCCTCAGACTTATTGTTTAACGTTTTCTTCATGACAGGAATGATGGGTGTTGCCCACTCGCTCCGGTCTACCTTAGATAACACGCCTGCATTCTCCAGATTCTCCAGCTCTGCCTCGACGGCTGGGCGAATTGCATATGGTACCGGTCTTGCTTTGAAAAACTTGGGAATTGCATTCTCCTCCATTTTTATCGAGGTGGTTACGCCTTTAAGAGTGCCCAGTTCTTGTTGAAATACCTCTTTGGCGTCATCTAAGATTGTTGACAATCGTCCAGGAGTGACGTCGTCATCCTTTTTACCAGCCACCGCCAGTGCCTGAATGGAGTGCCAGTCTAAACTTATCTTTCTGATCCATTCACGTCCCAATAACGGTGGTCCACCATCTTGCAGAATGTAGAGATACAATTTCCGTATTTTCTTGCCGTTGTATTCGACAGGCACCCTTATTTTTCCTCTGGGGTATACTTTTTGCCCCGTATACGTCCTCAAGACAATGGATGTCTCTCTCAAGGGTATGTGTGAGAATAGCCGCTCGTAGTCTCATCGATTCATGATGGTTAGAGCTAATCCTGTATCCAATTCCATTTTGACTTGGGACCCTGCTATCGTGAGGATGACCCAAATGGTTCGGTGATCCTCTTTTGTGATTACGTTGTGAAGTTTGAGACAGCTTAGTCTCTTGTTCCCGGATTCACTATCGCTCATCTGGTCTTCGGAACTACTGTCCGTCATCTTTTGTACTTTCCTGTACGGTTCCTTAGTAGCCTTTTTGTTGTCGTTGGTCTTCTTCCCAGACCTGCAAACTCGTGCAATGTGTCCCATCTTTCCGCATTGCCTGCATATTTTGTCCTTGGACTAGCAGTCCTTCTGGTCATGGTTTGTTCTGCCGCAGCGATAACATTTTGCAAATCCCCGTGTCATTTCGTGGGTGCCGTATTCCTGTGGCTTTTGTTGTATTTCCGCAGCTCCCCTTGCTGCTGCTTCGTACGATACTGCCACGCTGAAAGCCTTATCTAGCATCAGCTCTTTCTCTGAGAGTAACCTCTTCTGGGTTCCTTCATTCAGGAGTCCACAGACAAATTTGTCCCGTAAGGTATCTGCCAGTCCTGCCCTGAACTGGCAGTGCTTTGATAGCTTGCGTAGTTCCGTAAGGTAATCAGCATTGCTCTCATTTTTATGCTGATTTCTCCTGTGGAATTTAAATCTTCCTGCTATCAGCAGCGGTGTAGGATTTAGGTGTTCCTGTAGGATAGCAACAATTTCGTTAAAACTCTTCGCCTTCGGTTTGGCTGGAGTAATCAGGTCCCGCAATAGGCCGTACGTTCTTGCGCCCATTAAATTTAGCATTACCGATGCCTTTTTCTCATCGGCTATTTCGTTTGCCTCGCAATATACCTCGACTCTTTCCACATACGTGTTCCAGTCTTCTATTGCATTATCGAAAGCAGTGATATCACCAGTCTTTGGCATCTTGAAAATCTAAGATGGCGCCTCCCGCGCTTTGCCTTCGTTCCCGATGGATCAAAATGGCGCCTCCCGTGCTTTTCCTTCTTCCCCGCTGAGGTAAGATGACGCCTCCTGCGCTTTCCCGCCGCTGCCGCTGCTGCCAACGCTGTTGCTGGTGATTATATTTATTTTACTATCCTGTAATGGCGACGCCCTATGGTCTTCGTGCCTCCCCGATCGCTGCTGCCAACGCCGCTCTCCGCGGTATTTTTATTTTTCTATCGCGCTTCAATATTTGCTCCGTTAATTGAAGAACCATTCCCGTCGTGGAGCGGACCCTCTGGGACACTTCCCTCCCTCTTCTTAGGTCCGAACGCTGCCCGGCTTCGAAGCACCGGCCGTGCCCTGTGTGCTCCACCCTCTCCCTCTCTCTTTGCTTCCCGACTCGCTGCCCGGCCCCGTTGCAGAGCCATCCGATCGAGCTCTAGCCCGCTGCAGCCCAGGAAGGATCAGTGCACTACCTACCACCAGCCTGATTAGCTGGGAAACCACAGACTGGAGAATCAAGCCAGGCTCTCGACAGTCTCTCCTGCACTTTTCAATTCGATGATTTGGAGGGCGGTTGCCCTCGGTCGACGCCCATTCCTCGAGTTTCTTTGGATTATTTTTTTTTCTTGCTTCTGGCTTCGACCTTCAATAACGTCGTCTGAGGTGCTGCCGAGTTGCAGGTAAGTTCGTTTCTTACTCGTCACCAGTATTATGTCCGTGTATAATTGAGACACGGACTGCAGGAGTTGATTATAACAAGTCTTTACTGAATGGAGACAACCTGGAAACTGAAACTACAGAAGCCTGCTAGGGCCTTTTATACAGGGGTGGTCACTGCCGGTACTGCAGTCTGAGACCAGTTATTCCCTTAAAGGTACATACACAACAGTTACAACGCTGAATCCAGTCAAGTAGAAGTTTGGGGGCTTTGCTGCTATTTGCATTTGAAGAGCATTGTTGTCACTGAAAAGCCATTGGCACAGGTTTCCAACAGTGCTTTTTTTTCACAAAGCAATGCGATGAAGAAATCTGCATTACAAAGTCACAACTCACATCAGAAAACAGCATTACACCACAAAAGTGGCATTACGTTACCTGCATAGAATGCAAAGTTTAGTGCAGCTCTTGGGCCTTTCTCTTCCTAAATTGGCACTGATCTTCCTTTAGGTATTTTTTTTACATAAAATTAAGAAAAACATCTTGTTTGAATCAATGTCATAACACAGCTTTAATCTTAAATGGACATGATAGTCACATTCTGTTTAAAAAGAAACTACCATCTTTATGTTGAAGCATACATCTGCAGTAGTACCAAAATGTTACTCTCTCAGAAGCACAAACTCACCCCTACAGAGGACCAACCTCTAACTATTATGTGTTAGTAAATAAGTAACTCCAGGAACTACATTTTAAACTCAGCTTGTGAGAAATGTCACACTCAAGGGACACTTGCTTCCAAGTGGTTTCACTAAGATGTGTTTGGTTGGAATGGATCGGTTTGCATAAAGGACCTTGTGCCTCAGACTAATTCCGCTGTGTGGTTTCTAAATTTGCAGTTTCGATGGGATCAGTGATTTTCACAAAAGATCTAGCGGGGCACAGAATAGGCAGAAGTGAATCCACCAATAATTTAAAATGTTGCCACCCAAGATCTAACTTTTCTCATTGCTGTTGGTTGAATTGATTTAAATATCGAATGCCTGACAAGCAGATTTAATTGCTATGGTGGTTATTTTCTTCCGTTACCACTGAGAGACACCAGAAGATCAGTGGGTGGTCATTCCACTCATGCGATTAAGTACATCTTTTATTTTGTTCTGTTGTAAAATTGTCAAAGAAATAGTTTTGTAATTTTTTGGCAGAAAACTATACCTTTCTTATTTTTTGCTTCATTTTTATTTTCTTCTCCCAACCAAAAGGGTCCATACACGTGACTTAATCCCAGGCTTTTACCAGTCCTGTCACTGTGCCAACTATTAAGGGGTGTGGAGGAGTGTCACAGACATGCCAACTCTTGCGAATCTATCGCGAGAGACGCAACTTCTGAGTGAAATGAAGCTTCTCTCATGATCTTGGGATTCAACACCGAAACCTTGGGATTTTTTTTCTAGACTTGCACTAGCACATTTCTCATTGGTTCCAGCGTGTTCCGGGTGGGCGACTCTCCAATGGCAGCACTGTGATTGGTTGAGGCAACTCACATAGCGGGAAGCTCCGGTTGGTTATGGCAGCTGTCCGTGAGCTTATCGTGGATGATTGCATCGACATCATGGCCCTGACAGAAACTTGGTTGAGGGGCGATGACACTTACCCCAAAATGAAGCCTCCCCACCCGGCTAAACCTTCCACCACTTGCCCCGCTCAGACCGCCGTGGTGACAGTGTGGCTCTCATCACCAAATCACACTTTGGTCTGTCCCCCTACTCCTCCTCCTTTGAGCATCTCAGCTTATTCCACTCTTCTCACCTCTCATTTAAATTCTTGTTATCTACCGCCCACCCAAGTACCATAAAAATGTTATTACCGAGATATCTTCACTGCTTTCCTCCCTCAGCCTCTGCACTGAGCGACTTCTTATCCTCGGTGATTTCAACCTCCATCTCAATTCATCATACTCTCTCTCCTCTGAGTTCACGAGCCTCCTATCCTCCCTTAATCTCTCCCTCCATGTAAAGTCCCCAACCCATATTCACGGCCACCCCCTCGACCTTGCCATCTCTCGTGACCTCGCTACTCCCATCGTGTTATTCGCAGATAAGGCCATCTCTGACCACTTCCTCGTATCGCTCTCCACCCACATCCCCCTTCCACGCCCCCCCCTCCACCCCGTCCCCAACTCTACTTCCTTCTATGTCCGCCCCTGGAAAAAACTCTCCCTCAACTCTCTTACAACTGCACTTATGAAATCCCAACTGTCCAGCCTATGGCACCCCCCATTCATCATGACATTTCTGCAGCTACCGATCTGCTCAACCACACACTCACCACCACCTTTGATGCCCTAGTCCCTATTAAAACAATTACTCCCTCTTACCCTGGCCGCTCCCCCTGATATGGCCCTCATCTTCGCTCCCTTAAGTCCAAGGGATGAAGTCTGGAAATGATATGGTGGACAAATGGTTTAGCAATTCACCGCCAGATCTGGCTGGACCACATAAAGCATTATCGGGTCCTGCTCTCGTCTGCCAAAACTGCTCACTATTCCAGAATCATTCTGGACTGCAAAGATAAACCCCAGCTCCTATTCTTTACTGCTAACTGTCTTCTTAAACCCCTCTCCCCTGTCTACTCCACCCTCACCTCCGACAACAAGTGTGAGGAGCTCATGGACTTCTTTGTCTCTAAGATTGAGACCGTCCATTCAGCTGCCTCTGCCACTTCCTCTCCTCCCATAGCCCATCGGGCCAAACTTCTTCTAAGGATCCCCCCTGCCCTAGCACTGAACTCACCTCCTTCTACAATTTCTATCCGATCTACACTCATGACCTCTCCACACTCATCTTGTCCATGAGACCCACTTCCTGCTCTCTCGACGCTATTCCCACCAAACTGCTGACCACCCAGCTTCCTTTTCTGGCTCCCATGTTAGCTGACATTTGTTAATGGTTCTCTCCCCTCAGGTACTGTCCCCCTCTCCCTCAAATCTGCCGTCATCACCCCTCTCCTCAAAAAACCTTGACCCCTCCATCCTTGCAAACTACCAACCCATCTCCAACTTTCCTTTCCTCTCCAAAGTCCTTGAACGTGTTGTCGCCTCCCAAATCCGTGCCCATATTCCCCGCAATTCCATGTTTGAATCCCTTCAATCAGGTTTCCGCCCCGCCACAGTTCTGAAACGGCACTCAACAAAGTCACAAATGACATCCTTTGTGACTGTGACAAAGGTAAACTATCCGTCCTCATCCTTCTTGACTTGTCTGCAGCCTTTGACACAGTTGACCACACCATCCTCCTCCAACGCCTCTCCACCGTCATCTAGCTGGGTGGGACTGCACTCGCCTGGTTCCATTCTTATCTATCTAATTGTAGCCAGAGAATCACCTGCAATGGCTTCTCTTCCTGCTCCTGCATCGTTACCTCTGGTGTCCCCCAAGGTTCTATCTTTGGCCCGCTCCTATTTCTCATCTACATGTTGCCCCTTGGTGACATCATCCGAAAACACAGCATCAGTTTACACATGTTCGCTGATGGCATCCAGCTCTACCTGACTACCACTTCTCTCGACCCCTCCATGGTCACTAAATTGTCAGACTGCTTGTCCAACATCCAGTTCTGGATGAGCAGAAATTTTCTCCAATTAAATATTGGGAAGACTGAAGCCATTGTTTTCGGTCCCCGCCACTAGCTCCGTTCCCTAGCCACTGACTCCATCAATCTCCCTAACATCTGTCTGAGGCTGAGCCACACTGTTTGCAACCTTGGTGTCATATTTAACCCTGAAATGAGCTTCCGATCACATAACTGCAGCATAACTATGAACGCCTATTTCCACCTCCGTAACATCGCCCGTCTCCGCCCTTGCCTCAGCTCATTTGCTGTTGAAACCCTCATCCATGCCTTTGTTACCTCTAGACTTGAATATTCCAATGCACTCCTGGCTGGCCTTCCACATTCTACCCTACGTAAACTTGAGGTCATCCAAAACTCGGCTGCCCGTGTCCAAACTCGCACTAAGTCCCGTTCGCCCATCTCCCCTATGCTCGCTGACCTACATTAGCTCCCGGTTAAGCAATGCCTTGATTTCAAAATTCTCATCCTTGTTTTCAAATCCCTCCATGGCCTCGCCCCTCCCTATCTCTGTAATCTCCTTCAGCCCCACAACACCCCGAGATATCTGCGCTCCTCAAATTCTGTCCTCTTGAGCATCTCTGATTATAATCGCTCAACCATTGGTGGCCGTGCCTTGTGTTACCTAGGCCCTAAGCTCTGGAATTCCCTGCCTAAACCTTTCTGCCTTGCTACCTCTTTCCTCCTTTAAGATGTTCCTTAAAATCTACCTCTTTGACCAAGCTTTTGGTCACCTGCCCTATTTTCTCCTTATGTGGCTCAGTGTCAAATTCTTTGTCTTTTAATACTCCTGTGAAGTGCCTTGGGACGTTTTACTACATTAAAGGCGCTATATAAATACAAGTTGTTGTTTTTGTTGTTCTAAAAAATGGTGCAGTGGTTATTTAATATACAGATAATTATTTTATAGTTTATTATTCATTCACTTCTTTTACATTATAAGATTTGAAAACAGCGACCAGCGTTATCGCTTTTTTGCACAAGAACCAGAATATCCACCGGGACCTGAAACCCGACAACATCTTGATTTCAGAGAAGTCAGGAGACCCTATTCTCAAAGTGGCCGATCTAGGCCTCAGTAAATTTCTAGAACTGGGGGCATAGTCTCAGGATAACGGCCTGATTTAGGACTGAGATGAGGAGGAATTTCTTCACGCAGAGGTTTGTGAATCTTTGGAATTCTCTATCCCAGAGGGCTGTGGATGCTCAGTCATTGAGTATATTCAAGGCTGAGATCGATAGATTTTTGGACTCTCGGGGAATCAAGGGATATGGGGGTAGGGCGGGAAAGTGAAGTTGAGTTCGAAGATCAGACATGACCTTATTGAATGGTGGAGCAGGCTCGAGGGGCCCTATGGCCTACTCCTGCTCCTGTTTCTCATGTTCTTATGTCAGTAATCAGTTAGTGATGGCCGAATGCATTTCCTGTCCGGGAGCAAAGGTTGCAGAATGCGCTTCCTGTCTGGGAGTAAAGGTCGGCGAGAGGTCGTGTCAGGAAAAAAATAGCAACTCATGATTTTTATAACAAATCTCTTGATTTTTAAGAGTTTGTCTCTTGATTTATGAAACAATGGGGTTGGCATTACTGGTGTCCTGGAGTGGCATGCTCTTTTATTTTTCTCCTTGGCTGTGGGAAAATGCCATTGTTTCTGTCCGGTGTTTTTGTTAAGCATGCTGCATTTACTGTGCGAAGGGGCATATTTCTTCTCTCTGTCCTTCTCTGTGTCATTACTAATGCCTTTAGAGAGACTGTAAAATCTCGCAGAGGGTCAGTGGCACTAGGCCCTGTGACTTGGCCTTCCTCCTTTCTTAACCTCAGGCAACAGTCCCCTCACCAGTTGTTTGGAGATATTGGAAAAGTAGAAATCCACCAGCAGAGCAAAAAGCTATTGGCACCACTTCTGCAATTGCTGATAGGAATGTCCAGCCTGCAACGTTAAGGACTAATTAAAAAATTCACATCACTGGCATTAACATCACGACTGTCATTCAATACTCCAACTTTATTCACTCTACATGTTTTATTTCAAATATGTGAAATACCTGAGTCAAATTAATGTTAATGTTAGTTTTGTTAATCGTTACCATGCTAGAAGGCATTTTTAATAACAACCTGCTATTGTTTCATTTTAAGGTTTTCACTTGCCCCTTATCCTTTTTTGAGATCTTACAGTACATTTCATTAATAAGGCCAAGTCATTTTGCAAAGCCAAACATCCAAAAAACCATCGTCCTGGACTTGGAACTACCCTTGCAAGGAGTAGCCAAGATAATCAGCATGTAGAAAATCTATATTTTCAATCTGACACTTTGCACTGCCTTTCCTGCTGAGCTAAAAAAAGATGAAACCATTGTTCTGGTTGCTTGACATGTAATAAAGCAATATTGTTTCGATACTCAGAGGGGCAGTACATAATTTCAATATTTATTTAAATACATGATTCTCCTGTAATTCAATTATACGAACACAACCCCCCATATCATTTTGATAGATACAACCGTCATAAACTAATTGGACAATCTCTGGAAAAGAAGTAAAAACTGTTTCACCTTTGCTGGTTTAAGGAAAAGTAAATACTTACTTTTTAAGAAAACAAAGTCACATTAAAGAATCCTCCAGTAAAACCGATTACACAACTGTTTCAAGAAAGGAGGGTCTCCGCTGGCATTCGATCATTTGGAATGTTCAGTGTAAACTCAAGACAGAAAGTTGATTTCCCAAAAGCTCAATTATTGGATCGCAGGTACTGGACTGTTTGACATTTAATAATTCAAAATGTCCTGACCCAGTCACCTGGGACCCAGTCGTTATTAGTTTGGAGCATACAAGGAGAAGGGGTATGTACACAGGCCATTTTTCTTCAGTAATTTACATCCTCAAGCTTAAAAAAATGTAACATTTCACCCAATTATTTATATTTAAATGTAACCTTCACTCAGTACAGTAAGAGTTTATTTCAATTTTTTTTTTTAATGTGAAATCCACTAGAAACATATACTTTTATGACATTCACTCAGTATTTGCGACAGCTCACTTTTGTTACCTGATCCAAGAAAAGTACATTTTAGATAAAACGTTGCAAGTTTACTTTGAGACAGAGGGCTCGATTTTCATTGAGCCGTGGAGTCGGGCTTTGAGGCAGGCGGGGGGTTAAAGTCGCAAAAACTGGCGTGCGGGACCCCCGCCCCCCCGCCTAATTACCGACTCTGAGCAATTTTAACTCCGGCGTGTCTGATGGTCCTGACTCCATCCCCCCTCCAACAGGCGGGACTGGTCTTTAAGGCCCTTAATAACCATTAAATGGCCTCTATAATCTTATTTTAACAGGCCCTTGCAAATTTAACCCTTTTCCCACGTAAAACACGCCTGGTGGGAAACACGAATGTGAAACCTGGCTGGAGCACTATTGGATTGCTGACTATCAACTGCAGGTCAACCATTAAAGGGGAGATTTGATCAGCCATCATTTGCAGGTGGCAGGACTTTGTAGTCTCAGGTCTGGGGCAACTTTTAGAAGGCTTAACCACACCTGTGGAAGGTTGGAGCCTCACACCCATCTCCAGTGTGACCAACTGGGAAACCCCTCTCGCCACCTTCACTCAGCACTTCCTCAATGGAGGCATATACCAGAAGCATGGGAGCCATTTATTTCCTTCCCATCTGGGCATTAGAGGAGCTCGAGCACCAGCAGCGGCACCAGCAGAACCAGGAACAACAGCAGCACCAGCAACAGCAGCAGCAGTAGGAGCGCCAGGCTGCTGTTCACCCACCTGAGGCTGCACAGGCCAGAAGGGGCCAGCACCTGGAAGCCCGTCGGCGCAGGAGATACCCCCCAAACAGGGTCTACAGACGCAGGGTCACCTATCTCAACATGTCTGAGCAGCAGTGCCAAAGGCGGCTCCGACTTTCGCATGAAGGACATCTGTGCAATGCTACAGCAAGACCTGCTGCCCAGAGGACCGGGTGGACAAGCATTACCAGTGGCCGTCAAAGTCACCACCGCACTCAACTTTTTTGCCTCAGGCTCATTCCAGGGATCAGCAGCAGACATCAGCGGCATCTCCCAGGCGGCCGCACACACTTGCATCATGCAGGTAACCGATGCCCTCGCGCACAATCACATCCATTTCACCAAGGATCGAGCAAGTGTCACAGCGCGAGCGGTTGGATTAGCGCATCTGGCAGGCTTTCCAAGGGTGCAGGGCGTCGTTGACTGCACACATGTGGCCCTTATGGCACCCCATCGCAATCCAGGTATTTTTGTCAACCGCAAGGGCTTCCACTCCTTTAACGTTCAGCTGGTGTGTGACCACAAGAAGGAAATTTTGCATGTTTGTGCCATGTACCCTAACAGTTGCCATGACTCCTTCATACTGCGTCAGTCTAGTGTGCCTCCGCTATTCAGTCTGCCAGACCAAATTAACGGATGGCTACTTGAAGACAAGGGCTATCCACTGAAGATGTGGCTAATGACGCCGTTGAGGAGCCCATCCAACGAAGCTGAGGAGAGCTACAACTCCAGCCACATGTCCACCAGAGCCATAATCGAGCAAACCATCGGTTTGCTGAAGATGCGCTTCAGATGCCTGGATCGATCAGGTGGAGTCCTGCAGTACTCAGCAGCCAGGGTCTCCAGAATCGTCATGGTTTGCTGTGCACTTCACAACATGGCACAGCATCGTGGCTCGCAGATTCCTGAGGACCAAGTGGCTCCTTACATATCCTCCTCAGATGAGGAGGAGGAGGAGGAGGAGGGCGAAAATGAACATCTTGCAGTGGCCCATCAACCAGCGGCAGCATTACGCGAGAACATTGCTGCCCGGGATGCAAGGAACGCACTCATCCTGGCCAGATTTGCTTAGCCGAGTCAATCAAACACTTTTGCCTCGCAGCTTCTTACCAGAGCATTGACAATGGCCAAGAACCAGAAGATTCCTAGCACTCTGACCACCATACTGACAGTTGCAAGTATTCCTAAGGCCTCAATGTGGAAGTCCCAATAGCGAAATGACAGATGCCACAACTGCAACATTTGCCTTCAGAATTTTTATGTACAATTACGACGTGATGGCATTTTTACACTAAACACAAAATTCCACCCAAGTGACTGCCCTTGTGACTACTTGTGCTTTATCTTCCTCTTACGCATGTTCCTACGTAGTGCTATGTAGTGCTTCCCCTGTGGCTTCAGCAGATGTGGAGGCCCCTTGCTCACTTTCCTGCTGCTCCTGTCTCGACACCTTTGGCGGGTGTCCTGTGGGGTTGTGAGCCTGTGAGAGCTCGTCAACAGTCTGCTGCTCCTGTGGTTGTGCAGGGGTTGAGGCATCTATCTCACTTGGGTGTGGACTCTGGTGGGGCTCTGACCGAGGGCTCTGCAGTGGCCTGGAAGTGTGAGCGCTTGGAGAGGAGCCCCCACTTCCTTGAGGTCTGCCACCAACCTCCCTCTCATTGGTCAGGTCCCCCTCAGCGCCTGCAAGTGGCTGGAGAGCACCTTGCTGCACATCAGGGGGGCCATGGGGACCCGTATCTGCAATGGCAGTCCTACTCAGAAGGACTTCCATGAAGGTCTGGTTTCTCTGTTCAATAGATGCCCATCACTCCTCAAGAGATGTCATTCTATTCTGAACAATGACCATGTTTTCCATACCCTGGCGACTAGGCTCCTCCATGGCCGTAGCCCTCCTCTCCTCTACCGTAGTCATCCTCTCCTGTACGGTAGCCAGCCTTACCACAGAGGTAGCAATCGTTTCCACGGAGGTAGCCATCCTTTCCGTGGTGATGCGTTCATGTGCCAATGACTCCACAAAGGCTCTGCTCATGTTCGCTTGGACTCCTCCATTCGACCCTAGAGACAAAACCTGCCAGAGACTCCTGCGTCTGTGCCTGGAGTTCCATCACCTCTGATCTTATTGATGGACCCATAGGCAGAGGGTCGACATGCTGCTGAGCCGAGCTGGCAGAGTCCTGTGCCCTCCGACTAGGAATCTCCACTGCTGTCCCTGTCTCCACAATCTGCTGATGCTCACTTGTGAGCTGTGATACACCAGGTGACAACACTACTCTATGTCCCAAAGGTCCCCACGAGGTGTGAGTGTCTGTACTGGTGCTGGGTGCGCTGAATTCTGGTGATGCTGCGCCCTCAGAGATTGCAGCTTCCTCTGAGGAGTCTGGCTGCTCAGCCTCTTCTTCCTGGCTAGGGGGGATGGATGCTTGTGATGGTCCTGTGGGGGAGTAAAGGAAAGAGTCAGAGATGTGATGCAAAGGCTACATGCACATAGCTTTTTGTAGATGCTCATAAGTCCATCTGTTACAGCTTTACAATCATTATCAACGACTCATGCAATGTCAAAGAGAGAGATGGGAAACTTTTCTGTCACCAGCTTGCTGTGTTGCACCCGTCTGTCCATCTCCCATGCACGAATCATCCTCAATGCCCATGATTTCCAGGACGGCCTCCTCCCAGGGGGTCAGGTGGGCTAATGAGGCTGTCCCTCCTCCTGTCCTGGCTCGCTCTCTCTTGTTGTGAGCTCTCTTTTCCTGCAATGAGGGAGACAAGTGGAGGTTGAGTGAGAATGAAGGAATGAGTGTAGAGATTACATAGCATAGATACTTCGAAGGAGACAAAGATGGAGTGAGGTTGCAAGACCAAGGGCCCTCCCTGTGTGTTGTCAGTTGTGTTCAAAGCATCAGAGTGATAGGGAGTGTGAGGGCTGCATGGTGGAATAGTTATGTGATTGTGAGCATAGAGAGAGAGGGAATGGGTAAGGGTGCATGGATGTCAGTGTCAAGTGGGATGTGGAGGAAGAGATTGCTAAAGCTGAGTGCTGGTGAGGAAAGGCAATGGGGATCAGATTGAGGGTGATGGGAAATTCATACTAACTTTTCCAGTGCGCTGAAGGTCATGAAATCTTTTCCGGCACTGTATCCAGTTTCTGCGGGTGACTCCCAAGGAGTTGACCTCCTCCGCCACCTGCATCCACACAGCCTTGGTCTGAGTGGAAGGCCTCTTCCTCCCTGATGAAGGGAACAGAACCTTCCTGTTGGCCCTAGCCCCATCGACTAGTGCCTGCAGTGCCACCTCGTCTAAGCGAGGAGCTGATCTTGCCCTCCCGCTTGTCATCTTTCCTGCAGGTCCCTCTGACACCAACTGGAGAAAGCTTGGAAGCCTGCAGAAGAAGCAAGGCTTGCTGTGGACCTTAAATGCAGCAGCAATGATGACATCATCGGAGGGGACTTTCAGTCATGAAAAACCTATTTGCAAAGGCTTCCCACACGCTGGAAATCAATTGGCCAATTGAGTTAAAATTGCATCAATCTCCCACATCCATTTAGATTCGTGTGGGAAACACGAAATTCGGATAACACGACAACAGCCCGCACCTGAGTTAAAATCCAGCTCAGAGTATTTTTATATTAACAAGCTCCTATGACTTGAAATAATAGATGTGGAGTGACTGCAATGTAAAAATGTTAGAGAAAGGGCATGGTTTATGTAAAGTGTTTGGTTGTTGGCCTAATGATGGGCATGGGGCCTGGGCCCCATGCTCTTGACTCAAGGGACTAGGGGTTACTGGTAACCCCATTTTTGAGCACATCAGCCCGGCCATTTACTCTCCTGTGTCAGGTTACAGGTTTGCTGAACGAACAGATCCTCTACTCGGACTTGTTAGCCATATTAAATGCAAAACACTTGGAATAGATTCTGGCAACTGTCATTCATTTTAGTTAGCGACTGGATTGAAAACAAATGGTGTATCAGTGGCTACAGTTTGGAAGCATAATTCAGCTTCACATTCCCTGCATTTAAAAACAAACACATTCACTTATTTCTCTCTCTCTCCCTCTCTCTCTGGAAACTGGGAAGGAAGAATGATTTACTGGATATAGATGGAAATGTGCATTATATTGGAAGCTAATGTCAAGCCTGAATGGGAAATGGTGACAGGGAGGAAGGGAGGGTGGTGCAGGAGAGGCAACACTCACCCGGGCATTAGTGAAACTACAAGCTGAGGACATCCAGAGAGGTGAAATGGGGTGAAGATTAAAGAGGGGCATCAGTCAACACATTGGCAGTTAATGTGTCACTTCATGATATCCAGAAATACAATCCTCTGATTAAGTGTGAATAAGTTACATGCTGTATTTCCCCATTAAATAAATTAAAACAAAAATAATCTCTCAAATGTAGCCAACTCTAGCAGGCAGTAACTAATGTTCACACACAGACCTAATGAAAACCTTCTGCCTGGACACAAGGAATGGGTGGTGGATTTATAAACCGCCTTTTGACTTCACCAATTTTTTTTTTTGGTAACCATTTGCCATTTTTTCTTCTGATGGTCTTGTTTTTGGTCCAAACAGCCACAGATTGTTGTCAATAGATTGTATCTGGAGCAGGGGCTGGTCGAACATGATCGATACCCCCAGCTCAGAAAGATGCCTGAGAGCAAAACTGCGGAGCTGTAACAAATGGGACAATCGGAATTGAGGACCAACTCCCTAATAATAAACGTTGTGCAGCTTGGCTACTGTTGCCTGTTTTAAACACGTCCACAGCGCTGTGAGGAAAAAATCCCAAATCTTGCTTCAACTGTAATCATTTTATACTCATGCCTTCTATAGTCCTTTGTTTACAGTCAATGTTAAACAACCTGCTTCCATCAACATCATCCATCACTTTCATATTTTAAAAATCTGAATGATGTGTCTCTTCAATCTCCTTTTCTCCCATGAAATAAGATCAGCTCTATGATTCCCACTTTACAATGCAGAGGCCTAAATCCTGAAATCGCCTTTGTTGCTATCTTCTAAACTCTTCCCAATATATTAATGCATGAAGTTAGCAGAGTAGATTTTACTGGGTCTGTGCCCGGGCACATTGAATCATCTGGGTACAGCAAATATTGGAAAACTGTGACGGTCGGACTGCACACCTATAAAGGAACTGGCCGGATTTTACTCCATTCATCTAAATGGAAGGAAAAGTGAGTACGCTTCGGAGCTGCCCAATTTTTCGATAGTCACTGCACTCGGGCGATTCAGTGTGCCAGGGCATAGACCTAGGACAATCTCCCCCGGTGTGCCCAGAACAATGCCCAGTATTTCAAATGTGGCCTCACCAATCTATATAATGTTCATGTAACTAGTTCAATTTGCAATCAAGTACTGTACTCTCAAGATGCATCTTCATATTTAATTAGCCTTGTTGATAACAGCTTCATATTATCTGGATACGTTCTGAAAATGATCAATAGTCACATCTGAAAACTTCTCTTATTCCACCTTTGCTAATGGACATCGCAAACTAAGATACCTTCATGTTTCATGCATCCTATTCCAATACACATAACTTTCCAGTTATCTGCATTGCAGTGCTTCTGATACCCAGCCTGTCAGTTTAATTCCGTCCAGGTCCCTTTGAATGCTTTCAATTTCTCTTATGATATTATCTTTTAATGTCTCTATTGTTATATTAATATTTTCTCTTATACCTGCCATCCAGCCACAGAACTTGGTGTCATTAGAAAACCTGATAATTTGACAAGAAGTGCCCACTTCTGTATCGTTTATCTATTTTCTATAAATTCTATACTTATAAACTCCAGGCCACCCTGTAATGTGATTGAGTTTTGTTTTTCTTGTAATCCTACATCTCTGATGTCACAAGTTCTTTCTCATTAAATGGAGGAACACCTCACCTGTGGGGTTACCTCTCCGAATGTGGAGATCATCATTTATCAGGAATAGAAACAAAGGAAAGAGTGCTTTGTATGTGTTATATAAAATAATAATAATAATCTGAAACAGAATTGTAAATAAAAAGGAAAATAATAGATACTGGAAATCTGAAAACAAAAACAGGAAAAGCTGGAAATCAGCAGGTCAGACAGCATCTATGGAGAAACATTAGTCGACGTTCCTCAGTATTGGAAAATATTACAGCTGAACAGAATTTTAAAAGGAACAGAACAAGGGAAAGGAGGAAGGGGGAGGGGGTAAGAAAATACAGGAGAAGAAATAGAATGATCCTTGAATTGCTTAGGTGGAGAACAGGAGAAGGTTAAATGGCAGAAATCATATTAGCAGAGGACAACAGGAAGCATAATGAGAAAAATAAAAGACATGTACTAGATACAGAGAATGTGATAATCACTGGAAGGAGTTAGGCAGAAGCATGAGATCCAGCAAGGCGGAGCAGACTCTAGAGGCCTGGGAGTCTGGTGAGGGGAAAGCAAGGGTGCAGATAGGGCTGCCAATTCTGGTTGGACATATTCTTGGAGGCTGGATCATGTGACATCTGGTCTGCCCACGTGACATCTGATCACGTGATACTTGAGCACAGTTTGCAAATGTAAATTGCATTTACCATATAAAGTTCGGCCTCACATGCTAAACACTTTCCTCTAACTGTTCTATCTGAGAGAAAACCCTTCCTGTTTCTTTCTTCATGTCTACAACTTCCCCGAGCAGCCCATTGCTTTGATCAGAAATCCCTGTCCACTATATTCAGTTCACTTCCCAGCAGAGCCTTGGGAAGCAGGAGCATTCGGAGTCCCTCTACCCCCCCGACCCATTACAACATTCACTTTGAAGTCTACAGTGTTCATGTCGCAACTTCACTCTGTTCATTCAGCTGCAAAGCGGCTCCAAACTAGAACTTTTCAAAATAACGTGTGATAATTGTTAACATATCCAACGCAGCGTTACACTTCTGAAGACCTATGTCTAAACAGTCACGTTATTTGAAAGACATAAAATCATTTCTCTGCCAGCTCTATCACGAGCATTTCCAGATTTCAAGATGCAACCTGCCATAAATATTTATTTTCCCATATCTTTTGTAAACAGTTGTATAAAAGGAGTTTTCTCTTTTAAAACAAAACAACTTTTTAAAAACAATGGAATTAAGTCAGGATCTCCTAGATAACAGTTTTTAAAATTTGTTCATGGGATCTGGACATCACTGGCAAGGCCAGAATTTATTGCCCATCCCGAGTTGCCCTTGAGAAGGTGGTGGTGAGCCGCCTGCTTGAACCGTTGCAGTCCGTGTGGTGAAGATACTCCCACAGTGCTGTTAGGGAGGGAGTTCCAGAATTTTGAACCAGCGACGATGAAGGAACGGTGACATTTTTCCAAGTCAGGATGATGTGTGACTTGAAGGGGAACTTGGAGGTGGTGTTGTTCCCATGCACCTCCTGAATTTGTCCTTCTAGGTGGAAGAGGTCGCGGATTTGGAAGGTGCTTTCGAAGAAGCCTTGGCAAGTTGCTGCAGTGCATCTTGTAGATGGTACACACAGCAGCCATGGTGCGCCAGTGGTGGAGGGAGTGAATGTTTAAGGTGGTCGATGGGGTGCCAATCAAGTGGGCTGCTTTGTCCTGGCTGGTGTTGAGATTCTTGAGTGTTGTTGGAGCTGCACTCATCCAGGCAAGTGAAGAGTATTCCATCATACTCCTGACTTGTGCCTTGTAGATGGTGGAAAGGCTTTGGGGAGTCAGGAGGTGAGACATTTGCTGGAGAATACCCAGCCTCTGACCTGCTCTTGTTGCCACAGTATTTATGTGGCTGGTCCAGTTACATTTCTGGTCAATGGTGACCCCCCAGAATGTTGATGGTGGGGGATTCGGCAATGGTAATGCCGTTGAATGTCAAGGGGCAGTGGTTAAACCCTCACTTGTTGGAGATAGTCATTACCTGGCATTTGTGTGGCATGAATGTTATTTGCTATGTATCAGCCCAAGCTTGAATGTCATCCAGGTCTTGCTGCATGCGGTCACAGACTGCTTCATAATATGAGAAATTGCAAATGGAATTGAACACTGTGCAATCATCAGCAAACATCCCCATGTCTGACCTTATGATGGAGAGATGGTCATTAATGAAGCAGCTGAAAATGGTTGGGCCTAGGACACTGCCCTGAGGAAGCCCTGCAGCAATGTGATGATTGGCCTCCAACAACCACAACCACCTTCCTTTGTGTTAGGTATGACACCAGCCAGTGGAGTGTTTTCCTCCTGATTCCCAATGACTTAAATTTTACGAGGGCTCTTTGTTGCCACACTCAGTCAAATGCTGCCTTGATGTCAAGGGCAGCCACTCTCACCTCACCTCTGAAATTCAGCTCTTTTGTCCATGTTTGGACCAAGACTGTAATGAGGTCTGGAGCCGAGTGGTCCTGGTGGAACCCAAACTAAGCATCGGTGAGCAGATTATTGGTGAGTAAGTGGCACTTGAAAGCACTGTCGACGACACTTTCCATCACTTTGCTGATGATTGAGAGTAGACTGATGGGGCAGTAATTGGCCGGATTGGATTTGTCCTGCTTTTGTGGACAGGACATACCTGGGTTGGTTAGATGTCAGTGTTGTAGCTTTCCTGGAACAGCTTGGCTAGAGGTGCAACTAGTTCTGGAGCACAAGTCTTCAGCACGACAGCCGTGATGTTGTCAGGGCCCATAGCCTTTGCTGTATCCAGTGCACTCAGCCATTTCTTGATATTACGTGGAGTGAATCGAATTGGCTGAAGACTGGCTTCTGTGATAGTGGGGACCTCAGGAGGAGGCTGATATGGATCATCCACTCGGCACTTCTAGCTGAAGATGGTTGCAAACGCTTCAGCCTTGTCTTTTGCACTCGTGTGCTGGGCTCCACCATCATTGAGGATGGGGATGTTCATGGAGCCTCCTCCTCCTGTTAGTTGTTTAATTGTCCACCACCATTCACGAATTGTGATCCATTTCCCCCCTCTCAACCAGTTTGGCAAGTAAAACCAAAGCCAAATTATGTTTTTTTTAATATTTAAAAAATGTGACTGAAACAGGTCAAGGCAGCCAATGTGTGTGTGGGATCATGTCATCAGAGAGAGCGCAGACCTCATTCTGCACATAAACAGCTCCCACCTGTAGTTGGAGGTACAACCTGCCCAGTCCAGTTACAGGAGCGAGGAAGAACCTATCTCCAGAGGGGTGTAGTGGAATTCGCCTTTATGCTGTTCTTGGTTATTTCTAGAAGTTAGTTTAAACTTCCAGAAAAACAAATTTTCTCCCAGATTTGCAGGGTTACAAATTGTCTACTAATTTTACCTCCAGCAAATTTGAATTTTGATAGCAAGAAATGTTAATGCTGAATCATAACACAGCTATACAGGAAAGTTTTCAGTGAGTTACTAAATTCATCAGCTGACAAACAAAGAGGTCCTCTGGAACTGTCTGTCAGCTTCTCTTAACATTGATAGGGCATGTTCCAGCAGGCTGTGCATTCTGGATAGAACAGCCGCCATTAACCTCCAGAATGGGGGACGGCTCCTGTTAAGATCAGGAGCAGGAGAATGCTGTTTGGAGCAGGGTATCCAAGACCTGTAATTAAATAAACTAAATGTAAATCTGTGTGCCTGGAACCTCAGCTCCATGTCGCAGGGTACCAGAATCCCACATATAAGGTCACAACGACCGAATGTCCCGCTCCCACTTTAGTAAATGTAAGAGAAGGTTTCTAAATTTAAATAGTTCTAAGTTATTTTTATTTTAAGTTTTTCAATTGGTAAATGTAATTAATTATTACTGTGAGCTCCCTGACTGCAATTCAGGCCCGTCTCTGACCTGCGAGAAGTGCAAGTACACAGCCACATCTACACAAACCACTGATTTGAAGTACTGTCCTCTCAGGTTGTTAGCAGCAGTGCCCAGGAGATCAATCCTCCATTTCTAGAGCCTGCCGGACAATCCAGCAGAGTTAGCAGAAGTGCTCCGGCAGTGGGGGGAGGGAGAAGGGGATCCCCATTCTAAGTACCAACCCGCCCCCTCCCCCATTCCTGGAAACATGGCATTGCCAGCACCACCAGAGACAAAAGGGGAATTGTAGTTAAGGTCTGACGTTGTCAAAGACATTTTTATGGCCAGAGGACTGGAAAGTGTTTTCTAGAAGGTTGAGGTGCTGTTTCTTGAGTTGAAGTTGAGCTTCATTGGAAAAGTGTAGAAGGCCAAAGACAGAACGGTCAGAGTGGGACGGCAAAGTTAAAGGCTGGCACCAACACCACAGTTGTAGTTAAATACAGCATGAATTGAAGACACAGTGGCCTCAAAATAATACCTCAAATTATGATACAAACAGTTAAAGTTTGCCTGCTATTTTAATGGGGATGTTAACTTAATTAAGATAAATTGGCCCTTGCCTCCAAGAAAATAGAGAACAAAGTAATAGCATACCAACACATCAAGTGTTGATATACTCATATACACATAGGGCTATTTCAATGCCAGTGAATGTCCACAGGCAATTTGTTGGTAGGGGGATCACAGCCTAGCCCGATCCTGTCATCACCTGATGTTTCCACACACAAGCTTTTCATCAGGGCCAGTCAGTAAGGACAGTGTTAAGGAGTTGGAATGGTGGCTGTTTTTTTCTCCTTCCTAGTATTTTTTTTAATTAATTAACTGGGCTTTGATACATGAACAACAGTATTTCAATTTAAAGTCAAAAGTAAATGAAGGGCATCAGCTGGAGCTTTCTGATGTCAAATCCTCGATAGAGCCCACATAGCATTTATCAGTTTTTATTTAGGATACTTAGTCATGTTATAAAGATGTGGAGCTACAACGGCCTACTTAATTGAAAAGAACAATGTTCGCCCCAACTGAATAAATTATATTTACTGAACGATATATTCAGTAAGCACACAGCGGATCAGCAGGACTGTGATTTTACACTTGCTGATGCTACTGAGATAATTGAGTTGTTGATGCTATACATTTTCATATTTAAGTAAAAAGAAAATGAAATTTAAAAAAGTACCAGCATCAACTTAATTCTGATGTGCATTTTCTGAAATTATGCAAATGTATCAAATAATTAAGAAGCCAGATTGTCAGCCATTCACAGTCAATGGGCAGGAAACCCAGCCCCTGCAGATTTCATAGAACTTTTGTCTATGGGAGTTTGATGCATCCTTACAGTCTTGTTGAAGTTTGCATTAAGATATTAGAAAGCTCTGGACTTGCTCCTTGGCACCCTAGAACAAATCCTCCAGGCCGTTTGTGCTCTCAACAGCTATCACCAGCAATTTAATGAGACATTTGTCTTTGTTACACTTGCCTCCAGCTGCACACTGTTGTTATACCACCTAATATATAATAACAATAAAAACATCTATTATTTTCTCTGTAAATATGCAATAGAACCAGACTTGAGATGTTAAGCCTGTATAATATTATTTCTATTCATTTATAGTTTTGTGAAAAAAATGAAATGTTTCGGTAAAATCTTTTCACGCCATCTTCAGATTACTTCAGATCTAATAGATGTAATATTTTTGGATTTTCAAAAGGCCTTCGATAAGGTACTGCATAGTTGGGTCAGACTAAGGTCGGCACATATGGAGTCAGCGGACAAGTAGCAGAATGGATAGCAAGTTGGTTACAAAACAGAAAACAGAGAGTAGGGGTTAAGGGTAGCTACTCAGACTGGCAAAAGGTGGGAAATGGTGTTCCACAAGGATCGGTGCTGGGGCCACTGTTGTTCACAATTTACATAAGCAATTCGGACTTGGGAATCAGAAGTACAATTTTAAAAGTTGTGAACGATATCAAATTGGGGGGGTGTAGTAAATACTGAGAAAGACTGTGACAAAATACAAGACAGAAATAAACTTGCAGAATTAATTTCAATAAAGGTAAGTGTGAGGTGTTACATTTTGTTAGGAAGAACAAAGAGGCCACATACTGCTTGTATAATAAGAGTCTAAATGGGGTAGAGGAGCAAAGGGCTCTAGGGGTAGAGACACACAAATCACTAAAAGTGATGACAAAGGTTAATAAGGCCATGAAAATGCAAACCAAGCACTGGGATTCATTTCTAGAGGGATAGAATTGAAAAGCAGAGAAGTTATGTTAAACTTGTATTGAACCTTGGTTAGACGACACTTGGATTACTGTAAACAGTTCTGGTCTCCATATTATAAAAAGGACATAGAGGCACTGGAAAAGTGCAAAAAGGATTCACAAGGATGATACTGGAACTGAGAGGATATATTTATCAGGAAAGGCTCAACAGGCTGGGGCTCTTTTCTCTGGAAAAGAGAAGGTTGATGGGTGACCTGATAGAGGTCTTTAAGATTATGAAAGGGTTTGATAGGGTAAATGTTTCCACTTGTGGGGGAGACCAAAACTAGAGGCCATAAATTTAAGACAGTCCCCAAGAAATCCAATAGGTAATTCAGGAGAAACTTCTTTACCTAAAGAGTGGTGAGAACGTGGAACTTGCTGCCACAAGGAGCAGTTGAGGCAAATAGCATAGATGCATTTAAGGGGAAGCTGGATAAGCACATGAGGGAGAAAACAATAGAAGGATATGCTGATCGGGTTAGATGAAGAGGGGTGGGAGGAGGGTCGTGTAGAGCATAAACACCGGCATAGACCAGTTGGGCCGAATGGCCTGTTTCTGTGCTGTAGATTCTATGCAAGTCTAGGTAATAAATAGAATATATTATGGCCATGTGGTATTTCTGCTCATGAGGGGACTGAACTGGGAATGAAGAAGATGCCGAAGTGCTTTTAATTTCACATTGATGCTTCGTATCCACTACAGCAGAACTGCAACCAGGGTGGTGTCAATTTTTTTAAGTGCCTGTTGACTTTGTTAGCATTTAGGACCATATTTTCTCTACCCTAACATACAGAATTCAAGGAGAATTTCCCAAATGATAATGTGAATAGAGGAAGAAATCTGAGTAATAGAAAGATGAACTATCTGAATTGAAGATCAAACATGAAGAACAGTATGGAGCTGGGATGGACTGCTTAGGTCTGGGCGAGCAGAAATAGAACAAAACTCGGAGGAAATTAAAAATATAATTCTCAGCTGCAATGATCATCTTGTTATATCAAGGATTTCGCTGCTTCTTATATACCATTCCATTACATCTCAGCTGGAGTACTGTGTCCAATTCTGGGCACCACACTTTAGGAAGGGTGTCAAGGCCTTGGAGAGGGTACAAAGGAGATTTAATAGAATGGTACCAAGGATGAGGGACCTCAGTTACGTGGAGAGACTGAAGAAGCTGGGATTGTTCTCCTTAGAGCAAAGAAGGTTAAGGGGAGATTTAATAGAGGTGTTCAAAATTATGAAGGGTCTTGATAGAGTAAATAAGGAGGAACTGTTTCCACTTGCAAGAGGGTCAATAACCAAAGGACACAGATTTAAGGCAATTGTCAGAAGAACCAGAGGGTGGATGAGAATTTTTTATGCAGCGAGTTGTTATGATCTGGATTATACTGCCTGAAAGGGTGATGGAAGCAGATTCAATAGTAACTTTCAAAAGGGATTTGTATATCTACTTGAAAAGGAAACATTTGCAGGGCTGTGGGGAAAGATCAGGGGAGTGGGACTAATTAGATAGCTCTTTCAAAGAGCCGGCACAGGCAGGATAGGCTGAATGGCCTCCTTATCTTCGGTATGATTCTAAAATTCTATAACATAACAGTAGCTCGCTATGCTTCAAACCATTCTTGAGGAGGTGATTTCGGACTGTCCTGATGGACCTGAGCACATGCAGGACCTTGTTAGTAAAGTGAAATTTTGTCAAATCTTTACTGAACCACTCCTTGCAGCTGGATTAACATAAAATGGGAGCATTTATACCAATTAAGTGACAGTGTCATCTGTTTAAAGGATCACTGTTACAGATGTGTCATGGCAGGTGACCACCAACAAAATCCTACTTTTCAAAATCGTATGCTCCTGTGATTTCATAAGCAGCTTGGAAATTGCGATGAAAATTTCCCATTTCCTCCTTTTTTCAAACAGAGGAAATTATGGCCATCATTTGATCCAAGAGATTCCTGTTCAGGCTTGAAAGAACGATGCAATGTTAGGAAGGAAACATTCCTCTTGTACTTTGAATTGTGTTTTGCAGTCAACAGTATTTAATTACCTTTGATTTGTCAGTGAATCTGGGGTGGGCAGGATGCTCTCTGCCACATCCCGACTTCCCATTCCCCATGCACAGCAGCAGACAGGATTATACCTGCCCCTATACTGAAATTAAATGTAAATGAGCAAAATATATCCTCTTAAGTATTTTGCTCCTTTGCATCACTACCTAGGCTGGCTTCATTGACACCCGTCCCAGGCATCCAGCGTACCAAAGGCAGTGGAGGAGAGAGACCTATGAATTTGTTTGGCTGCTGGGTCTGTGCAATCGCTCTCAGAGTGATGCACTGCACAGGCCCAAAAGGTAAGAGTGAAATATGTTTTTAAAATGTTTCTGTTTCAGTGAGGAAGGAGGTTGGCTGCTCTCTGATGCTGCAGCAGGCCAGGCTTCCAAGGCCTGCTGCTGAAAAAATGTATCCCTAGTCCGGTGGGATGCCCTGGCTCACATACATTATATAAATAGAGAATATGTCACAGAGATATATATGATAAATAGCTTCACATTAAAAATATGTCTGGATAATTGATGAATGATGAAACTGCTGCTCAGCACTGTGAAACCAAAACACCATTCATAAAATTCAACGTTCCTATTTACTTCTAACTGCACTACATAAACATTCATACAAATGTATTGCATGCAGAGAAGGCTGCATTTTAAGCTGAAGTAGTAGAAGACCACAAATATTCATTGTGTCATCTTCCATCCTCCATAAACCTAAGCTCATCCAAAACTCTGCTGCCCGTATCCTAACTTGCACCAAGTCCCATTCACCCATCACCCTTGTGCTCACTGACCTACAATGGCCACTGGTACCAAGTACCTCAGTTTAAAAATTCTCACCTCATGTTCAAATCCATCCACGGCCTGGCCCACCCTATCTCTGTAACTTCCTCCAGCCCTACATCCCTCCTGTAACTCTGCGTTCCTCCAACTCTGGTCTTTTGTCCATCCCCCCTTTCCTTCGCCCCACCATTGGCGGCCATGCCTTCAGCTGCCTGGGCCCTAGGCTCTGGAATTCCCTCCCTCAGCCTTTCTGTCTCTCCACCTCCCTCTGCCCCTTTACGATGCTCCTTAAAACCTACCTCTCACCTGTCCTAATGTCTCCTTCTTTGGTTCACTCCTGTGAAGTGCCTTGCGACATTTTACTGTGGTGAAGGTGCTACATCAATGCAAGTTGTTGTTGTGATGCCAGTACCTGCTTAGAGCAATCCAGAAGCAGCAAACAACTCTCTGGCCAATGATAAACAGTGCACTGTACAGGTGTTCTTACAGAATGAGGGGGCTCGATTTTAATTCCCGAGGCAAGTTGGAGTCGGGTTGTGTGGTGGGCGGGTTCCGGAGCTGCTTCCGGCGGAATCAGCTGCTGATGTCCGATTTTAATGAAATCAGCTTGTTAAGTTTATTGGGGCGCGCTGGCCGGTTCAATGAGTGCGATTGGGTCGGTTGGCCGCCTCTGATGACGTCATCATAGTAGCTGGTTTAAAACTCCCATTCAGCCTTCCTCTTCTGCATTCTGATATTGCTCCAACCACAATGACGTCTTCCAGAGGCAGGGCAGCTCCTCAATTTAATGATGAGTCCCTCCATGCTCTTGTCAAAGCTGTAAGAGGGTGCAGGGAGATTCTCTTCACTCCAGATGGCCAGAGGAAGCCTCCTCAGCAGAACAAGGCAGCCTGGCTGTGCATTGCTCAGGAGGTCAGCACAAGGTTCATTTATGCACGGTCATGGGTCCAGTGCAGGAAACGCTTTAATGATCTTGTGTGAACATCAAAAGTGAGTATCCCATCACACTTATCTTCAATCTGCTTCCTTTCTCTTCTCATCACCAGCACTCTGCGTTGTAAGCCTGCTCCTCCACATCCCACCTTACCCTTACTTCCCTTGCACCCTTACCTATCCATCCCTGTCTCTGTACTGAATCACTTCAGCATCCTGCCTATGCACCCCTTAGACTCGCTCTCACTGTCATACAGTGACAACAACTAACAACGCACAGGGAGCTACCTTCTTCTTGGCACCTTACTCCATCTTCGTCTCCCTCAATGCTTCTATGGTAGGGATTCTTCACACTCACTCCATCACTGTGGTTGAAACTCCACTTGTGTCCCTCCTTGCAGGCAAAGATAGCCCACAATAAGATTAGAGAGAGCACTGACTGGAGGCGGTACACCTACCTGAGCAACATTGACAAGTGCTGAGGACTCTGCACACGAAATTGTTGGAGGTGGCAAGGATCTGGAAGTGGGCGATGGAGAGGTGGGAACATGATAGGAAGCTGGTGACATAATAGAGTTTCATCCCTCTCATTGACCTTTAGTGATTGACTGCAATGGCATATGATGTTCATAGAGAATCGTGTTGTATCATCTGCACAAAAGGATGTGTGTGCTACATTAATATCAGATGTCTAAATCATGTCTTTACTTTCCCACAGGACCATCGAGCGCCCCCCTCCCCACGATCCAGGATGAAGAGCCGGACAACTCTTCAGAGGAACCTGAAGCCTCTGAGGGAGCAGCATCACCAGGACTCAGTGCACCCAGCACCAGCACACCAGTAGGGCCCTCGCAAGTTAGAGAAGTGTTGCCACCTGGTCTATCACAGCGCACAAGTGAGCATCAGTAGATGGTGGAGACAGCGACAGCAGTGGAGAGTCCTTGGCGGAGGTTGCAGCAATCTCCTAGATCTGCTGAGCTGCATGCAGGTGCTGTGTTTCTGGGGCCATCCAGAAAAAGAGTGGCTCAGGAAATACAGGAACAAGTGCAGGAGTCTCTAGAAGGGTTTGCCTCCAGGGTGAGTACGAGTGTGGATAGAATGGAGGAGCCCATCTCTAACATCAGCACTGCCGTGGTGGAGGCAATGGCGCATGAATGCACCACCATGGATAGGATGGCAACCTCCATGGATAGGATGGCAACTTCTGTGGAAAGGCTGGCTACCTCCATGGAAAGGATGGAGGAAATAAGTCGCCAGAGTCAGGAAAACATGGTGACTGTTCAAAATAGAATGTCACCTCTAGAGGAGAGATGGGCAGCTATTAAGCAGAGAGACCAGAGGTTCATGGACATCCTTGTGATGAAGACTGCCAGTGCAGATATGGGTCCTCATGGTCCCCCTGATGTGCAGCAAGGTGCTCTCCAGACATTTGCCAGCACTGAGCTGAGGCTGACCCCTGAGAGGGATGTTGTTGGCAGGACACAAAGAAGTGTGGGCTCCTCTCAAAGCGCTCACACGACCATGCCACTGCGGAGCCCTCGGTCAGAGACCCACTTTGCAGAACCAACTGAGATGGTCGTTTCAGCCCCTGCACAGCCGCAGGAAGAGCAGACTGTTGAAGAGCCCTCCCAGGCTCCCCACCCCAGAGGACGCCTGCCAAAGGAGTGTAAGCAGGCGCAGCATCCTAGTCAGCAAGGTGCCTCTACATCTGCTGAAGCCACAGGGGAAGCACCACGTAGAAGCACGCATAAGAGAAAGATTAAAAGCACCTATAGTCACAAGGAGACTCACGTGGATATTTTGTTTATTTTTTTCTGACTGTTCTTGGTTTATGATCCTTTTGTCATGTGTAAAAGAAAAATTATGGCAAACAGTTGATTGTGTGGCCTATGAGTTCTGGGAAATGCAAAAGTGCATTAAGGGCTCAGGGCGACTTGCTTTTGTAATGCTGATGGTGAAAGTGATAGGAAATAACTGGGTATAGCAGAGATGATGTATGACATTGGACAAATGTCGCCTACAATTACAGAGCCATATGGTAGCCACCTATGGTTGAAGAATAAGCTTATGCGAATTTGGCATGGCAGTGTGCATACCCTGCTTGACGGGCAGCAGTGAACTGGAGGGAGGCTGCATTGGACTCAACAGGGCATGCAAGGCGCCCCTCATCCTCCTCCTCCTTCCCATCCCAGTAAGATCTGCGCTGAGCCACACGACTGCTGCTCCTCCGATTATGAAGACCAGGATGAGAGGGCAAACATTTTTCCCATCCCCTTGCTGTAGATTTCATTTGAGTCAAGAAGCTTGCAAGCACACAGTCGAAGTGGCCTGAAATTATTCCATTCAGGTCACACTGCAGATGGGTGTCAGCTGGAACAGTCACAAGGTCAGTTGATGTGCAAAATCTTATTCAGCGGTGAGAGTGGGACCAGAGGAGGAGCGGCGGACATAAAAGCGGCAGCGCCTGAGGTCCGAGACCAGTGGCGAGAGCAGGAGCAGACGGACCTGTGAGGGGAAAGAAAAATCAAAGTGTGACATCATAGGGAAGCAAGTAAGTGATTGGTTGGTGAGTATTTCTCTTTTTTTCTCTTTTTCTAAACTTGGGCATTGGTTTAAATTAAGATCCGTGATAACAGATTAAGACTACACATAGATAATTGATATTTCAAAACTTGAAAACCTAACCAGTTAAATAAAATACAATAGAGATGGCAGGGCAGGTGATGTGTTGCAGCTGTAGCTGGTGGACCCCAGTGTGGTCCACGGCAACCACATCTGCAGTAAGTGTTGGCAGCTCGAGGAACTTCGGCTCAGAGTTGATGAGCTGGAGTCCGAGCTTCAGATACTGCAATACATCAGGGAGGGGGAGAGTTACCTGGGTGCTGTGTTCTAGGAAGCAGTCACACCCCTTAGGTTTAATAATTCAAACTTAATCCATGGTCAGGGACAGGAGTGTGTAACTATGACTGAGGCAGGTATGGTGATCCACAAGTTAGCATTGGAGGAGCCTCAGCCCTTGCACTTGTCCAACAGATACGAGGGGCTAGATTTTCAGGGAGCTGTCAGGCGGGGTTTCAGGCGTGTGGGGGGGGGGGAAAATCCCAAATTTGGGGGTCCCGACACCATCCCACCCAAAACCCTGCCCCACGTAAGTTTCAGGGGCGGTGGGTACCCGTCCCGCACTGGGACCCGCCGAAACCAGGCGGGAAGGGATTAGTGCCAATTAGCTGCCTGTTAACAGGTAGTTAACAGGCAGTTTTTAGCCTAATCCCTATTTTGAGGGGTTTCGTGTGGGTTTCCCGACGGCTCCAAACCACGCCAGGTAGAGCAGGCAGGTCGTCGGGTTGAAGGAGTTAGAGGGGTCACGATGTCGGCGCTCAGGTGAGTGATGGGTGCATGAGTGCAAAGGTAAGTGTGTTTGGTGTGTCTAAAGTGTGTAAAGAACTTTTACTTACCTGTACTTACCTTAACAGCCTTTCCTCCTGTAGCCGTCGGGAGCGCATCACTCAGCTGGAACTGAAAGCTGAACGGCTGCGATCTGTCAAAAGTGACAGCCTTCAGCTTTGAGTGCCGGTGTGAGTTCTAACTGAGTCTGTGCAGAATGACTCATGTCAGAACTCAGACTGTCAGTGTTTCACAGCTTCAAACAGCTGTCAAACGCCGATATTTCATCTGTCAAGGATTCTTGACAGATGAAATTTCAGTCTGTGACGTCACCTGTTGCCGGGTGGCCCTTAATGGGCGGGCTCAACAAGGTCAATCAAGGGAAAATCGCGCGAATTGGCCGGACATCGAAGTAGGCGGGTCAAAAACCCGAAAAGGGAAGTCCCGCCTTCTTCCCGACAGGTTCGGCAAAATCTACCCCGAGGTATTTGCTCCCTGTGTGGACGAGAGCAGGGACTGCAGGGAGGATGAGCAAACTGACCAAAGCACCATAGTACAGGGGGCCATTCAAGTTGGGGGAGTAAAAAGAAATGTTGTAGTGATAGGGGACAGTATAGTTAAGGAGATAGACACTGTTCTCTGCAGCTGAGAGTGTGATTCCCGAAGGCTGTGTTCCCTGCCCGGTGCCAGGGTTAAGGACATCTCCTCTGGGCTGGAGAGGAACTTGGAGTGGGAGGGGTAAGATCCAGTTGTCGTGGTCCACGTAGGTACCAACGACATAGGTAGGACAAAGAAAGAGGTTCTGCTGAGGGAGTATGAGCAGCTAGGGACTAAATTAAAAAGCAGGACCACAAAGATAATAATCTCTAGATTACTACCTGAGCCACAAGCAAATTGGCATAGGGTAAATAAGATCAGGGAGATGAATGTGTGACTTAAAGATTGGTGTGGGAGAAATGGGTTTCGATTTATGGGGCACTGGCATGAGTACTGGGGAAAGAGGGAGTTGTTCCATTGGGACGAGCTTCACTTGAACCATGCTGAGACCAGTGTCCTGGTAAATCAAATAATTAGGGCTGTAGATAGGGCTTTAAACTAATTAGTAGGGGGGAGTGTTCATGTGAGGGGAAATTTCAAAAGTCAAAGAGAAAGGAGAAGGCACTAGTGCAGGGTAGCGATAGTGGTAATGATAACCAGAGTGTGACAGGAAGGGACAGAACGTGTAAACATAAGAGTGCATCAGAAAGTAGAGTCAGAGTAGGGAAAAATGGTAAAAAGTCAAAATTAAAAGCTCTTTATCTGAATGCACGCAGCATTCGTAACAAGATAGATGAGTTGATGGCAAAAATAGAAATAAATGGGTATGATCTGATAGCCATTACACAGACGTGGTTGAAAGGTGACCAAGGCTGGGAACTGAATATTCAGGGGTATATGACATTTTGGAAGGATAGGCAGAAAGGGAAAGGAGGTGGGGTAGCTCTGTTAATAAAGGATGAGTTCAGTGCAGTAGTGAGAAATTATATTGGCTCAGAAGATCAAGATGTAGAATCAGTTTGGGTGGAGATAAGAAATAATAAGAGAAAGAGGTCACTGGTGGGAGTAGTCTATAGGTCCTCTAACAGTAGCTACACTGTAGGACAGAGTATAAATCAAGAAATAATGGAGGCTTGTAAGAAAGGTACTGCAATAATCATGGGCGATTTTAATCTTCATAACGATTGGACAAATCAAATTGGCAAAGGTAGCCTTGAGGAAGAGTTCATAGAGAGTATTCGGGATGGTTTCTTAGAACAATACATTGTGAAACCAACCAGGGAGCAGGCTATTTTAGATCTGGTAATGTGTAATGAGATAAGAGTAATTAATGATCTCATAGTAAAGGATCCTCTAGGGAAGAGTGACCATAGCATGTTGGAATTTCAAATTCAGTTTGAGGGTGAGAAACTTGGGTCTCAAACCAGTTTCCTGAACTTAAATAACAGCAATTACAAAGGTATAAAGACAGAGTTGGCTAAAGTGGACTGGGAAAATAGATTAAAGGGTAAGACAGGAAATAAGCAGTGGCAGACATTTAAGAAGATATTTCATAATTCTCAGCAAAGATATATTCCAGTGAGAAAGAAAGTCTCTATGAGAAGGATGAACCAATCGTGGCTAACTAAGGAAGTTAAGGTTGGTATCAAATTGAAAACAAAGGCATACTATGATGCGAAGATTAGTGGTAAGCCAGAGGATTGGGAAATTTTTAGAAACTGGCAAAGGACAACTAAAAAAACAATAAAGAGAGAGAAGATAGATTATGAGAGTAAACTAGCAAGAAATATAAAAACAGACAGTAAGAGCTTCTACAGGTATATAAAAAGGAAGAGAGTAAAGTAAACATTGGTCCCTTAGAGGATGAGACTGGGAATTAATAATGTGAAACAGGGAAATGGCAGAGACTTTGAACAAATATTTTGTTTCGGTTTCACGGTAGAAGACACTAAAAGCATCCCAATAATAATAGATAATCAAGGGGCTATAGGGAGGGGGGAACTTAAAACAATCACTATCACTAGAGAAAAGGTACTAGGCAAACTTATGGGACTAAAGGTGGACAAGTCCCCTGGCCTGCATCCTAGGGTCTTAAAAGAAGTGGCTGCAGAGATAGTGGATGCATTGGTTGTAATCTACCAAAGTTCCCTGGATTCTGGAGAGGTCCCAGCAGATTGGAAAACTGCAAATGTAACGCCACTATTCAAGAAAGGAGGGAGACAGAAAGCAGGAAACTAGACCAGTTAGCCTAACATCTGTCATTGGGAAAATGCTGGAGTCCATTATTAAGGAAGTAGAAGCAGGACATTTAGAAAATCATGATACAGTCAAACAGAGTCAGCATGGTTTTATGAAAGGGAAATCATGTTTGACAAATTTGCTAGAGTTCGTTGAGGATGTAATGTGCAGGGTGGATAAAGGGGAACCAGTAGATGTAGTGTATTTAGATTTCCAGAAGGCATTCGATAAGGTGCCACATAAAAGGTTACTGCACATGATAAGAGCTCATGGGGTTGGGGGTAATATATTAGCATGGATAGAGGATTGGCTAACTAACAGAAAGCAGAGAGTCGGGATAAATGGTCATTTTCAGGTTGGCAAACTGTAACTAGTGGGGTGCCACAGGGATCAGGGCTGGGGCCTCAACTATTTACAATCTATATTAATGACTTGGATGAAGGGACTGAGTGCAATGTAGCCAAATTTGCTGATGATACAAAGGTAGATGAGAAAGCAAGTTGTGAAGAGGACACAAATAATCTGCAAAGGGATATAGATAGGTTAAGTGAGTGGGCAAAAATTTGGCAGATGGAGTATGATGTGGGAAAATGTGAGGTTATCCACTTTGGTAGGAAAAATAAAAAAGTAAATTATTATTTAAATGGAGAAAGACTACAAAATGCTGTGGTGCAGAGGGATCTGGGGGTCCTTGTACATGAAACACAAAAAGTTAGCATGCAGGTACAACAAGTAATTAGGAAGGCAAATGGAATGTTGACCTTTATTGCAAGGGGGATAGAGTATAAAAGTAGGGAAGTCTTGCTACAACTGTACAGGGCGTTGGTGAGACCACACCTGGAGTGCTGTGTAGTTTTAGTCTCCTTATTTAAGGAGGGATCTACTTGCATTGGAGGCAGTTCAGAGAAGGTTCACGAGGTTGATTCCTCAGATGAAGGGTTTGTCTTATGAAGAAAGGTTGAGCCTATACTCATTGCAGTTTAGAAGAATGAGAGGTGATCTTATTGAAATGTATAAGATTCTGAGGGGGCTTGACAGGGTTGATGCAGAGAGGATGTTTCCCCTCGTGGGGGAATCTAGAACTAGTGGGCATAGTTTCAGGATAAGGGGTCGCCCTTTTAAAATGGAGATGAGGAGGAATTTCTTCTTTCAGAGGGTCGTGAATCTTTGGAATTCTCTATCCCAGAGAGTTGTGGAGGCTGGGTCATTAAATATATTTAAGGTGGAGAGAGACAGATTTTTGAACGATAAAGGAGTCAAGGATTATGGGGAGCGGGCAGGAAAGTGGAGTTGAGGCCAAGACCAGATCAGCCATGATCTTATTGAATGGCGGAGCAGGCTCGAGGGGCCAAATGGCCTACTCCTGCTCCTATTTCTTATGTTTCTTATCCAATACCTACAACAGCAAAGTTGTTGCATTTGAATGTCAGCCATGTTTCAGGGGCACTTTTAAAGCGCTCCACCAATGAATATAAATCATGTCCTCCAGCAACTCGTCTCTTTGAACCTGGCCTATTTCTGACAAGACGGGAAACAGGAGCCAGAAGCATGAAAATGGGAAACCAGTATCAAAATTGGATTAGCAAGGCAGTTAACAGGCTCTTAACTGCCTTAACTACCTGTCGCACCAGTTCCAGTCGGGTCAACTTGGGAGCGGCTGAACAGACACTCACGAAAATCGGGTGGGGGCAGGATGGAGGCGGGTTGAGTGTCTGAAGCCATTTTTCCTGATTTTTCCTACAGACCTGCCTCCTCAGGGCTATTAAAATCGAGGCCAGGGTGTCAGTTTCCCCCACTTTTTAGTATTTTTGGTTGTGAGTCAGTATGGTTGTCAGTCAAAGTCCCACCCTAGGACCTAAGTCCATATGCTAGGCTTCCACGCCAGTGGAATTATGAAGAAGTATTGAATTATGGAGGTACCATCCTTTGGATAAGTTGTTCAACTGAGACATTGTCTGCCTGTTCATACATACACATTAAACATCTTGAAGAGCTTGTTTCATTCACCAGAATCCAGTTATGTACATATTCAGGCAGATGTTCCTTTACTTGTTAATCTTGAAAAGGGAAAGATTTACTTCTATATATCTCACCAAATCACTCAGAAATGCCTTAAAGTGCTTAAGATACTGTGAAATACTTCAAAGTGCAGTGACTGCTGTTAGGTAGGCAAACACAGCTGTCATTTGGCACACAACAATGAAATGAATAATCTATTTGTGGTGTTGGTTGAAGGGAATGTTGGCTATGATACAAGGAGAACTTTCCCTCTTTTTTGAAAGTGCCCTGGGATCTTTAACCTTAAACCATTGAAACAGTATAACCTCTCCCCAGCATCTCTGAAAATACAATGCTCCCTCAGTGCTGCGCTGGAATGTCAGCACAAATTGCTCGAATGCTTGAGTGGGACTTGACTCAAAAGTGTTGCCAAGTGAGTCAAGCTGACAGTTTGGTAAAGAAAAATAGATTAGTGGAAAGTGAAGTTGTTGGAGTAGGGTTTGAGTTATTGTTGGTAAAATGTTTTAGTGGTACAGTTGGTTACACATTGAATTCCAAGACGACTGCAATAAAGAACGACTATTTTATTCCGATTATTTGTTTTACATTTAGTTGAACTCATTTAGGCCCGGGTTCATGAAATTCAACACAACAGTTCCAAATATTTAATTTTGAGTACAAGCAACTCATATTGCTGTACCATTCTTGCTATGAATGTTATAATTGTATATTTTTATTTGAATCAGTTAAGTTTGGCTTAGATATTAACATTTGAATGTTTATAAAAATGCATTTAAAGGTTTAATTGGAAGAGAGATAGAAACCATGTTGTCTGTTGATTGCGAGTTTACAATCAACATCCTCGTTACTCTATCTTTCAGTGCAGAGATTTATGCTAAACATAAGCGTTTACAAGTTCTTCATCTGCAACAACTACAATGAAAGCAGTTTTGTAGATGTAATAGAATAATTATGAAGTTGATCTGAACAACATTTAGGTGACTTTTGGACATGCTCACAAGTTGCTTGAAGATAAACAAAACTTTATTTTGTTAGCCCTGAAAATAGTGCAATATTCTATTCACTTCAGTAATAAAAGACTTTACTGTAAACCAGGAGAACCCAAATTTTCTTCAGAATAGAGCACAATACCTAATTCTTGCACTGACGTTTTACAGCTCTTTCTCCATACATCACGCGACACAGGGGTATAATTATTTCACATATGGACCTATGATTAATAGTTCAGGTTAATATGAATATTTTCCCTAACTCAAGATGAATAATATTGCTATTAAGGAGTTTATGTAGAGTTGTTCTAATACGACATAGTTTCTACATGTAAAAACTGCCCTGTGACCCTTATGTATTAGTCGAATTCCTCAGCTGGTTACATACCGTTAAAAGACAAATGAGAGTTTATAGGTACATTTTCATAGTAATATAAAACCAAGCCTCAACATTTATAGCTAGAATTAGATTTCAGTTACTGTGGAATAAGACATGAAATATGGAAAAAATAATAGGGTGGTGGGGTATCTGTGCTCATATGGCATTAACATATTAAGGCAGAGACACTAAGCCGCAGATACTGCTGATAAAAGTATACAGGGGTAGCATTCTAGTCTCACAGTCAGAAGGTTGTGGGTTCAAGTCCCACTCCAGAGACTTGAGCACAAAACTCTTGGCGCCACTCCAGCGCAGTTCTGAGGGAGTGCTGCACTGTCGGAGGTGCTGTCTTTGGGATGAGAGAACTGCCCTCTCAGGTTGATCTAAAACCTCCCATGGCACTATTTGAAGAAGACCAAAGGAGTTCTCCCTGGTGTCCTGGCCAATAGTTACCCATCAACCAACATCACTAAAACAGATTATCTGGTCAGTATTTCTAATCATTATCTCATTGCTGTTTGATTCCTTGTTATGCACAAGCTGTGCAGTTCCGACATTACAACAGTGACTACGCTACAACAAAAGCAGTTCTGAGGAAAAGTCATCGACCTAAAGCTTAACTTTGTTTCTCTCGCCACAGACGCTGCCTCACCTGTTGAGTATTTCCAGCATTTTATGTTTTGATATTAGTGACTACACTACATTGGTTGTCCTGAGGTTGTGAAAGGCACTATAGAAATGCAAGTTCTTTACTACAGGACCGATCAATAGCGAATTTAGTCACTCCTGATTGGAGCTGCCAACCTTCACTCGACCACCCATCACTGACACCTTCGTTAATGGAACAGCTCGTTCAGGTCAGAGCACTGCACTTGGAAATGGAAAAACAAACTGGCATATTCAACTCACATTAAATAAGTGGGGCGGGGGCATGGGTCAGACGGACATTACTCGACTGCAACCCAGGCCTTTGTCCCACAGGGAACAAAAAGAACTTTCCCCTTCCCTAGAATTTGTCCCAGTGTCCTAGGAATCTGAATCCTTCCCTTCGTACACAACATTAGCCACACGTTGACATGTCTAATAGATTCCTCCATAACTTCTCCAGTGTTTGCAACCAGGAATAACCCAGAGATTACTACTCTCATGATCTTGCACTTTAACCTATCTCCTCAGTCTCTGCAATACCTTCACTCCACACTTTCCTGCAGTATTGGTTCCTTCATTCCATAATGTCCCTTGCCCTGGTAGCTGGGAGACAACACATCATTGTGGGACTCCTGGTCATGACTGAAAAGCAGGATGTGTACCACCATACTTATAGAATCCCCACAAATGCCACTCTCCTATTCTCATGGCTACTTTATTTTTCTCCATCAGTAACCCCTTGCTCCACAGTGCAGTGGTATTACTCACAATTACCCTCCCCTGTGTCTCCATTTTGTCTTTGTCATAGGTGTTGAGCTGTAAGTCCAGACCCACAGGGTTTTCCTGCACTGGTTCCTCCCAGCTGGTCCTCTTTCCCCTTGCAGGCAGTCACCCACTTTCCACCTCAGTTTTTATGTTCTTACACCTGTGGCATAATTTCAATTTTGTAATTCTACTCATAACAATACCTTAAACTGTAAAAATACAATGGTACTTATATTCTTTTGTCAGTAATATGGGCACAATTATCAGTTACATTTAATATTTCTTCAGAAATGCCTAGCAACCCGTATAAAGATAGTGACATTTATTTCTGTAGAAAGAATTTATATTGGCCCAGAATTTTCAGTCAGCGGCGAAGCAATGGCGCTCGCCGCTGACCTTGAAGAAAACTGCCCACAAAGATCTAGTGATCTCGGTGGCAAGAATTTCAGCTCTCCCAACATTAATTTGAATCTGGGGCCAAATCAAATGAATTGCCAGTGTCCAGCAACAATGATGCCAGCAAGCAGGCTAAGCAGCCAATCACATTACAGAATTCTCACAGACAGCAAACCAGGAAGTAAAATGCACAGATTATAATTCACTTCTTATAAATTTTACAGAAAGCAAAATAAAGATTGGGACATACCCATAGGATTAAGGTAGAAGCATAAATATCACAAACAAACTTTAAAAAACAAATTATTTTAAAAACCATGTCATTCTTGTCATACTAATGGAAACATTTGACATTCCACAAATATAAAATGCTTTTCAGGGCCAGAATGGTAGTTCAGCGGTCAATACACTGTTAAAAACCCAGTTACACCTCTTTCAACAAGGCTTAACTTTGTCAGGGGTTTTTTAACAGTGATATTCCAGTGTCATAGGGGAGGCTTCGTCAGGAACTACATTTCAGTGTGATTTGAATTGATTGCCGGCTCCGGGGAGTTCCACAGCGCAACTTGTGGAGAAGCGTAAAATCACTGACAGCAACATTCTGCATTTATCTGTGAATGCGCTGACACTCAAGAAGCTCGACACCATCCAGAACAAAGCAGCCCGTTTGATTGGCACCCCATCCACCACCTAAACATTCACTCCCTCCACCACCGGCGTACTGTAGCTGCAGTGTGTACCATCTACAAGATGCACTGCAGCAACTCGCCAAGGCTTCTTCAGCAGCACCTCCCAAACCTGCGACCTCTTCAACCTAGATGGACAAGGGCAGCAGGCACATGGGAACACCACCACCTCCAAGTTCCCCTCCAAGTCGCACACCATCCTGACTTAGAAGTATATTGCCGATCCTTCATCGTCGCTGGGTCAAAATCCTGGAACTCCCTACCTAACAGTACTGTGGGAGTACCTTCACCTCACGGACTGCAGTGGTTCAAGAAGGCGGCTTACCACCACCTTCTCAAGGGCAACTAGGGATGGGCAATAAATGCTGGCCTTGCCAGCGATGCCCAGATCCCATAAGCAAATAAAAATATAACCTCCAGAAGCTGCTGTCACTTACACAGGAGCAATGATGGCAAATGCTGACAATTTCGCTGTCATTACCACCACAAAATCCATTATGTATGAAATAAAATACATTGGACTTAGTTAAATACGAATTTTCTATTTTGGTGTTCAAGTGGGATTCAGAAACATTTTGAGCTTCAATCTGGATGGAATTAGTCCCTTATAACTCATTCCCTTGGTATGTATATTTTGTGTGTTGAGATATGATTAAGTGAAATGCGCCCTCCTGAATGCAATAACATCACACTGTTGGTCTCTCCTGCAATGTTCTGGCATTTCACTAACTCGAGTGCAATGTAGTATGCCTTTAGCGATTAGCCAATTAAGCGTGCTTTCCGTGAGAACTGATTTTTCAGAAGTGTCCCAAGCCACAGATAATGCCTACTTCGCCAAGATTAGTGAGCGAAATTACAGTTATACACACAACTAATGTCAATATTTCTTATTGTAGTGAGCTTATATATAGAATTCAATTTAAATTAATTTCTAAAACTAAATCAATCCCATGCCCATTTCTGTAAAGTAAAAGGTGAAGAGAGGTCATTTAAATTATAGATGCAAGTCGGACAGGAGACCCTTTCCTGGGTGCACACATTGGCCCAGAACTTGGTGTCAGGGGCTTGCCGCGCGTGCAAGCCCCCGATGTGCGCTCACCCTGCGCGCCGACATCTGAAACCTGGCCCGCAGTGGATTTCCTGTCATAGGCCCGGTTCTGATGTCAGCGCGCTGTGCTAACCTGACCCAGCGGCGTAGTTAGTGCGATGTGCCGGCTGGGATCAGGTGAGCACTGTTCAGCCAATCAGGGGAGGGGAAACTTCATTCATAAGTTTGAGAGTAAGAACTGTCAAACTCATGAGAAGTACTGCACCCCAAAACACTACTTAAACTTTAAATAACATTTTAAAAAACATCCCAATCATTAAATTAAGTATAAATAAGTTAAAAAAATAATTTAAACAATTTTTTTTTTTGAAAAAAATAAATTTTTAATAAAAAGGGTCCAAAACTAAACTTACCTTATTGTAGATTCTTTAAAATAATAAACCTGTGGAAAAAAATTCTAAATTGCACTAAAACACCACTTATCTGTAAAAATAAATACTTACGTGTGCTTTTTACAAGCGTAAAGACCAGAGGCCTTTACACATGCGCAAATCCCCCAAAACAGAGGAAATCCAAGACGCACGCGCTGCCCCCTACAGCGCACGCGCTAGCCTCTTCACCTCTTGGGTTAGAAGAGAGGAAATGCCGGTTTTCAGCGCATGCGCTGTGCATGCTGAAAACCGGCATTTCCTCCGGCCAGACGCGCGAGTACCCCTTCCGTACTCACGCGTTTGGGGAGGAGTTACTGCCCCAATATGAACGTGTGTTGCATTTGTTGTTTAGTCATATGTTGTGTGTGTAAAAGGCCATGTGCAGGTCATAATTGCTGCCACTATTAATCTGGAAATTTACCCCAGCCCTGTAGAAATAAGTATTTAGAAACTCAACAATCCCGGAAGTGTTTTACTCAGGGTGCTGACCTGAACTGAAGTGTTCAGCATGTAAGATTAGAATCACAGGCTCACACAGATTACCCAACAGGGCTTTAGAAGTTGTAAGGCTTTTATTAAAGAGCTACAGTTTTAAAGCGTAATCAGATATTACATATGGTTTAAGCCGAGTATAATAGACATACACCCTGTGACAGTAGGAGCGATCTACGACTCCCGAATCGGAATGCCACGACCGGACGGACGGGGAGGCAGTACGGTGGTCTCGGATTGGGTGGATTCCTGCAGTCTGCTGCAGTGGTCACTTCCGTTGGGTCATCTCTCAAGCTGCTGGAGGTATGAAGCCATCAGCCACCTCAGAGGCTAAACTTGACCAAGGTGTTAGGCCGTAGCCACCTTGGGGAAACCTTCGCCCCTGACTGCCAAGAGATTTTGGGACAGTTCTTGGATTACATCCTGCCCTTCTTTGTTTGTTCCTGATAGAATCCCTTTTAATTGACTCCTCATTGCCTCGTTGTGTTCCCACATGTTTTCTACATCGACCCGATTCCAGGCAGCTGTCCCTGCCACAGCCCCTATTCCGACCCACTCCCCCAATCCCCTTTTCGTTCTTTGTTTCCTCCTGGCTCTGGTCATGTTTACTTTTGCTGCTACCTTTTTCTCGTCCCATGATCCCCAGTTATCCTGTGCCTGGTTTTTTGCTAAGAAATCCCTCACTGTCTCTTCCACCAGCTGATTGAAGTAGATGCGGTATCCTACGGGACACAGCCCCTGCGGGAGAGGGATGTCCCTGAAGTGGAGTAGAACGGGAACTATCTCATATCTCACATCGTTGTGTAGCTTCTTATAGGTGTGGGTGACCACTAACCCATTCCTTGGCCCTTTCTCTAGCAGCGGGCATTCCCTTACTCTGGTGCTGCTTGGTTCCTGGCTCTTGCCTTTCTCCTCTTTATATATCTCAATCTGTTGGACCCTTCCCTCCCTGCTACCTGGATGGTCCCATCCCAGGGGGCCTGCATTGAGGCATCCTATCATCCCTCTGTGCCTCTGGCTCAGTTTTGGTCAGTTTAGTGTGTCCTGGTTTTGCCCTAGGTAGGGGATTCCTACGCTCTCTGGTGTGAGCCTAACCTGATCCCTGAATCCTAATCCCTGGTCTTCATAATTTCCCTTTCCCAATTGGAAGTTTGGTGTTACGCTATTTTGATCTTTAACACATTGGCATGTTACCTTTAGCCCCTCCCCCTCCCGTGCTCGTACAACAGGGGGTCCAGCTTCATAATGCCTCACCCAGCTGCAGTAATTACAATAGAAAGTCATATTACACCCATCCTCTGAAATAGTGTTATCCTCTGTGGACTCGTTAGTAGGTCGCAGGATCACTCCTTGTCTCACGATGATGTTCATCGGGTGGATGATGCCGATGATTGCTGCCAGTTCTATCAGAATCTTGAGCGGAGCCATCCTGTGCCGTGACCTATAACAGAAAATGTGGAGTATTTATTCTTTCACAGTTTTCAACTGATTGATGTGGTACCACCTGGGCCTTTTCTTCCCCCTCTTATCTGGGATTTGGACCAGGCATACCGCGGGACTGGCTCGGTCTAAGATTGGGCAGGGTCCCACCCATTTAGGTTCAAAGGCATGTTCCCTCCTTAGGTAATTTAGGACCATAACCACATCACCAATCTGATACTCCAAGGGCCGAACCTTTTTGTCAAAGTACTTTTTTATCTGCTGTTGGCTTTTCCCAGTCTGTTGGGCTACAAACTCATTTGTTTTCTGAATGTGTTTTATCATTGATTCCAACCAGCTCTGGTTGGCCGCCCCCTGCAGGAGTCGGGTGAGATATGGAGTAAGGAGATGGGCCGGTGTTCTCATTAGCCGCCCCGTCATAGCCTGGTAAGGTGAGATACCCGTGGTGCTATGTGGGGTTGCTCTTATCGCCATCAGGCACATGGGCAGCATGTTAGCCCATTGTGTGGGTGGTCTGCACAAAACTTTTTCAGCATACTTTTAAAGGTCCGGTTCCCCCTTTCCACCACTCCTGATGATTGTGGGTGGTGTGCTATGTGTAGCTTGTGGGGGATTTTCATGAGTCTCTTGAGTTCAGTGAAGACTTTTCCGGTAAAGTGTGACCCTTGGTCACTATCCACCTGGATCGGGATTCCCCACCTGCAGACCACCTCACACAATAGCAGTTTCACTGCCGTGAGAGCGGTGTTAGCCTTGCAGGGTTTAGCCTCTGAGGTGGATCAATGCTGGCTCAGGCCTAACACCTCCAACAGCCAGGGGGATGAATCAACAGAGGCGACTGCTGTTACTGGCTGCAGAGACTTGCTGACCCAGGACCTCCACGCTGCCTCATCAGACATCCAACCAACCGTCCATCCGGTCGTGGCCTTCCGCTTCGGGGAGTCGTAGATCGCTTTCTACTGTCACGGGTTGTATGTCTATTATACTCAGCTTAAACCATATGTAATATCTGATTATACTTTAAAACTGTAGCTCTTTAATAAAAGCCTTGCAACTTCTAAAACCCTGTTGGGTAATCTGTGTGAGCCTGTGATCCTAATCTTACAAGCAAATCCGAACCAGCTATCTCTTGAGACGCATATTCCGGTCTAGTACAAGTGAAGAGCCAGAATAACAACAGAAATGCTGGAAGCTCTCAGCAGGCCAGGCAGCAGCCGTGGAGAGAGAAACTCTGTGACCCTTCATCAGAACTGGAAAAGGTTAGAGATGTAATAGGTTTTAAGCAGGTGCAGAGGCAAGGAGAGGGTTTGAATGGAGGTGTTCTGCAAAGTGGTCACCCAATCTGCGTTTGGTCTCCCCAATGTAGAGGAGACCGCATCGTGAGCAGCGAATATGGTATACTAAATTGCAAGAAGTACAAATAAATCGCTGTTTCACCTGGAAGGGGTGTTTGGGGCCCTGGACAGTGAGAAGGGAGGAGGTAAAAGGGCAGGTGTTGCATCTCCTGCGCTTGCACGAGAAGGTGCCGGGCGAAAGGGAAAGGCTGTTGGGGGTGATTGAGGAGTGGACCAGCATGTCACGGAGGGAGCGGTCCCTTCAGAATGCTGAAAGGGGAGGTGAGGGGAAGATGCGTTTGGTGGTGGGATCACGTTGGAGGTGGCGCAAATGGCGGAGGATGATCTGTTGAATGTGGAGGCTGGTGGGGTGAAAGGTGAGGACAAGGGGAACACTATTGTGGTTATGGGAGGGAGGGGAAGGGGTGAGAGCAGAAGTGCGGGAAATGGAACGGACACGGTCAAGGGCCGTGTCAACCACAGTAGAGGGGAATCCTCGGTTGAGGAAAAAGGAAGACATATCAGAAGCACTGGTATGGAAGGTGGCATCGTCAGAGCAGATGCGGCGGAGATGGAGAAACTGGGAAAATGGAATAGAGTCCTTACAGGAAGCAGAGTGGGAGGAAGTGTAGTCCAGGTAGCTGTGGGAGTCAGTGGGCTTGTAGTGAAGAGCCAGAATGTTGGGCTCGCATTAAACAGCCTGATTATTGATTGGAGTAGAAATGCACATCCAGTAGTCGGTGGCCAAAGCTAACTTATTACACATTCAACAGTTTGGGTTCTGCTGGAAGAAATGCTGGCGGACGTTTGTGATTTCTCTCTGGCTGTCTTTCATCCAATGATTTATCTTCATTCACTTGAAGCGAAGAAAGCAATAACAAATAGATTGCCCTGGTGAAAAGTAGTTTGGGGAAAGATAACTGACGCCTCATAGCAGGCTGTGGCTATACATTGTTATGTTTTGTTCCCTGTGGGATAAAGGCCTGGGTTGCAGCCGAGTAATGTCCGTCTGACCCATGCCCCCGCCCCACTTATTTAATATGAGTTGAATATGCCAGTTTGTTTTTCCATTTCCAAGTGCAGTGCTCTGACCTGAGCGAGCTGTTCCATTAACGAAGGTGTCAGTGATGGGTGGTCGAGTGAAGGTTGGCAGCTCCAATCAGGAGCGGCTAAATTTGCTATTGATCTGTCCTGTAAGAAAGAACTTGCATTTCTATAGTGCCTTTCACAACCTCAGGACAACCAATGTAGTGTAGTCACTAATATCAAAACATAAAATGCTGGAAATACTCAACAGGTGAGGCAGCATCTGTAGCGAGAGAAACAAAGTTAAGTTTTAGGTCGATGACTTTTCCTCACGACTGCTTTTGTTGTAGTGTAGTCACTGGTGTTGTAATGTATGTACCTTTAAGGGGGAGAACCACTTTTTACAGCTCCTGTATCCTGTAGTACCGGCAGTGACCACACCTGTACATAAACCCTGAGTAGTGATCTGTACAGTCAGTTGCAGTTTGAACCCTCATTCAGTAAACACCTGTTGATCGTTCCCTGCAGTCTGTTGTCTGATTATTGAAGGACACAACATTAAGATACACGGATATAACATTGGCGACGACGCAGATTCGAACCTACCTGCAACTCTGCATCACCTCCCAGGGATTCGCTCCTGGAGAACAGTGGAAGGAGGTTGAGTCCAGAAGCACGGGCGTCGACCATGGGCAACCGCCCAGTCATCCAGCGGAGATTTGAGCATCGCAGGGGAGGCTGTCGAGAGCCAGGCTTGGCTTTCCAGTCACGGTGGTCCAGCGAAACGGGCTGGCAACAGGTACTGCGCAGACCCTTCCCGGACAGCGGCAGCTAGAGCCGACCGAGCGGCACAGAAAAAGGCCGAGCAGTGTCGACGGGGGAGAGAGAGAGGGCAGAGTGCACAGGGTGCAGCCAGTGTTCAGGACCGAGCGGCATCAACGGGGAGAGAGACGAGAGAGAGCAGAACGCAGCTGGTGTTCAAGGGCAGAGCAGCGTCAATGGGGGAGAGAGGCGCGCAGGAAAACGCGAGGCGCTGCCATTGCCACGAGGACCGCAGAGAGCGGCATTGGCAGCAGCGCAGGAGCAGCGCATGAAACCCACAGGGTGTCGTCATTTGCCACGAGGACCACTGAGAGCGGCGTTGGCAGCAGCGCGGGAGACGCCATTTTAAGCCGCAGCGGGGAAGAAAGGAAAGCGCGGGAGACGCCATTTTAAGCCGCAGCGGGGAAGAAAGGAAAGCGCGGGAGATGCCATTTTAAGCCAGTCTAACCACACCCAAAAATGCCGAAGAGTGGCAGTATCACAGCGTTCGACAATGAAGTCGAAGATTGGACAACATATGTCAAACGCATAGAAGTATACTGCAAGGCGAATGAAGTGCCAGATGACAAGAAAGCGCTGGTATTGTTGAATTCAATGGGTGCAAAAACGTATGGCTTACTACGAAACCTAGTAACCCCAGAGAAGCCAGTAGAAAAGGATTTTGAAAACATAGTGTCAATCCTACAGGACCACTTAAACCCCACACCGCTGCTGATAGCAGAAAGATTTAAGTTTCACAAAAGGAACCAGCATAAAGATGAAAGTAATGCTGAGTATGTAATGGAACTGCGCAAGCTATCGAAACACTGCCAGTTTGGAACAGGACTAGCAGATACTTTAAGGGACAAGTTTGTGTGTGGGCTTCAAAGTGAAGGAACCCAGAAACGGCTTCTATCAGGAAAGGATCATATGCTGGACAAGGTTTTCAGCATTGTAGTAGCACACGAAGCAGCAGCACGGGGCGCTGCAGAGATACAACGGAGACTGCAAGAATATGGCACAAATGAAATGTCATACGGAACAGTGAAGTGCTATCGCTGCGGCAGAACAGCACACGACCATAATGATTGCTGGTTCAAGGACAAAGTGTGCAGACAGTGTGGAAAAGTAGGACACATAGCAAGAGTCTGCAGGTCGGGAAAGAAAACCAGCAGCAAGAAATCTCCACAGGAGAAGTACAAGAAGGTACATAAGGTGACGGAGAGTAGTTCAGACGAACAGAAGAGTGATACAGACTCCGGAAGCAAGGAGCTGGGTTGTCTGAAACTACATAATGTGATCAAAACGGAGGATCACCAAACTATCTGAGTCACGCTCAAGATAGCAGGAGTCCAAGTGAAAATGGAATTGGACACAGGATCAGCCCTAACAGTCATAAACCGAAGGGACTACAAGCGGCTATTCTCACATATACCCTTGAGAGATACAAAGATTGTCTTGAAGACGTACACGGGGCAAAAATCTACCCCAAAGGAAAAATAAGGGTGAACGTTATATATAACGGCAAGCAAACACCAAAAATGGACCTATATGTATTGCCAGATGGAGGACAACCACTACTAGGATGTGAATGGATCCGGAAGATACAGCTAGATTGGCATTCCATACAAGCACTGACTGTAGATGCCAAAAAGGATGATGACGTCACACCTGGATGACTGTCAAAAATGCTAACTGATGCACAAGAAGTGTTCCAGCAGGGACTCGGAACACTAAAAGGCATAACAGCGACGATTAAAATAGAGGAAAATGCAAGCCCAAAGTTTTTTAAGCCCAGACCGGTACCTTATGCGATCCGCCCAGCCGTCGAAGCAGAGCTGGAAGGTTTGGAACGTTCAGGAGTACTGTCCAAAGTGGACTGGAGCGAGTGGGCTACACCCATCGTTCCTGTAATGAAGAGGTCGTTGAGTAATACACCTGGGGAACCAAAGAAGGTTCGCATCTGTGGGGACTTTAAGGTGACAGTGAACCCAGTCCTTCACACTGTACAATATCCGCTTCCGCGGATTGAAGATATTTTCGCCTCGCTATCTGGAGGGAAACGCTTCACTAAGATTGATCTGGCCCAGGCGTACCTGCAAATGGAGGTAGAAGAAGCCTCGAAACAGTACCTCACGATCAACACTCATAAAGGTCTCTAACAATACAACCGGCTGGTGTTTGGGGTAGCATCAGCTCTGGCTATTTGGCAAAGGGCAATGGAACAAGTCCTGCAAGGGATTCCAGGGACCCAGTGTTATTTGGACGACATCCTGGTCACGGGCGAAAATGACAGTGATCACCTCGCCAACCTGAAGCAGGTGCTCACTAGATTGAAGGAATATGGGCTCCGAGCTAATCGCCACAAATGCGAGTTTTTCCAGAAGCAGATCTCGTATTGTGGCCACGTTATTGATAAAGAGGGGTTACGTAAGTCCCCTGAAAAGATTGAGGCAGTAGTCAAGGCTCCAGCACCGGAAAATGTGTCACAACTGAGGTCGTTCCTCGGGCTGGTGAACTACTACCATAAGCTCTTGCCGAATTTGTCTATAGTACTACACCCACTGAACACCCTACTGCAAACGGGGGCACCATGGAAGTGGAGTGACGAATGTAAACGAGCTTTCCAGAAGAGCAAAGCATTGATCACATCAAAAGAGGTGTTGGCTCATTTCAACCCAGCACTACCAATTCGGTTGGCGTGTGATGCATCACCCTATGGCATTGGAGCGGTGCTGTCGCACAAATTCCCGGACGGCTCGGAGAGGCCAGTAGCCTTTGCGTCTCGGTCACTAACCTCAGCCGAGCGTAACTACGCCCAGATTGACAGGGAGGCCCTCAGCCTAGTGTGGGGAGTGAAAAAGTTCAATCACTATCTGCACGGGCAGAAGTTCGCCTTGCTGACTGACCACCAACCACTTGTCTCCATCTTTAATCCAAAGAAGGGCATTCCGGTGATGACTGCACAACGGCTACAAAGATGATCCCTTTTTCTAGGGGCGCACCAATATGAAATCGAGTATAAGGGCACGAAACAGCATGGAAACGCTGATGGGCTATCACGCCTGCCACTGCCTACTGCGGAGGAAGCGCCAGCAGTGGATCCTGTCGAAATATTTCATTCGACTATAATTGAATGCTTGCCAGTAACTAACGCTGGTATAGAGAAGGAGACCCAAAATGACCCGACACTGTCTCAGGTATATGATTTGACAGTGAAGGGATGGCCAGCACATGGCGACTCACTGTTGCCAGCATTCTCATCCAGAAGAGAACAGCTGTCAGTATGCCAGGGGACCTTGATGTGTGGATCCCGAGTGGTAATTCCACCCAAGTTAAGGGAGAGAGTGCTCAATGAGCTTCACGAAGGTCATCTGGGAGGGGTGAAAATGAAAAGCCTTGCTAGGGCTTATGTGTGGTGGCCGGGGATCGATCAGCAAATCGAGGACCTGACAAAGAGCTGCTCAGGATGCCAGAAGGTCCAAAATGCACCACCACATGCCCCTCTACACCCATGGGAGTGGCCCTCATCTCCATGGCAACGGGTGCATATTGATTTTGCTGGTCCATTCATGGACTCAATGTTTTTAATAGCCATGGATGCGCACTCGAAATGGCCTGAGGTGATCAAAATGTTCTCCACCACCACGGAGAAAACTATTGCAGTCCTACGGACCATTTTTGCCAGGAACGGCTTGCCAGAGCAGATTTGCTCTGATAACGGACCACAGTTTGTGTCCGAAGAGTTTCGAAGATTTATGAAAAGGAATGGGGTAAGGCATTACACATCTGCCCCGTATCATCCAGCCACAAATGGATTGGCTGAGAGGTTCGTACAAACCTTTAAAAAAGCAGTAAATGCCATGTGCGATGACGACATTCCACTGCAGCATAAGGTGGACAATTTCCTGTTAGCCTACAGAAATGCGACACATGGAGTCACCAACCAGGCCCCGGCCATGATGTTCTTTAACCGAAGGTTGAGATCTCGTCTGGATTTGCTCAGACCAAATGTACGAAGAGATGTTGAGAGTAAGCAATTCCAGCACATCAATGAGAAGCCGACAAGGAGCTTCAATGTAGGGCAACCAGTCTTGGCCCGCGACTACCGAACAGAGAAATGGCAACCAGGAACGATATGCACACGGCAGGGGCCACTAATGTACACAGTGGATGTTGAGGAGAACATTGTGAGATGCCATGCTGACCAGATCCTAGAGTCACAGGAACGAGTCAACCCCATGTCTCGGCCATACGTACCTGGTGAGGAACCCGACGTACAGGTCGCATCTACCTCAGAAACAATAGCATTGGAAGCTGATGAATCAACTGACGACAGGGTGTTAGAATCGCCTCCGCACCAAGAGCGAGACACTCGGGAAAGGCGTTATCCAGAAAGAATCAGGAAGCCTCCCCAAAGACTGAATTTATAAATAGACTATTTTCAGTTAATGTTGCATGTTAGAAGTGTTAATTGTAATTAGTTTGATATTTAATTGTTAAATGAGTGTTATGGTACTGTTAATCTAAAAGGGGAGGAATTGTAATGTATGTACCTTTAAGGGGGAGAACTACTTTTTACAGCTCCTGTATCCTGTAGTACCGGCAGTGACCACACCTGTATATAAACCCTGAGTAGTGATCTGTACAGTCAGTTGCAGTTTGAACCCTCATTCAGTAAACACCTGTTGATCGTTCCCTGCAGTCTGTTGTCTGATTATTGAAGGACACAACATTAAGATACACGGATATAACAGTTGTAATGTCGGAACCGCACAGCTTGTGCATAACAAGGAATCAAACAGCAATGAGATAATGATTAGAAATACTGACCAGATAATCTGTTTTAGTGATGTTGATTGATGGGTAACTATTGGCCAGGACACCAGGGAGAACTCATTTGGTCTTCTTCAAATAGTGCCATGGGAGGTTTTAGATCAACCTGAGAGGGCAGTTCTCTCATCCCAAAGACAGCACCTCTGACAGTGCAGCACTCCCTCAGAACTGCACTGGAGTGTCAGCTTAGAGCTTTTTGCTCAAGTCTCTGGAGCGGGACTTGAACCCACAACCTTCTGACTGTGAGACTAGAGCTACGCCTTAATTACTTTTATCAGCAGTATCTGCTGCTTACAGTATCTCTGCCTTAATATGTTAATGCTATACATAAGAACATAAGAATTAGGAGCAGGAGTAGTCCATACGGCCCTTCGAGCCTGCTCTGCCATTCAATAAGATCATGGCTAATCTTCAGCCTCAACGCTGCTTTCCTGCCCGATCTCCATATCCCTTGATTCCCCTAGAGTCCAAACACCTATGTATCTCAGCCTTGAATATACTCAAAGACTCAGCGTTCACAGCCCTCTGGGGCAGAGAATTCCAAAGATTCACAACCCTCTGAGTGAAGAAATTCCTCCTCATATTGGAGGTGACGTCTTTCGGATGAGATGTTAAACTAAGGCCCCGTCTGCTCTCTCAGGTGGACGTAAAAGATCCCATGGCACTATTTCGAAGTAGAGTAGGGGAGTTATCCCCGGTGTCCTGGCCAATATTTATCCCTCAATCAACATAACAAAAAACAAATTATCTGGTCATTATCACATTGCTGTTTGTGGGAGCTTGCTGTGCACAAATTGGCTGCCGTGTTTCCCACATTACAACAGTGCCTACACTGCAAAAGTACTTCATTGGTTGTAAAGCACTTTGAGACATCCGGTGGTCGTGAAAGGCACTATATAAATGCAAGTCTTTCTTTTTCATCTCAGTCTTAAATGGCCTACCCCTTATCCTGAGACTATGCCCCCTAGTTCTAGACTCTCCAGCCAGGGGAGACAACCTCTCAGCAACTACCCTGTCAATCCCCCTCAGAATCTTGTATGGCCAGGAAGTTTGCAGTGCGTTAAAACTAATAATTAAAGCTCACCTTCTAGATAATTAGGCATTTCAATATTTTTGTACCAACAATCATAGACAATTATGAAACAAATGTATTTCAGTGTCCCACTCCAATGATTATTGTCCATTTACCGGTTCACAATTAAGCTAAAGACATAACATAACAAACATTCACTACAAATTTCAGTGATAGCACTAAAATATTTGGGTTTTGGTTATTGAAGTAATCTAAAGAGTTTTGTAATGCAATCAGTCATAAGTTTCAGGCATTCCTGAGAAACTCTGGACAAATCATTTAACACATGCACTCATCAACATCCAGTGTTTGTATGTTATTGCTTCACGCTGCCATTCACTTTAGTTAGTTGACCTCGGGAGTAAAATGAAGCTTGTAATAAATCCATACGTAGGTAGATAATAAGCTCATATCTGTTCAAAACTATTCCTGCCAACAGCATTACCTTCAGCTGTCATAGCTACTGTATAAATACATATTTTCTGTTTCCATAAAGGGAATTTGGTCCCATGTGATTTAAAAGTCTCTGAGCTAAAATGAATAAAATATTTCTAGGCTACAAAAAATACATTCAAATGAACAACAGAAACATGCTGTTTTCTGTGAGCCACTTGAACCCCTGGACATGCAAGGCTAGTTTGGCTAATTTTAGGTACGACAATGGATTGTTAAAGGCTAAAAATCACATGCACGTTTTTGAGTTTATTACTTTGAAGAGAAAGATCATAAAGTTAGTCTGTATTTTGCAGTGTGCCCACTTTCCTTATACTGTATGTGCTGCACCCAAGCATTAAAGAGGATTACATAGGATATACAGCACAGAAACAGGCCATTCCACCCAACTAGTCCCTGCCCCCAATTCTTTTATCATCATTGGCAACAGCCATTCTGACTCTGAGTCATTATACCTGTAATATGCTTTACCCAAATATTTAATAATGTACATAGTACTCCCAGACTTCCAATGGCTGTAAAATTGGGATTGTGCCTGATGGACATTACTCGGCTGCAACCCAGGCCTTTATCCCACAGGGAACAAAAAAGAACTTCCCCCTTCCCTAGAATTTGTCCCAGTGTCCTAGGAATCTGAGTCCTTCCCTTCATTGCCTGAACGAGCACTGCCACCAAAACCTTCATGCGTGCCGCATAGAAATGCATTCACACAAGGAGGGCTATGGACTGTCCACATAGCTGGCTCACTAGATACTCTACCAGTTTCTAAGATCTTGGTGCCTTGGTGTGTGCTTCCAGGAGAAGGCTGTTCACAACCACTGTGAGTACACATGGGGGTCTTGACAATTTGAAGGAGCTAGCTCTTGGTATTTTTGACCTGGAGCCTGTGGAAGGAGTAAGGGAGAGAACGTCTGGAGGTGTGCTGCCATCACCCAGTTTGTAATCTTCATTTATTCTCACAGTTCATTCATAACTCACTCACTCATAACACAGAGGCATACATTACACAGCATGGCATAAAATATATTGCCATAAAATATATTGCCATATTACTACTCTTTGAAAGGAAATCCATCCTACAACCCCCACACTTCAGTTCTCTGAGCCTGGCCTCATTTAAACCCTTTCTCCTTTTGGCCCCTCCCCATTGTTGGCAGAGCCATCAACTTCTTTGGCCCTAGGCTCTCCCTAAACCCCTCTTTATCATAAGCACATAAGAACATAAGAAATAGAAGCAGGAGCAGGCCATTCAGCCCCTCAAGCCGGCTCCGCCATTTAATGAGATCATGGCTAATCCAATTTTGGCTTCAACTCCACTTTCCTGCCCGCTCCCCGTAACCCTTGACTCCCCTGTTGCTCAAAAATCTGTCTATCTCAGCCTTGAATATATTCAATGACCCAGCTTCCACAGCTCTCTGGGGTAAAGAATTCCAGAGATTCACGACCCTCTGAGAGAAGAAATTCCTCCTCATCTCCGTCTTAAATGGGCGACCCCTTATTCTGAGACTATGCCCCCTAGTTCTAGATTCCCCCATGAGGAGAAACATCCTCTCAGCATCTACCCTGTCCAACACCCTCAGAATCTTATGGGGGAAAAATTCAGTTGGTTTGCGCCTCCCGTTAGCGCCTTAAGAGGGCGCTAATGGGGCACAAAGCAACTCGCGCCCGGGCGCGGTGATATCTGCGCCTCTCGCGAAATTGACCAGACATTTTGCGGCGGCACTAAACAATACCGCCCGATCTCCTGCGCACGCAGATCTTGACGTCATTCAAGAGTGCAACGCCCTTGTGGCGCCCCGGAACGGAAATTGAGTGGCATCCCCCTCCTTTCCGCCTGGCGCAACCAATGACAGGTAGACTGGAACACTTCCCAGTCACTGTGGGGCTGGGGGGGGGGCGCTATTTAAAGGGGGCCTCTTCCTAGATTTTTGTGTGGTAGACATTTTTGCAATACTCGTTCTGAGAGAGAGAGAGAGATTTTGAGAGAGAGAAAGAGAGACTTCTGCAACGCTGTATGAAGTAGTTTTGGCTTCTGACCTTAACTTTGCAGGTACTTTGGTTTTTGACCTTCATTACTTTGATTGCCAAGAGACTATGGGGGCTGCATTAATTGGGGGTGTCATCCTGCGCCAGCAGATTCGGAGGCCACAGAGACGCAGAGAGAGAGTGGCAATCATGGCCAGATGGAAGAGGGCCAACAGGCCTCTGTACAGGAGATCTTACCCTTCCAGGGTGTTCGCCAACAATTCTCATACATTAATATGTCTGAGGAGCAGTGTCTGCAAAAGCTGCGCTTCAGCAAGGAGGTGGTCACTGAGTTCTGCCACCTGCTGCAGCCAGATCTGCAGCCTCAACTGAGGAGCAGGACATCTCTGTCGGTGGCAGTGAAGGTAACAGTGGCTCTCAACTTTTATGTCACCGGCTCATTTCAATCAGCTACTGGGGACATGGCCATTAATATCTCCCAGTTCGCGGTCCATTGCTGCATCCATCAGGTCACAAATGCCCTCTATAAAAGGAGACGAGAGTACATCTCTTTCCCCATGACCCCGGCCAAGCAGCATGAACATGCTATGGGCTTGCGAGGATAGCGGCCTTCCCCATGGTGCAGGGCGCCATTGATTGCATGCATGTGGCTTTGCGTGCTCCACATGAGAGTGCAGAGGATTTCCGCAACCGAAAGGGGTTCCATTCCTTAAACGTGCAGTTGGTCTGTGACCACAGACAGCTGATACTCGCTGTCAATGCCTGCTATCCTGGCAGCAGCCACAATGCATACATCCTGCGCCAGACTACTGTGGCAGAACTTTTCCAGGCAGGGCATTGTAAAGTCTGTGGGTTGTTTAGTTAATTAATACACAGACTCCAAGAGTAACTTAAAACAGGACTTTACTATTCGAAGGTCAGGGCGAATCTGCCCAATACTTCCTGACACAGCACTTATATACCGGTGTGGTCACCGTCGGTATTACAGTATACAGAAGCCAACAAAGTAGTGCAACACCTAAAGTAGTTCTCTTAAAGGTGGACGGTTACATACAATAGTTCTCTTAAAGGTAGACGGGTACATACACTACAATCCTCCCTTTTTAGCTTACAACATACTGATTCCCCATTAAACATACATTATAACATATATACAACTTTATGCAAGACAGTTCACAGATTCAGTCTCTCTGGAGGTTTCCGGACTCTGTCCGGATAACGCCTCGGTGGTGTCGTAACTTCCGGCGGGGTAGTAGGTGCTTCTGGCAAGGTCGATTCGGCTTGAAGGACAGTGTCAGGTTCATCTGATTCCAGTATTACCAGATCGGAGGTAGGTGTTCTGGGTATCTCTGTCTCAACATTAACCGTGTAAGGTGGTGGAGTAGGTTGGCCATTTGTGGCTGACCCTATGATCTGGTCAACATGGCGCCTTATTATACTGTCCCCAATGTCCACCGTATACATCAACGGCTCTAGCCTTTTTCCGATAGTTCCAGGCTGCCATTTCTCGGTACGGTAGTCCCGGGCCAAAACTTGTTGACCTATCTGAAAAGATCTAGTTGGCCTTTCATTCATGCCCTGGAATTGCCGGTTCTCTACGTCCCTTCTGACGTTTGGCTTAAGCAAATCCAGCCGGCATCTTCGTCGTCTATTAAAAAACATCATGGCGGGAGTTTGATTTGTGACCGCATGTGTTGCATTCCTGTACGCCAACAAGAAGCTATCCACCTTATGTTGTAAGTTAATGGCTTCATTACCCATGGCCTTTATGGCCTTCTTGAAGGTCTGGACAAACCTTTCAGCCAATCCATTGGAGGCGGGATGGTATGGGGCTGACGTGTAGTGCTTAACCCCATTGCTCTTTAAGAATTTCTTGAATTCTTCGGACACAAATTGCGGTCCATTATCAGAACAGATCTGTTCCGGCAGGCCATTCCTAGCAAACATGGTCCTTAACACTGTGATAGTTTTTTCCGTGGTGGTGGTGGACATCTTTATTACCTCCGGCCACTTGGAGTGTGCATCCACCGCTATTAGAAACATTGAGTCCATAAATGGACCAGCAAAGTCGATGTGTACCCTTTGCCAAGGAGATGAGGGCCACTCCCATGGATGCAGAGGAGCCTGTGGTGGCGCGTTTTGGACCTTCTGGCACCCTAGACAGCTCTTAGTGATTTCTTCAATGTCCCCATCAATGCCTGGCCACCACACAAACGCTCTTGCTAGGTTCTTCATTTTCACTCCACCCAGATGTCCCTCGTGCAGCTCCTTTAACACCTTCTGTTGAAGTTTGGGTGGAATCACCACTCTAGATCCACACATCAGGGTTCCTCGACACACTGACAGCTGTTCTTTTCTCTGCGAAAATGCTGGCAGCGTTGGTTCGCCCTGTGCTGGCCATCCCTCCACCGTTAAATCATAGACTCGTGAGAGAGTCGGGTCATTTCTTGTTTCGTTTTCGATCATCGAATTTGTTACTGGTAGACATTCCACTATGGATGAGTGGAACATCTCTACCGGGTCCACTGTAGTCGCTTCTTCTACTATCGGCAATGGCAAGCGCGATAACCCATCAGCATTTCCATGCTGTTTGGACCTTTTGTATTCGATGTCATATTGGTGTGCCCCAAGTAAAACGGACCACCTCTGTAACCTTTGCGCTGTCATGGTGGAAACGGCCTTGTTAGGGTTGAATATGGACACCAACGGCTGGTGGTCTGTCAGTAATGTGAACTTCTTGCCCTGCAGATAATGATTGAATTTCTTTACGCCCCACACAAGGCTGAGGGCCTCCCTATCTATTTGAGCATAATTTTGCTCCGCGGAGGTCAATGATCGGGACGCGAATGCCACTGGCCTTTCCGAGCCATTTGGTAACTTGTGTGAAAGTACTGCTCCAATTCCATAGGGGGAAGCATCACAAGCTAGACGAAGAGGTAACGTTGGGTTGAAATGAGCCAACACTTCTTCAGAGGTAATCAACGCCTTGCTTCTGTGAAAGGCCTTTTTACATTCCTCACTCCACTGCCATGGTACTTCTTTCCGCAACAGAGCATTCAGCGGATGCAGCACCGTGGATAGATTCGGCAGAAACTTGTGATAATAATTAATCAACCCCAAGAATGATCTTAACTGTGATACGTTTTCCGGAGCGGGGGCCTTCACGACAGCTTCTATCTTGTCAGGTGACTTGTGCAGCCCCTCTCGGTCAATGACATGACCGCAGTACGAGATCCGTTTTTGGAAGAACTCACATTTCTTGCGATTAACTCGAAGGCCATATTCCTTCAACCTAGTGAGCACCAGTTTCAAATTTGTGAGGTGTTCTTCCTCGTCTTCTCCCGTAATCAGGATATCGTCTAAGTAACACTGCGTGCTTGGAATTCCTTGTAATACCTGCTCCATGGCCCTCTGCCAAATTGCTGGAGCCGAAGCTACCCCAAAAACCAGTCTATTATAACGATACAAGCCTCTGTGTGTGTTGATGGTGAGGTACTGACGCGACTCTTCCTCGACTTCCATTTGTAAGTATGCCTGTGCCAGGTCTATCTTGGTGAAGTGTTTCCCTCCAGCCAACGAAGCAAAGATATCTTCAATCCGCGGAAGCGGGTATTGTACCGTGTGAAGCACCGGATTCACTGTGATCTTGAAGTCTCCGCAGATGCGGACCTTCCCCGGTCCCCCTGGCTTGTTACTTGGTGAAGACTTCATGACGGGAACAATAGGCGTGGCCCACTCACTCCAGTCCACTTTTGACAGTACCCCTGATCGTTCAAGTTCTTCCAGTTCTGCCTCCACAGCAGGTCGTATCGCGTAAGGTACCGGTCTGGCTTTGAAAAATTTTGGGCTTGCATGTTCTGCAATCTTAACCTTTGCTTTAATTCCTCGCAGTGTTCCCAGTCCTTGCTGGAATACCTCTTTAGCTTCGTCTAATATTCTGGACAACCGTTCAGGTTTGACATCTTCCTTTCCGGAATCTACCGTCATGGTGTTTAGTGAATGCCAGTCTATCTTTATTTTCCTGATCCACTCCCGTCCCAGAAGTGGTGGACCTCCCTCAGGCAACACATACAGGTCCATCCTTTGGTGCTCTTTGTCCTTGTATCTCACCTTGACTTCTATCTTTCCGATGGGGTATACTTTGTGCCCCGTGTATGTCTTCAATACTAGTTCCGTATCCCGTAGGGGAATATGCTTGAATAACTTTTTATAATCATGCTTATTCATGACCGTCAACGCCGATCCGGTGTCCACTTCCATTTTCACTTGGACTTTTGCAATCTGTAGTGTGATCCAGATAGCTTGTCGGTCAGCTTCATTACTCACATTGTGAATTCTCAGACTATCCAGTTCCTTGCAGTTGTAGTGTGAGTCCGAATTCTGTTCTTCCGGACTCTTCCTAGTCACCTCATGTACCTTCCTGTACCTCTTTTGTGGTGACTCATTATTGTTGGTCTTCTTTCCTGACCGGCATACCTTAGCTATGTGACCGAGCTTGCCACATTTCCTACATTCCTGGTTTTTAAACCAGCATTGGTTCTGGTCGTGTGTTGTCTTCCCACAACGATAGCATTTCGTTGTACCCGAAGTAATTTGCTGCACCCTGAGTGCCGCTGCCTTTAGCTGCATTTCCGCCGTTCCTTTCGCTGCGGCTTCGTTCGATGCAGCAATAAGGACAGCCTTATCAAGTGTAAGATCGTTCTCTTCGAGCAGTCGTTTTTGTGTTTCTTCCTTCGACATTCCGCACACGAATTTGTCTCGCAACGCCTCTGTCAGATTCTCTCCAAACTGGCAGTGTTTCGCTAGTCTACGCAGTTCGACCAAGTATTCTGCGTTGCTTTCGTCTTTCCTTTGCGTTCTCGCATAGAATTTGAATCGTTCCGCCAACATCAACGGTGTGGGGTTCAAGTGATCCTTCAGAACAGTCACAATATCATCGAAAGTCTGATCCGCCGGTTTAGCTGGTGCTAGTAAATGCTTCAAGAGCTCGTATGTCTTCGCGCCCATCGAGTTTAGCAAGGTTATAGCTTTGTCATCTTCTTCTATTTTATTGGCCTCACAATAGATCTCAATGCGTTCCACATACGTGGCCCAGTCTTCTACCTTGGAATTAAAATCGTTGATGTTACCACGCTTAGGCATCTTCCTCTCTTCCTGATAACACCACGAATTATTTCTTTAAAAAAAAAATTTTTTTCCCCAAGATGGCGGTTCCCGCGAAAATGGCGGTTTCCCGCGCTTATCTTCTCTCCCCGCCCACTTCAATGGCGGTTCCCCGCTTCTGTCTTCTTCTCCGCCTAATGGCGGCGTCCCGGCGTTTCTTCCCCTGGCGGGAGGGGTACACTTTCCCCACGGGCGACGGCCGCTGGCTTTCAGGTTCACAGCCTGCGCGTCGGCTTCAGTGCTTTCCCTTTTCTCGGCAGGGCAACCGGCGCTGGGTACACCCCGTTGACGGCGAACAGTTTCAGCCGCTGGGCTGGCTCTCGCTCAGTTCCCCTTGCTCGGGCTCTGCCTCTCCCGCTCGCTCGGCTCTCAATCGCGCCTCCCAGCCCTCTCGCAGTCCGGTGCTTCCCTCCCCGGCTGCGGCGGAGTTTTTATATCTTCCCGCGCCTATGCTCCCGGTCGCAGCGCTTCGTGGCTTCGGTCGCTGCCCGGCCTTTTTTGCCGGTTGCGGTCTAGCTGTCTCACGATGCCGTTGCGTCCCCAGCCTGTCTGTACCGCGGCTTCCTTGCTCCACGCTGCCCCAGTCTCAGTGCCTCTGGGCCCGACTTCTGTCCGGCTCCTTTCCCCCTCGACCGTGGTCGAGTGCACCGCCCTTATCCTCCGGTTATTCTTTTTACTTTTCCCTTACTCACAGTCACCGTGGCCGCCTTGCTTCTCATGCTGATCGGCTCACTCCTCACCGTGGCAGAAGGGACAGTCAGTGCCTGTTGCTGATGGAAGTCTTTGTCTCTGAATTCTTCCTCCTTTCCAGCTCTGCAGACTCGAGTTTTCTCCCAGCAGAATGACGAGGGCGGTTGCCTCTTCTCGACGCTCGTTAACTGCTTCGGAAGTATTGTTGCCGCAGGGTATGATCGGACTCGTCGCCACTGTAAAGTCTGTGGGTTGTTTAGTTAATTAATACACAGACTCCAAGAGTAACTTAAAACAGGACTTTACTATTCGAAGGTCAGGGCGAATCTGCCCAATACTTCCTGACACAGCACTTATATACCGGTGTGGTCACCGTCGGTATTACAGTATACAGAAGCCAACAAAGTAGTGCAACACCTAAAGTAGTTCTCTTAAAGGTGGACGGTTACATACAATAGTTCTCTTAAAGGTAGACCGGTACATACACTACAGGCATCACCCAGGTGGTAGGCTTCTCGGGGACAAGGGATATCCACGGTGCACCTGGCTGATGACACCGCTCCGTACGCCCAACAGCCCTGCTGAGCTGCGGTACAACGAGAGCCATCAAGCTACCAGGAACATCGTTGAGCACACAATCGGCATGCTCAAGCAACAGTTCCACTGTCTGTACCATTCTAGAGGAGCTCTGCAGTACTCGCCTGAGCGAGTCTCCCATTTCGTTGTTGTGTGCTGCATGCTGCATAACCTGGCAATCCTCAGAACCCAGCCAATGCCACCAGGCCTTGGAGCACCACCAGAGTAGGAGGAGGAAGAGGAGGAGGAGGAGGAGGATGATCATCAGCAGCACCAAGGCGGGAGGGAGGCCCACAATGTTGAAACTGGAAGGGCCGTCCATCAACGGTTGATAGCAATCCGCTTCTTGGCCCCTGCTGAGGAAATGGCTTCTGCCATTGAGAACAACATGAATGAAACCAACCCGCAACCCCTAAGCCGGCCAAGGCAGCAATGATTGCAAAGACCAAACAGGTACATTTTGAATACAAAAATTTATTTATTTTACAACCTCTGTGTGTGTCATTTCCTCATGACAAACTAATAGAAAGAAACACAAAAGAACAGTCATTAACATAACTGGTTCGCACAACCTGGAGATAATGTCCAAAACACTAAACAAAAGTTTGACCATGAACCTTGGCCTTTAATAAAAACATTTTGTCACACCTCCTACTTTTTGCCCTTCGAGGGTGATCTCCTTCCCTTGCGCACTTCCCCCCTTCCCACCCTACTGCTCCTCCATAATGGGACCCCAGTGGCTGCAGCAAGGCTGGTGGAAGGCTGCTGATTGTCAGAACCTGAGACTGCAGATGCCCTTGAAGGACAGCCTCGACCAGCTCTGGGCCTGGAGGGCCCGGTTGAAGACTGCACCAACTCTGCATGGGCGGCAGCAGTCTGTCCTACAGGCGGTAGCAAGTGCAGTGGAGAAGTGACAGTGGTGACAGCAGGAATGCTGTCATCGTGAGAGAGGACAGCAACTCCCTGCTCGACCGACACACTGGCACTCCCACGGGGCAGCACTTCAGCATCTGGAGCAATCTGCTGGAGCACAGATTGCTGGCCTGCTGCGGCACAGAGAGAGCCCAGGGGAAATGTGTCCAAACCAGCGAGGATGGCAGCAGTCAGTGCTCGCATGGCCTCAATCTGAGTCTGCATGAGAGCAGTCAGAGATGGGGTCATGGCAACCAGTGACTGAATTGCAGCACTAAACATTTGCGTGGCATCCGCCTGTGCTACAGCGAAGTGCTCCACACTCCTTGCCAGTGATTCAATGCATTCGGGCACCCTTCCCACTGCACCCATGAGCTCAGTGTGCATGTCCACCACCTGGGTGTTCATTTCAGCGATCAGCCGCTCCTCCTCTGCGTCCAGTTCAGTAGGACTCGCTGGCATACTCTCCCTCCGGGGAGAAGGTCCCCGAGCTTCCCTAAACCATCACGTTGCTGCAGCCCACATCAGACCCTTCCCCCCTGCTCCCCTCCAGGGAAGGCGTGTTCCCAGTGTGGGCATGGGCTTCCTCGGGAGAGGGTGGCGCTGATGCTCCGGCTTCATCTTCCTCCTCGCCTGCAGCTTCACTCCCACTGGCAGCTTGAGGACCCGTCTCCTCACCTGGTGAATCACCATCTGAAAGCAGGGAGGTACAAGAGTGGCTTTAGCGTGAGGACAGGGTGGCAGTAAGGGAGACATGAGTGCAGCGATTTAGTAAGTTGGATTGAAAGTGTCAAAGGCTGGTGTTGTGAGGGACAAGTGGAAGGAGAGAGGACAAAAAGGTGATGACCTTACCATTGCTGTCCAGAACGGGGTCGGCGTCTGCAGTGGTGACGGGACTGATCACCCGGCTTGCCACAATCCTGTGGACGCGCTCCTCAAGATTGCTGAGGGGTTGCAGCTGAGGCCGTCCTCCAGCCATCCATTGCTGCTGTCTCCTATTATGAGATAGCTTGGCCTGCAAGAAAAAGGACGGCGTCTGAGTAAATATACAGCCATGGTCTTGCCTGATGTGCCTCCCATAGGTGAATAGCCCTTACTGTATGCAAAGTGTGGAATGCGCGTGTGTGTTTCATGAGAGTGCCATAGGTATTGGGTGAGTGTTGGCATTGGGGTTTTAAGACCCTCTGGCCATAGAGTGAGGTTGAGATGGAGGGATGGAGAGGTATTGAAAAAAAGCCATTCACCCTGACGACCCGAGTGAGGTCATTGAACTTTTTTCTACATTGTATATGGGTCCTGGGCACCATGCTCCTGGAGGAGATGCTCTGTGCCACCTCCCTCCACACTCTTCTGTAATCGCGCGGCAAAGACCTCCTGTCACTTTCAGGGTAGAGTATAGATCTTCTGCACTCCACCGCGCCAACCAAAGCCTCCAAGGCCCACTCACTGAAGCGCTGTGCTTGCTCCCTGGCCCTCTCCATAGTCCTTGGCTGCAAGATTTAGGCACAGGTCTCTCCAGGCCGAGATTCAAGGCTCCAATGAGCAGGGTGTGGCTGGAGAGCAAGATCGACCCTCCCCTTTAAGAACTGTCTGGCGCCAGTGTGTCTGTGTTCCATCGCTAACTGACAGCACCTGCGCTCTGAGTTAGCGCCTCGCTCCTCAGCCTTTGCACCTTAAGAGAGGTGTGTAGCAGCTGATTTAGCGCTCCAATCACCTCCAGGGGTGAAAAAAGCCAAGTTTGCCGTCGGAGGCGATAATTAGCGCCAGGCGCTAAACTTTGCGCACAGCCGATAATCGCGCCCCAAACGGGGCGATACTGAATTTTTCCCCCTATATGTTTCAATAAGGTCACCTCTCATTTTTCTAAACTCCAATGAGTATACGCCCAACCTGCTCAACCTTTCTTCATAAGACAACCCTTCCATCCCAGGAATCAACCTAGTGAACCTTCTCTGAACTGCCTCCAATGCAAGTATATCCCTCCTTAAATAAGGGGACCAAAACTGTACGCAGTACTCTAGGTGTGGTCTCACCAGCGCCCTGTACAGTTGTAGCAAGACTTCCCTACTTTTATACTCCATCTCCCTTGCAATAAAGTCCAACATTCCATTTGCCTTCCTAATTACTTGCTGTACCTGCATGTTAACCTATTGTGTTTCATGTACGAGGACACCCAGATCCCTCTGTACCGCATCTGTAGTCTTTCTCCATTTAAATAATAGTTTTCTTTTCTATTCTTCCTACCAAAGTGGATAACTTCACATTTTCCCACATTATACTCCATCTGCCAAATTCTTGCCCACTCACCTAACCTATCTATATCCCTTTGCAGATTCTTTGGCTGCGAATTTAATTCTGGAGGCGAGATGGAGGCAGGAGAGCTGGTTTCCGGGTTCCGGTCCCGCCCCGAGCTGCCTCCGCTCTGGAGACGTGATTTTCCCTTGATTGGCCTTGTTACCGGCCAATTAACAGGAAGCGGGTCTGATGACGTCATTTGATGAAGCGTCATCTGCCAGTTTCCTTAAAGGGACCATGCACAATTTTATTTTGACAGTTGATCTGTCAGTGTTTGACAGCTTTGAGGTGTTGCAAACACTGCCAATCACTACTGCACAAAGGTGAACACTTGCACCCAGGCTCTCCAATGACTCCCTCCATATGCTTATGGAGGGAGTCACAGCACACACAGAGGTTCTCTTCCCTTCCAAAGGCGGAAGGGACCTCACCAGGATACCAACTTACCTTGAACCTCCACCCAACCCTCTCTATCTACTTTATCATTTTCCCATCTCAGTAGCCACCCCTCACACTCACCCTCATCCTACTGCAAGCATACCAACTAACAACACACAAGGGTAGGCACTTGAGAGGTTTAGCCAATGTCCATGTGAAGTTTCTGGTAATGTGTTGTCATACAGTGTAATATCTTTTTCCAAAAGTGCCCCTTATTGGACAGATCTGAACACACATTGAGAAGTATCTTACTGAGATCCAGTGATTGTTCAGTCATAACTCACCCCCCCCCCACCCCCCACTATAGTGATGTGTGTGCATGGAATGGCTTGGACATTAAAGGGATGCTTCACGGTGTTGGTGTGGGATGGTGTCAACCTGGCGCATTATGTGGCAGCCAGGTTTTACAGCGTCAAGTGAAGAAAATCTGGCCATGGTGATGCCATCGCTGGCCTCCAGGCCAGCAATTTTGTCAGGGGCTGATGCCCTGTGTCCAGTGCAGCATCAGGTGGGCGAGGAGGAGGTTGGCACTCCTGATGCTACTGTTGTGGCTGGTTGTGTTGCTGCCGCAGCTGCTCTTCCTCCAAATCTGATGACCAGGATGAGAGGATGTAAATGGTTCCCATCCCATTGCTATAGATTTCAGTTGATGCAAGAAGCTTGCAAGAGCACACTCAAAGTGGCCTGAAATTATTCCAATTATGTCACACTGCAGATGGGTGTCAGCTTGACCAGTCACAAGGTCAGTAGACTTGCAAAATCTTATCCCAAACCTCTAACAACAAAGTTGTTGCATTTGAATGTCAGCCATGTTACAGGAGCGCTTTTATCAAACCCAATTGTCTCTCAATCCCTAAGCTCATAGAATCCAAAATTAAAGTCCTCATTTACAAATTCCTCTACACCTCACCCCACTCCACTTCGGAAACATATTCCAATCCTATGTGTTAGCTCATACTTTCTGCTCTCCCTACTCTGCAACACCCTCCCTTGATTGACAATTGGTGGCAGTGGTTTCAGCTGAGTTGGCCCATCATTCTAGAATGTTCCCTGTAAGGTCATATTCTTTGGTGCTTCTCTTCCCACTTTCAAAAGCCTCCCAAAGACCCCTTTGCCCAAACACACTTTCAGTCACCTCCCCTAATTCTTCTCTTACTAATTATTCCCCTCCTTTTCTCTTCCAATGTTCTTGTTAATTTTGGGGGTTTTCTTTTACCCTTTGTACTCAAGTTATTTTTGATTTTTGTGTTTCAGACCCCTGACAGATGAGCTCTAGCTTCCTACTTCCTCTAGAGTGTTTTCACTTCCCTGATACATAGTTAAATTTCATGGCATGCCTTCGACACTGAATAGAGAACCCTTATTTTGTAGATTACTTCAATTAGTTGTACCTCCACAGGTTCTCCTAGTCTTCAAAAGATGACCAAGTATCACTACACTAGTCTTATTTTAGGTTTTAAATCCCAAACAAATCTAATAAACAGTAATAGGACAAACCAGTTGGAGCAGTAAAGAAAGAAAGAACATACATTTGTGTCCCAGGCTACAGCCCTCACATATTCAGGACATCCTAAAGTGCTTCACAGCTCATGAATTACTTTTGAAATGCAGTCACTGTTGTTATGTAGGCTAACATGATTGTGCCGTTCTCCCTACGTGTATGTGTCTGTACGCAGTTAGACAGCCAGCTAAACTCCTTTCAATAACGACATGGGAGTCAGGATGTAGCATCCAAGCTCCGGTGTTTAATGATGCCACACTTGCATGAGGTTAATGAAAAAATACAAATCAGTTGTATTGGGTTGGAGTAAAACTGAGAAAGAAAAAAGAAAGAAACGTACCTTGTTACATACATGAGATATAACTAACATCTAAACATGAATATGTAATGAAACCATTCAACTCACAGGCAATGCTTTCGAAGGCGTAACAATGTAAGATTACAGCAGATTAACTTGCAGCACACTTCATGCTGATGTGACCTCTTTGTTTGCTTATCACTATATTACTTCCTGTTCCTGTTGAGTGACCCTACGGGCCATTACCATCTACTGCCACCTACTGGTGGCAACAAAATGTAACACCTGCAATTATAAGGCAGAACACTCCCCGCCTGGTGTCTATTAGATGCCACTACTTATAAAACATACAGAACTGTGGAATCAATAACACTCAATCCTCCTTAGGTAAGAGGAGTACGACCTCTGAGATAGGTCTGAAGAACTTTTTGACCGTCCCTTGAACAGTGGCCTTCACCTCTATCTTTCGCACCCTGTCATCTTTGCTGAGGAAGACAGAGGTGACAAGACCCATAGGCCACTCATTGCGGGATACTTGGCTTTCTTTCAGTAAGACGATGTCACCTTCTCGGAGACTCCGACGAGCCTCGTTCCACTTCTGCCGGCTTTGCAAAGTGGGAAGGTACTCGGTGCGCCAGCGGCTCCAGAACTTACTGGCCAAGGCTTGTACTCTTCTCCACTGGCTCTTCAGGAGGTCTTTGTCAGTGAAGTCTCCAGGAGGAGTGGGTACACTGCCCTTCTGTGTGAGTAACATGTTTGGAGTCAAAAGGAATGGTGAATCTGGATCAGAAGAAACAGGAACAAGGGGCCTCGCATTAATGATTGCTGACACTTCAGCCATGAAGGTGCACAGCACTTCGTGCGTCAGCTAAGGTGGTCTGTTTTGTCGCAACATGGAGTCCAGAATGCGCCGCGACACTCCAATCATGCGCTCCCACGCACCACCCATGTGTGAAGCATGTGGATGATTAAATTCCCATGTGCAACCTTGCTGGCTTAGGTATGTCAGGATGCTTGGCCTTTGGTTGTGTTCATTCCCTAACTCTAGCTCTCGACAGGCTCCAAAGAAATTTGTTCCACAGTTGGATCTTAACTGCTTTGCTGGCCCGCGGATGGTGAAGAATCTTCGTAATGCATTAATGCAGCTGGACGTGTCCATGGACTCGATCACTTCTATATGCACAGCTCTTGTGCTCATACAAGTGAATAGCATAGCCCAGCGTTTGCTATGAGCGGCGCCTCCTCTGGTGCGGCGAGTAGTGATAGTCCAAGGGCCAAAAACATCCAGGCCGACGTATGAAAATGGTGGCGATGAACTAAGTAATTCTGGAGGCAGATCAGCCATCTTCTGCTCCTCCGTTCTCCATCTGAGCTTTCTGCATGTGACGCATTGGTGTAAGACAGATCCAATCAACCGTTTGCCGCTGACAATCCACAAGTCGGCTGCTCGAATGGCTCCCTCAGTGAACTGGCGGCCCTGGTGTTCTATCAGTTCATGGTGGTGTCTTGTGAGCAATGTTGTGATGTGGCTTTGATGTGGCAGGGCAACAGGACTCCTTTCTTGCAAGCTCAGTACTGCATGCGTCAGCCGTCCTCCAATTCTGATGAGGCCGTCATTCAAAACTGGATTCAGTTTCCACAGTGAACTGGTCTTGGTAATGGTTCTTTTTTCAGCAAGTGCTCTGTACTCCTCAGAGTACGCCTGAACTTGAACTGACCTGATGATAATGTTCTCAGCTGCAGCCAACTCGTCTGGGGAACGAGGCTTCCTGCACCAGTGCCAACCTCTGCATTTGTTTGATGAGCTGCCAGGATCGGACTTGTGAGAGCGAGCCACATGGATTAAGAAAGCTATGGCTCTAACGAGCGATCGCCAGGTTGAAAAGCGCTCAAAGCGCTCACAGGTAAGTAGGCTCTCTTGGGTGTGAGTCATTAAGCTGATCCCATGAGGACGGACCTCCACATCTAGTTCTGGGCTGACGAGCTTGAATGATTCTTGTGCCATATGGTCAGCTTGGTCAGGTTTGTGTAAGAAAGCTGGCCCGGTAAACCACATTGTGCTGGAGAGCTGGGAGGCAGGCACTGACCTGGTGGCGAGGTCAGCTGGATTCAGCTCTGTGGGCACATAGTGCCACTGGTCGGGGCATGTTGATTGTCTTATTCGCTGAACTCTGTTGTGTACATATATGAAGAACCTCTTTGACTCATTGGAGATGTAACCGAGCACAACTTTGCTGTCACAGTAGAATTTCACTGCATCAAGCTTGAAATCTATCTCATCCAGGATGAGATCCGCCATCTCCACCGCTAATACGGCAGCGCATAACTCCAGGCGTGGTATGGTGGGCTCTGGCCGGGGTGTCAACTTCGCCTTTCCCAGGACAAATCCCACGTTGCTTTGGCCCTCATCATCCAGGGATCTCAGGTAGGCTACCGCGCCAATAGCTTTCTCGGACGCATCTGAGAATACACACAACTCGGTGCATTTGGATTTGGAGAGTGTGTCTGGTGAGTAGGTGCGTGGGATATGAAGATTTTTTAGATTTTTGAGAGAATTTCTCCATGTCTCCTATTCTGTTAACCTGCCTTCGGGGAGTGGAGAGTCCCAGTCGCTCATGCCTGTGCAGAGTTCTCGTAGTAGGGCTCTTCCCTGAATAGTCACGGGCGCCACCATGCCGAGAGGGTCAAAGAGTGAGTTGACCATTGACAGCACTCCACGGCGTGTAAATGGCTTGTCACCTACAGACACTGCAAAGGTGAAGGTGTCAGATTCAATTTCCCAACGTAAACCAAGGCTTAGCTGGGCTGGCATGGTTTCGTCACTGAGGTCTAAGTCTTTAATGCCCTTGGTGAGATCCTCAGCTGGGAAGGCCTTCATCACTGCTACACTGTTTGAGGCAATTTTGTGCAGCCTCAGGTTGGACTGTGCTAATGAAGCTTGAGTTCGCTTCAGCAGGTTGATGGCTTCTGCTTCTGAAGGTAAGGATGTGAGGCCGTCATCAACATAAAAATGTCTCTCCACAAACTGTCTTGTGTCTGTTCCATGCTCGTGTTCTCCCTCTTTGGCTGCACTTCTGAGCCCATAGATGGAGACTGCAGGGGAGGGGCTGTTACCAAAAATGTGGACCCGCATCTTGTATTCAGTGATGTCCTTTGACATGTTGTTGTTGCGATACCAGAAGAACCTCAGATAGTTCCTATGGTCCTCTCTCACCACAAAGCAATAGAACATCTGTTGGATGTCTGCGGTTACTGCTACGAGCTCTTTCCTAAAGCGAATCAGCACGCCAAGGAGGGTGTTGTTTAGGTCTGGACCCGTGAGCAGAACATTGTTGAGTGAGATGCCACAGTGCTGAGCGCTGGAGTCGAAAACTACTCTTATTTGACTAGGCTTCTGGGGGTGATAAACTCCAAAAATCGGGAGATACCAGCACTCTTCTCCTTCTTTGAGTGGAGGTGCTAATTCAGCATGGTTACTCTCGAAAACCTTTTCCATGAAGGCAATGAACTGTTCCTTCATTTCGGGCTTTCTATCTAATGTGCGCCGCAGTGATGCGAGGCGTGACAGTGCCTGATCGCGATTGTTAGGCAGAAGAAGCAGGGGTACCTTGAAGGGGAGAGGCGCAACCCAGCTGTTCGCCTCATCTTTGTGAAATTCTTTCTCCATAATATTCATGAAAGCTTCGTCTTCGAAGGAGAGAGCACCTTTGTTGTCATCTTTTGTCTTTTCAAACACGGTGTGCCCCAGTTTGTCGACAGCTCTGGTGTCAGCCGAGCACCCCCATGCTGTGTGAGAGAAATCACCTTGTTGCTCCCCGCCGTAGCTCGCTCTCTCCTTCAGGTGGATGTGACTTGGGCAGGGAGTGAGGAAAGAGGGTCGTCCACTTTCTAGCACGTTGGTCTTAAAGGTGCTTACGTTGGGCTTGTGAGCTTGGCCTAGGCACACTTCTCCCACGAGCACCCAGCCTAAGTCGAGTCTTTGGGCAAAGGGGGCATCGTGTGGTCCGTTAACTTGCTCTCTCACCTTATGCACCCTCACCGCATCTCTCCTGAGCAAGAGGAGAATCTGGGCCTTTGGATCCAATGCTGGGATGCGTGATGCTATGGGCTTTAGGTGGGCATGGTGAAGTGCTGTCTCAGGCGTTGGTATCTCCGATCGGTTGTTTGGGATTTCACTGCACTCTATCAGTGGCGGTAAGTCTATGCTCACCCCTTCACTCACTGCCTCGGCACAGAACCCATCTGCTTTCCTTCCTGCCATTTCCAAGAGTTCGGCACAGGTTCTCAGTGAGTAAGGGGCTGGGCTACTCTCGACGCCAAATATGTCGAAAAAGTCTGACCGTGCGAGTGACCGGTTACTTTGGTCATCGAGTATTGTGTACATGTTAACTGAGTGGTCGCGCTGTCCTTGTGGGTAGACTCTTACAAGGCATATTTTGGAACACGATCGTCCTGTGAGGCCTTGGCCACACACCTCAGTGCATATGAAGCTCACCGTTGCTGCAGTGGTAAGGGTTCCCTTTCTCTCGCCTCCGGGCTCAGAGTCTTTGATGGTTGGCTTTTCCGTTGTGGGGGTAGGACCTGGGTGCATAGCTGTGCTGTGGCGGTTACTCTCACACTCCCTGCATCTCAACGCTATCCTACAGTCTCTTGCAGTGTGGGAAATGGAGGCGCAACACCTAAAACATATCCCATTATTATTATCTTTGAGGTAAGCTCTGCGTTCATCTATGGTCTTGTTTCTGAAGCCTCTACATTTTGCGAGCGGATGAGGCTTATGATGGATGGGGCAGTGTTTCCCGGGATCGTCTTCATTCTTTGCTGCATCTATGCTGATGTCGGTCTTTGCAGTGACATCCGTCTTATGCACAGATATAGGCATTCTTGTGCCTACGTACTTTGACATGGGCCACCCATACTTTGAGGGTCCACTACAGTAGCTGGACAGGGCAAAGCTTGGATCATTTCTAATTCTGGCATCTCTGCAGATTCTGCACAAAGTTCATAAAGAAGGAAAATGGGGGAAACCACATGTGGTTGTCTTCTTTGAATTTTGAGCCTACGTTGATCCATTTTTCTTGGAGAGGGTGGGGCAACTTCTCCACTATTGGGTTGATACCGCAGGCAGTATCTAAATAGGAGAGCCCAGGTAAGTATCCGTCTGTTTTGGCTGCCAGTAACTCCATTAAAAGGTCTCCAAGTTCTCTAAGCTTAAGGTAGTCTCTGTTACTTATTTTAGGAAAGTTTTCCAGCTTACTGAAGAGGGCCTTCTCTATCACCTCAGGAGCACAGTAACACTCCCTGAGTCTTGCCCAGGCCATTATAAGGGCTGTGCTTGGGTCATTTGTGTACACAAGCCGGATCCTACGGGCATGTTCTGACGATTCTTTGCCCAGCCATGATGACAACAAATCCAACTCCTCACTAGCACTCCGGCTCAAGCCACCAGTGGCATTAAGGAAGGATGGCTGCCATGCTCTAAAACTCTCTGGCTTGTCGTCAAATTTTGTGAGACCTGTGATTACAAGTTCTCTACATGCCAAATATTGGGCAATGCCTGTCATATTAGGAGTCTGTGCATGGGTTGCCAGAGTATGATCGCATCACAAGGGCTGCGATTGGATGGGAGACTACCATGCCGGGTGACCTGTTCTAGCCTTTGAAAAGGGTTCTTTTTTGATGTGTGGAATTTTGGCATGAGTACCTTCCAAGTGGTTGGGAGCAGTGGATTGAGGCACAGGTTTCTTCGGGAGCGCTGCAAACTCTCCTTCGTGTGACCAGTCATCAATAGCAAGGAAGGGGTCATCATCAGTGTAGCATGAATGATTCACCTGAGTGACCTCATGTTGGGCTGGTGATGGCGATTCCGTGTTCTCGTGAAATGGTTCAAAGTTTGGGAAGGAGGAGATGTCTGTGCATATCCTAGCCTGCTCCTGGACATAGTCGCTTGTCCGCCTCTCAGTGCTTTGAAGTGATGCAGGATGAGCAATGCTGCGGTGCTCTCCCACCTCTGCTTCTAGTGCCGCTTCCCATATCTCCGCCTCAGCAGTAGCGGCAGCTGCTTCTTTCTCAATGTGTAGTGCCTCCAGCGTGGCGTCCAATGTAGCAGCCTCTGCTTGTAGTCGGACCTTCTCTTTCTTCACAGCCAGTTCCTTTTTAGCAAAGGTCACGCGAGCCTGTGCCGCTTTAGCTTTAGCACATGCTCTAGCTGCTGCTACACTGGCTGTTGATGATTTAGATGAGCGTGTACTTCTTGAGCTGGTCACAGATCTCTGCTCGTCTTGGGAGCTCTTGCCGTCCATGGCTGCACCGTGCTGCACCGCGAATGTTGCTTGTTGCGCCAGCTGATGACGTCCTTTTTACTGTACCGTCCTCCCTACGTGTATGTGTCTGTACGCAGTTAGACAGCCAGCCAAACTCCTTTCAATAACGACATGGGAGTCAGGATGTAGCGTCCAAGCTCCGGTGTTTAATGATGCCACACTTGCATGAGGTCAATGAAACAATACAAATCAGTTGTACTGGGTTGGAGTAAAACTGAGAAAGAAAAAAGAAAGAAATGTACTGCAATGAAATCTGTTTGTCTTGATCCTGTATTCGTTTCGCACTCATGTATATTACCCTCCCCCACTGTGTATAGTTTCACTTCCTCTTTCCCGACTAACCTGGGAGGTTCCAGGTCTTGGCTCTTGGCTCCGCCCCTGACTTCTCTTACATAAAGATCCTAGGATCTGTATGACTCATTCCTGTGAACCAGTCGGCGTGTTGAGATGTTAGCTCTGATCTTAGTGATTAAAAGCCAACTTGTTTAAGTCTATAACTTCTAGTTTTGTGGTTATTGAAGGCCCATCAATTTTAATCACTAAAGAATACTAGGATGGATCGACTCCTAAAACCAGAGCGTCTGGACTTGGATCCACATTCTGCTGAAGCATCAAATCAATTTGGACACTGGCTCAAATGCTTCGAACTCTTCGCGGGGGCCTCATCCGCTAGTGAGGTAGATAAACTGAGTCTACTGACTACTCGCGTAAGTCATCGGATTTATTCGTTCATCCGGGACGCCACCTCTTACACGGAGGCCATCACTATCCTGAAGGCCCAATACCAGAGGCCGGTAAACGAAGTGTACGCCAGACATCTGCTGGCTACACGCAGGCAGCGACCAGAGGAATCAATGGACGATTTCTTACAGGGCCTAAAGGACCTGGTCCGGGACTGTAACTGCAAGGCCGTGACGGCCAACGCGTACTCTGACGAATTGGTCCACGATTCCTTCATCACGGGCCTCAAATCGAATTATATCCGGCAGAGACTGCTGGAGAAGAAGGTCCTGGACTTAAAAAAGGCAGTGGCCACTGCGCGATCGCTGGACGTGGCCCAGAAAAACTCTGACTCTTATTCTTCCGGCCATGTGGCCCTCACCGCCTCGTGCGCGCCGAGGGGGCCGCCATCTTGGAATCAGCCATCTTCCCCATCCAGGTCTCAGACCAGCTCTACGCAGAAGTTCACCCAGGAGTCCTACTACAGCGGCAATGTCTCGAGGCCCGAAATGCTACTTCTGCGGCCAGGCCAAGCACCCCAGACAACGATGCCCAGCGAAGGACGCTACATGCTTCAAATGTAAGAAAAAGGGGCATTTTAGCAAAGTCTGCAGGGGGAATCCGATTTCCAACTCCGTCACCGCCTCGTGCGTGCCGTGCGGGCCACCATCTTGGGATCCGCCATCTTTTCCCGACTCAACGGCCGCCCAGAGCCCAACAGTGGCTTCAATCACGGTGGATCAATCCAGGCCACACCCATTGACAAAATCCATGATGGACATACAGGTAAACGGGAATTTAACGAAATGTTTAATTGACTGTGGGAGTACCGAGAGTTTTATCCACCCTAGCCTGGTACGGCGGCACTCATTAACGGTAACCCCTACACGGAGCAGAATTGCTATGGCTGCTAAGCCCCACACTTCGGACATTTTGGGCTACTGTGTGGTAACACTGACTGTAAAAGGCACGGACTACAAGGATTTTAAACTCCTCGTGATGCCAGAACTCTGTGTTAATGTAATCTTGGGCCTGGACTTCCAGTGCCACCATGAAAGTGTCACGCTAGCATATGGCGGGTCCCAGCCGCCACTCACAGTCTGTGGCCTATCAACCTTAAAAATCAGCCCGCCCTCTTTATTCGCTAATCTCGCTCCGAACTGTAGGCCCATAGCGACCAAAAGTAGACGGTACAGTCTGGAAGACTGACACTTTATCAAGGCGGAAGTGGACAGACTCCTGCGGGAAGGCATTCTTGAATACAGTACCAGCCCGTGGCGTGCCCAAGTAGTCATAGTTAAAAATAGCGAAAAGAAACGGATGGTAATTGACTACAGCCAGACTGTTAATATTTATACCCAGCTGGACGCCTACCCTTTACCCCGCATATCAGAAATGGTCAACCAGATTGCGCAATACCGAGTCTTCTCGACTATCGACCTCAAATCCGCGTATCACTAACTCCCCATTAGAACGGAGGACCGCCCATACACCGCCTTCGAGGCGAACGGGCGCCTCTACCATTTTCTCAGAGTGCCCTTCGGGGTAACAAATGGGGTCTCGGTCTTCCAACGTGAGATGGACTGCATGGTTGACGAGAATAAACTACAAGCTACCTACCCCTATCTGGACAATGTCACTATCTGCGGGCACAACCAGCAAGACCACGATCTAAATCTTGCGAGATTTTTAAACACTGCCCTAAGGCTGAATCTAACCTACAACGAAGACAAATGTGTCTTCAGCACAACCCGTCTCTGTATCCTCGGCTGTGTGGTGGAAGATGGGGTAATTGGACCGGACCCTGACCGATTACGCCCCCTAAAGGAACTGCCCCTGCCACACAATCCCAAAGCTTTAAAAAGGTGCCTGGGATTTTTTTCGCATTATGCCCAATGGGTGCCCAATTATTCTGATAAGGCCCGACCCCTCATTAAATCGACGTCCTTCCCACTATCAGCTGAAGCTCGGGAGGCTTTCACCAGTATTAAACAGGACATTGAAAGGGCTGCAGTGTGTGCAGTGGATGAATGCATTCCCTTTCAAGTCGAAAGCGATGCGTCAGACTTTGCCTTAGCTGCGACCCTCAATCAGGCTGGGAGACCTGTGGCCTTCTTCTCCCGAACCCTTCAGGGACCTGAAATCAGGCACTCTTCTGTCGAGAAGGAGGCACAGGCTATAGTGGAGGCAGTGCGGCACTGGAGACACTACCTAGCCGGCAAATGTTTCACCCTGCTCACCGACCAGCGGTCAGTGGCTTTCATGTTTAATAACAAACAAAGGGGGAAAATCAAGAATGACAAAATACTCAGGTGGAGGATCGAACTATCCACGTTCGACTATGATATTATGTACAGGCCGGGAGCCCTTAATGAACCCCCAGACGCCCTATCGCGGGGAATGTGTGCCAGCATTCATACGGACAAATTACAGGGTCTCCACAACGACCTCTGTCACCCAGGGGTCACCCGACTATACCATTTTATAAAGTCCCGCAATCTGCCCCACTCCATCGAGGAGATCAGGGCAATGACCAGGGCCTGCCGCATCTGTGCGGAATGCAAGCCTCGTTTCTACAGGCCTGACCGTGCACACCTTATCAAAGCCACATGGCCATTCGAGCGCCTAAGTCTGGACTTCAAGGGACCCCTTCCCTCTGCCGACCATAACGTATACTTCCTCAATATCATTGATGAATATTCCCGCTTCCCCTTCGCCATTCCCTGCCCAGACATGACCAGTGCCACGGTCATCAAGTGTCTCTGTAATCTATTCTGCATGTTTGGCATGCCGAACTACATACACAGCGATAGGGGGACGTCATTCATGAGTGACGAGCTGCGCCAGTTCTTGCTCTCAAAGGGGATAGCCACTAGCAGAACCACTAGCTACAACCCCTGGGGTAATGGGCAAGTCATAGAGTCATAGAGTCATAAAGTAATACAGCACGGATAGAGGCCCTTCGGCCCATCGTGTCCGCGCCGGCCATCAAGCCCTGTCTAATCTAATCCCATATTCCAGCATTTGGTCCGTAGCCTTGTATGCTATGGCATTTCAAGTGCTCATCCAAATGCTTCTTAAATGTTGTGAGGGTTTCTGCCTCCACAACCCTTTCAGGCAGTGAGTTCCAGACTCCAACCACCCTCTGGGTGAAAAAGTTCTTTCTCAAATCCCCTCTAAACCTCCCGCCCTTTACCTTGAATCTATGCCCCCTAGTTATTGACCCCTCTACTAAGGGAAAAAGCTCCTCAGCATCCATCCTATCTATGCCCCTCATAATTTTGTACACCTCAATCATGTCCCCCCTCAGCCTCCTCTGCTCCAAGGAAAACAAACCCAATCTGCCCAGTCTCTCTTCATAGCTGAAGCGCTCCAGCCCTGGTAACATCCTGGTGAACCTCCTCTGCACCCTCTCTAACGCGATCACATCCTTCCTGTAGTGTGGCGACCAGAACTGCACACAGTATTCCAGCTGTGGCCTAACCAGTGTTTTATACAGCTCCATCATAACCTCCTTGCTCTTATATTCAATGCCTCGGCTAATGAAGGCAAGTATCCCATATGCCTTTTTTACCACCTTATCCACCTGTTCTGCCGCCTTCAGGGATCTGTGTACTTGCACACCCAGATCCCTCTGACCCTCCGTCTTGCCTAGGGTCTTTCCATTCATTGTGTATTCCCTTGCCTTGTTAGTCCCTCCAAAGTGCATCACCTCGCACTTTTCCGGGTTAAATTCCATTTGCCACTGTTCCGCCCATCTGACCAACCCATCTATATCGTCCTGCAGACTGAGGCTACCCTCCTCGCTATTTACCACCCTACCAATTTTTGTATCATCCGCGAACTTACTGATCATACCTTTTACATTCATATCCAAGTCATTAATGTAGACCACAAACAGCAAGGGACCCAGCACCGATCCCTGTGGTACCCCACTGGCCACAGGCTTCCAGTCACAAAAACAACCTTCGACCATCACCCTCTGCTTTCTGCCACTAAGCCAGTTTTGTATCCAATGTGCCAAGGCACCCTGGATTCCATGGGCTCTTACCTTCTTGACCAGTCTCCTGTGCAGGACTTTATCGAAGGCCTTACTGAAATCCATGTATACCACATCCACTGCGTTACCCTCATCCACACACCTAGTCACCCCCTCAAAAAATTCAATCAAATTAGTCAGACATGATCTTCCCTTGACAAAGCCATGTTGACTATCCCTGATTAATCCTTGCCTCTCCAAGTGGAGACAAATTTTGTCCCTCAGAATTTTTTCCAATAATTTTCCTACCACTGATGTTAGGCTCACTGGCCTGTAGTTCCCCGGTTTTTCCCTACTACCCTTCTTGAATAATGGTACTACATTAGCGGTTCTCCAGTCCTCTGGCACATCCCCTGTGGCCAGAGAGGTCCTGAATATATGTGTTAGAGCCCCCGCCATCTCTTCCTTTGCCTCACACAGCAGCCTGGGATACATTTCATCCGGGCCTGGGGATTTATCCATTTTTAGGCCAGCTAAAACCGCCAATACCTCCTCCCTCTCGATGTTAATATGTTCGAGCATATCACAGTCCCCCCGCCCTATTTCTATGTCTACATCGTCCTTCCCATAGTGAAAACAGATGCAAAAAATTCATTTAGAACCCCTCCTACATCTTCCGGCTCCACACACAGATTGCCACTTTTGTCCCTAATGGGCCCTATTTTTTGCCTAGTTATCCTCTTACCCTTAATATACTTATAAAACATCTTAGGATTTTCCTTTATTTTGCTCGCCAGTGTTATTTCATGGCCCCTCCTTGATCTCCTAATTTCTTTTTTAAGTATCCTCCTGCACTTTTTGTACTCATCTAGGGCTTCCTCCGTCTTTAGCCTTTTGTATCTACCAAAAGCCCTCCTTTTTTTCCTAATCCATTCTCGTATATCCCCTGACATCCAAGGTTCCCTGTGGTTTTTGGAACCACTCTTGACCTTTACGGGAACATGTTGCCATTGTATGATCTCAATCTCCCTTCTGAAAGCCTCCCATTGCTCCGATGCGGATTTTCCTACAAGTAGCTGATCCCAGTCCATTTTGGCCAGATCCTGCCTTATCCTATTAAAATCGGCCTTCCCCCAATTTAGAACCTTTATTTCCGGCCCATCCCTGTCCTTTTCCATGACCACCTTAAATCTTACCATATTATGGTCACTATCACCGAAGTGCTCACCTACTAGCACTTTTTCCACTTGGCCGGCCACATTCCCTAGAATTAGGTCCAGTACCGCCCCCTCTCTTGTAGGACTTTCTACATGCTGGCTCAAAAAGCTCTCCTGGATGCACTTTAAGAATTCTACACCCTCTGAGCCTTTCACACTCTGACTATCCCAGTTAATATTGGGGAAGTTGAAATCCCCCATTATTATTACCCTATTATTTGCACATTTCTCTGAGATTTGCCTACATATCTGTTCCTCTATCTCCCCCTGACTGTTTGGAGGCCTATAGTACACTCCCAGCAAAGTGCTTGCCCCCTTTTTGTTTTTAAGCTCCACCCATATGGCCTCATTAGAGGAACCTGCTAATATATCATCCCTCCTTACTGCAGTAATTGACTCCTTAATTAATATTGCGACACCCCCTCCTCTTATACCTCCCCCTCTGTCTCGCCTGAAGATTCTGTACCCCGGAATATTGAGCTGCCAGTCTTGCCCCTCCCTCAACCATGTCTCCGTGATAGCAACAATATCATACTCCCATGTGTTTATCAACACCTTCAGTTCATCCACCTTATTTGCAAGACTCCTTGCATTAAAATAGATGCCATCCAGCCTTGCCCTTATATATTTGCCCTGACTACCAAGCTGACTTGTTTTTTTCTCTATAATTGGCAGCACATCACCCCCTATTTCAGCTCCCCTCTGTATCCCATCCCCCGCCAAGTTAGTTTAAACCCCCCCCAACAGTGCTAGCAAACCTCCCCGCAAGGATATTTGTCCCGCTCTGGTTCAGGTGCAACCCGTCCGACTTGTACAAGTCCCACCTTTCCCAGAAGCAGGCCCAGTGATCCAGGAAAGTAAAACCCTCCCCCCTACACCAACTCTTTAGCCACGCATTCATCTGCTCTATCCTCCCATTCCTATACTTACTAGCACGTGGCACTGGGAGTAATCCAGAGATTACAACCTTCGAGGTCCTGCTCTTTAACCTGTTACCTAACTCCCTAAATTCTTGATGCAGGACCTCATCCCCCTTCCTTCCTATGTCGTTGGTCCCAATGTGGACCACAACCTCTGCCTGCTCACCCTCCCCCTTAAGAGTGCCCTGTAGCCGCTCAGTGACATCCCAGACCCTGGCCCCAGGGAGGCAACAAACCATCCTGGAGTCACGTTTGCGGCCACAGAAACGCCTATCTGTTCCCCTTACGATAGAATCCCCTACCACTATTGCTCTCCCACTCTTTTTCCTCCCTTTCTGAGCAGCAGAAGCGTCCCTGGTGCCAGGAAGCTGGCTGCTGCTGCCTTCCCCTGGTGAGTCATCCCCCTCAACAGTATCCAACTTGGTATACTTGTTTGAAAGGGGGATGTCCACAGGGGTTCCCTGCACTTCCTGCCTGCCTCTGTTGCTCCGCCTGATGGTCACCCCCTGTGCAGCCCTACCCTGAGGCGTGAACAACTCGCTAAACGTGCTATCCACGACCCTCTCAGCATCGCGCATGCTCCAAAATTCATCCACCCGCAGCTCGAGCGCCGCAATGCGGTCTACAAGTAGCTGCAGCTGGATGCATTTCCCGCACACATGGTCGTCAGGGACACTGGCAGCGTCCCTGATTTCCCACATAGAGCAAGAGGAGCAGAACACGGGTCTGAACTCTCCTGCCATGACTTACTCCTTTAATTAATTAAAAAATTTATTCAATACCCCAGTTACAGGTATACTCTAGGGCACTTTATTTACCAACTGTCCCCACTACACCAGAGACCCTAGAAATTTAATTGAAAAGAGAGAAATACTCACCAACCAATCACTTACCTGCTCCCTGGTGACGTCACACTCTGATTACTTTTTACCTCTCTCCTCTGCTGTTGATTTGGTATGCCTCGCGCCTCTCCGGTATTTGTACCCGGCTCCTCCTCGCTGCTCCCGCTGCTCCGAGTGGTCTCGGGCCTCGCGCCTCTCCGGTATTTGTACCCGGCTCCTCCTCGCTGCTCCCGCTGCTCCGAGTAGTCTCGGGCCTCGCCTCTCTCCGGTATTTGTACCCGGCTCCTCCTCGCTGCTCCCGCTGCTCCGAGTGGTCTCGGGCCTCGCCTCTCTCCGGTATTTGTACCCGGCTCCTCCTCGCTGCTCCCGCTGCGCCGAGTGGTCTCGGGCCTCGCGCCTCTCCGGTATTTGTACCCGGCTCCTCCTCGCTGCTCCCGCTGCTCCGAGTGGTCTCGGGCCTCGCGCCTCTCCGGTATTTGTACCCGGCTCCTCCTCGCTGCTCCCGCTGCTCTGAGTGGTCTCGGGCCTCGCGCCTCTCCGGTATTTGTACCCGGCTCCTCCTCGCTGCTCCCGCTGCTCCGAGTGGTCTCGGGCCTCGCGTCTCTCCGGTATTTGTACCCGGCTCCTCCTCGCTGCTCCCGCTGCTCCGAGTGGTCTCGGGCCTCGCGCCTCTCCGGTATTTGTACCCGGCTCCTCCTCGCTGCTCCCGCTGCTCTGAGTGGTCTCGGGCCTCGCGCCTCTCCGGTATTTGTACCCGGCTCCTCCTCGCTGCTCCCGCTGCTCCGAGTGGTCTCGGGCCTCGCCTCTCTCCGGTATTTGTACCCGGCTCCTCCTCGCTGCTCCCGCTGCTCCGAGTGGTCTCGGGCCTCGCGCCTCTCCGGTATTTGTACCCGGCTCCTCCTCGCTGCTCCCGCTTCTCCGAGTGGTCTCGGGCCTCGCGCCTCTCCGGTATTTGTACCCGGCTCCTCCTCGTTGCTCCCGCTGCTCCGAATGGAAAGGGAGAATGCTACTGTTTGGAAGGCTGTCACGTTAGCCTTAAAGTCAAAAGCCCTTCCGACCTCCCGCTGGCAGGAAGTCCTCCCAGACGTGCTCCACTCCATAAGGTCTCTGTTATGTACTGCCACTAATGCTACCCCTCACAAAAAGATGTTCGTTTTCCCCCGGAAATCCACCTCGGGCATATCTCTACCCGCGTGGCTGACGTCTCCGGGGACAGTTCTATTGCGGAAGCACGTGAGAGGCCATAAAACGGACCCCCTTGTGGAAAAGGTACAGCTCCTCCATGCAAACCCTCAGTACGCCTATATCGAATACTCTGACGGGCGAGAGGATACTGTTTCCATAAAAGACCTCGCTCCCTCGGGGAGCGGAGAGAACGATGGGCAACTACCCGATGAAGACCTACACTACAAAGAGACAGGACGCCCAGAGGTATCAATACCCAACTTTAACCTGGAGGACACTGCAGATAACCTGGAAGACACTGCGGAGGCCCGGACAGCGGAGGAACCAGAATCCACTCCCCTAGAGGCACCCCAACCGGCTTTGCACTGATCACTGAGAACTGCAAAACCTCCTGACAGACTCACTTATACCAACTTTTAAGAAACATCACCCCGATGGACTAAATCTATAGAAGGGGTGAATGTAATGAAATCTGTTTGTCTTGATCCTGTATTCGCTTTGCACTCGTGTATATTACCCTCCCCCACTGTGTATAGTTTCACTTCCTCTTTCCCGACTAACCTGGGAGGTTCCAGGTCTTGGCTCTTGGCTCCGCCCCTGACTTCTCTTACATAAAGATCCCAGGATCTGTATGACTCATTCCTGTGAACCAGTCGGCGTGTTGAGATGTTAGCTCTGATCTTAGTGATTAAAAGCCAACTTGTTTAAGTCTATAACTTCTAGTTTTGTGGTTATTGAAGGCCCATCATATACCTTGTTACATACATGAGATATAACTAACATCTAAACATGAATATGTAATGAAACCATTCAACTCACAGGCAATGCTTTCGAAGGTGTAACAATGTAAGATTACAGCAGATTAACTTGCAGCACACTTCATGCTGATGTGACCTCTTTGTTTGCTTATCACTATACTACTTCCTGTTCCTGTTGAGTGACCCTACGGGCCATTACCATCTACTGCCACCTACTGGCGGCAACAAAACATAACACCTGCAATTATAAGGCAGAACAATGATAGCCAATTTACGCACAGCAAGATTCCACCAACAATGAGAAAAATGACCAGTTTATCTGGATAAATGTTGACCAGGACATTGGGAGAGCTCCCTTGTTCTTCTTTGATTAGTGCCATGGTATCTTTTATATCCGCTAGAGCAGCTAGGAGGCCTTTGGTTTAATGTCTCATCCGAAAGGCATCCAAAAGGGCAACCCTCCTTCAGTACTGCACTGAAGCGTCAGCCTAGATTATGTGCACCAACTATGAAAATATCAGGTTAGCTAACATTCTTTGTAAGTTTCAGACAGATTCAGTTTGAAGACTACAGACAACTTATTTCCTCATTGAAAGCCCCAGATAGACTCAATGGGGTTAATTTTGACTTTGAGCAATAGTGTAAAACAGGTGATAGAGAATCGGCAGTCCGTTTACATATCTCCCAATTTTTTATTTCCATTGACTTCAATTCCAATATAAATTCCAGGGGCGCAGGTTGCAAAATTGTGCACTCCCAGCCTGTGAGTTTCTGTTGATTAAAGTTAATGGACAAAATTTTGTGGGCTGGATGACTGCAATTTTTCAATATGTGCTCCTGTTGTGGGCCAGGAGTGGGCATTTCACAATTTTACCCCGTAGTTGAAATTATATGCATATATTTGAAAGTGAAGATTCAGCATTTGTTTTCAAGTTGAAGACAATCAGAATTTTCATCTTAGTCTACTTCTCCCTTCGGGTTACAGATCATCTGCAGGGAACAATTATTTGTTGAATGATGATATTATACAGTGTTGTCACAATTATGATGCTTTGTGTCCTGCCTTATGAAACATAAGTAATTACAGTATTGGCTCAACATTGGGATGGGTGAGCGTGGGTTACACCAGATGCCTGAGTAAAGGGACAATGGTTTATTTGCTTCATGGAACTACTTTTTAGCAAATAGTGTGCCATGTGTTAGAATTAATGAGTAGCAAGTGGTTCCTACATACCACAAGTCCATTATATTTAAAGACATACTTCACCAGTACTACATACAATTGAATGTATTAAATGCAAACACAACACTATAACCACCAACGCCTCCAATTCTGCCAGTAATTCACTAAAAACCATAGGACTAAAAAGCTAATGCTACCACCATTACACTCTCTAGCTATATTTACTGTACTAATGGGAATTGTGATTGGAGACGTTCATCGGCAAACAGCAACCACATAAAGCAAATCTTTCTTCCACAAAAAGGAAGAAGTTATCTGGTGCACCTGATGTGAAATATAAAATATCAAGCTAGTCCTAGTACAGGAATATATCAAATAAACCAACTTGACAGAATAAATAACTGAAATAAAAGTTTTTCAGATTTAAATTTAGGACTAGATATACTTGGGAGAAATTCGATACCTTAGTGCCTTCCGTGAGCGCCTTCGGGGCCCGACCGGCTTTGCGACTGGGTGCGGCGATAGTACCGATGCCTGCGAAACTGATGTGGAGATTTGCGGCGACGGTAACACTTCGCGCCATGATCTCCTGCGCCCGGAGATTGTGACGTCATTGGCGTGCACATCGGCCCCGGTAGCGCTCTGGACCTGAACTTCGGTTCTGCCCCCTGCAGCATTGCCGGGCGAAAACACCGACAGCTGCAGGAGGCATTGTTCGGGAGACCAGGCTCTTCGGGGGCGGAAGTTAAAGGGGAGGTTGCCGGGTCAGTAGGAAAATATCTAAAATGTTTCTTTTCATTTTTTTTCAAATCTCCTGGGCTGCGATCGATCAGCCCGGCACTCTGCTGGAGTGTATGGGGCTGATCGGGCCAGATAGCAGCTGCCATCAGAGACCAGCTAACTGATCCCAATGCAGAGCCTGCAGCGATGGCCCTTCCCTTTAAGGGAGGGAAGGAGCCTCGGATCGAGGCAGTGCTGCATGGGACATTGTGCAGCGCTGCACCACTACCGCCCCGCCTGCGTCCTTTAGTGCTCCAGGAAGGAAGTGAAGCGCTTGATTTAGCACTCCACTCCCTTCCTGGAGCGCAAACACCGAATTTTGCAAAAGCTGGGAATCATTCGCGCCTGGTGCTACATTTCCCAACTTTCAAAAGTTACTGCCCCCAAATGGGGCGATGCCGAATTTCTCCCCCCTGGGATTTGAAAAAGAAGACACTACAAGTGATCCAATACTGAAAAATATTGCTGCCACCCTGTAGGGGGTGGTGTATGGGGTCAGCTTCACCTCTGACTTATGAGCAGTTTGAATCGCTCCCACTCCCTTGGTTCTATACCTTGGACTTATTTGGGGGCTATGATAAAAGTGCAGCAGACAAACTGATTTTGGTGCAAGAACTTTGATTTTATTTGAGAAAGAAAATACAACACAATAATAACGCTAATAAAATGGGGAAACACTGCGACATACATGAGGGAAAGATTACAGTAGACAAATCTCTCACCCCTCCCAATCCCACCTTACTAGCTAAGTTAGGCTCTGTAGGACCAGGGATAATGCTCACCAAAACGACTTCTTGACAGTTGAGCTGGTTCACGATTTCAGGGTTCACTAGATGTGTCGGTTGGGGCCTGCCGTACCCCGGACGCGGTAGAGGACTTCACCTGCATAGCTGGTCAGTCTTCGCTAGTTCGCTGATGCGGTAGGGTGCGTATTGGATCTATCAGGTGAGTACCCAATTTTCTTTGGCTAGAAATAGGGCCTAGAGTCTTTTGGAAAAAATCTTACCCAGGGGTAAGTCAGGATAGATTGTAGAATGGAAAAACTTGCAGATCTTCGGTTTTTTCCAAGTTGGCTTTTCGTTGGTTGTGGTGGCCCAATATTACCCGGTTGACTGTCTTCTGTTCTATTGTGTAGAAATGTTTTTGTGAAATAACAACTGCTTTTAATAGGGTGGTAAGATGTTCGGGTAGAGGGGGAATTTCATAGCTGAAATGTGTGACATAGTTTTGCAGGTTGGTGATGTTTTCAGTTACAGTGAGGTGAACAGTGGAGGGTTCAGGAATGGGGACAATCCGTTCCTGGGCTACTTGAACTTCTGCCTCAGGTTTAAAGCAGAAACTGCTGTTACCGGACACCAGCTGTGCTGTCCATGCTGATAGTGGGACGCACTTGTGGTGACACAATATGTCCCACCTCCTATGAATGCTACCTGTGGGGGAACATGGTCTTGTGCCATTACCTCCATGGTACAGTTCACAGGTTGTGCGCCAGCAGCTTTAAACCTGCATTGTGGTCTAGAATAGGCATTCAAGTGCTGGGGACACAGTATTATGTGTGCACCCTGGCTCCGGCACCTGGAGGGGTCTGTACCTGTCATAGCGTGCTCCCACTTTATGACATAAGGTGGGACCGCTGCGAAACGGACGTGTGCACCCCCTTGAATGATTCCAATGTTCTCCACCCTGTATACCAGTGCGGGTCAGGCTGTCCCACCCATGACCGGCATCCTCAGTACTATCCCCATGATAGTGTGATTGGAACGTCCACAATCTACTGGGACAGAGTAGGCTTCAGAGGCTAGATGGAGCTGACAGGGGCTCAGCAAATTACTAAATGAGTGGAGGGCTGCGAGGTGCTTGTTGCTAATCCAGGAGGGGAACTAAACCTTGTTTTAAATCCTCCAGGTTGCTGCGGCCCTCGCCCAGCAACCATGCCCCGTATAGCACACACACCTCATTCTGTGCAGCCTGATCCGAAGCATTCCTGTCCTCCCATATGAGTGCATTTATTGTTTTAGCATGTCTCTCCAGCTCAGCAATGATCTCTTTTAAATGGACCATCATAGCTTGGTCCTCGTGTAGCTCTGAGCCTACCACTGTGTTCTCCTCTGTTAGGATCTTTCGTAATTGGGTTTTTAAGCCATTTATCTGTGTTTGCAGCTCTATATCGTCCAGGCTATTTATTACAGAGGATCCTGTATTATAAGTGGTGAAAATATCGTTCCAGGTTCCCCTTCTTTGTCTCCCCGCGCCCATAGTATGCTCAGCCCGTAAAGTGTACAGCTCTGCTTTGTCTGCATTAGCAAAGTCAAATTCGTAAAACTTCCTAAACATTTCCTTTAGTAGGGCCTGGTATAACTGTTCTGTCTCCTTAGGGCACCATACAGGTAAGTGCACTTCAGTAAGGTTTAGGATCACTGAAGCCACTGCATAGTGTACCCCCTGGTATAGAACCTTTTCGGTCGGCACTAATACTAACCCATTCCCTGGTCCCTTGGTGGTGGTAGGACACCGCTCTACTATGGTCTGTGATGTCGTGGTCATGGGCAGGGGCTTTCGGGGCATGCAATGAGTTCGGTGGTGTTGACTGGGATCGGGGAGTGTGGAACTGCGCGTGCATACAGGCTAGAATCCCACCCCATCCCCTCCCCGGCATCTTGCCATTGTCTGGAGAAGATGATGGATATGCCTGTGGGGCAGACTCACTCTGACCCCCACATGCAGACATAGATTCCCTGTTCTGACCCCCACCACTTATCCCAACACACACTCACTCCCCCTTGGGTCCCTGTGATCGTCCAGTGGGTGTCGTTTCCCAGTCGACTGTACGGTCCCCTATGTCCCTGCTCAGCTTCCTGAGCCACCACCACCTATCCAGGGGAATCTGTCCTTTACATGTGAGGCACACACGTTTCCCCTCATTGACGCTGACCCTTGTGGCCACGACCTGTACCCTGGGGCACGGGATGGAGGCCTCCCCGTAGGTGAACCCGGTCTGGCTGGAGTATTGTGTCGAGTTAGACCCCAGCCACCTGGCCACCTTCCCTCATGGAAGTAAATAGCGAGCTCCTCCACACCCCATTCGCCACCCCCAGCGGTAACGATTGGTACTCTCTCTCCCGAGCACCCATAGATATGGGAGTCATCCACGCCACCGATGCTCACCCCTACCAGGGCGAGCAGGAGCAGAAACTTTCCCATGCCGATTTCCTTTCTGTAGGAACACATAAAACAGATAGCCATGTCCCTAGAAGGTTCTCTGGCTTGACAAGTGATCGAGTCTCGAAAACTTAAACCTATAATAACTAATTAAACAATAGTAAACCTAAAACTATAAAACACACTTAAAATTCAACAGAGAAGCTATGTACATCCGCCACCCATCTCCGGACGGCCAGGCTAATTCCTGTTTGGCCTCTGTCTTTTGTGGCCTCTGGGTAGCTTGTATGCCTGGGCGTAAGATGATCTGTGCCGCCAGACCCGAAGAGTCCTTCTTAATACAACTGGGAGTTTCCCTGAACCCCAGATGATCGGGGGAATGTGCTCTCCTGTACTGCAGCACACTACCCCCTTCAGTGTGGTTGCTGAGTCCCTGTCCTGTCCTGTGGGTTCCTCGCAGCCTGAGGCTGCTGGCTGGGGATCCCTCTTGCTTTCCTTGCCCAACGCTGCCTCTCCTGTGAGTCCCTCACTGTTGGAGGCTGCAGGCTGGGGATCCCTGTCCTTAGATGGATCCCTGACCTTGGGCACTCCTTTTCGGGTTGCGACTCTTCTGGGGCTGAACCGTTTAAACTGGTACACCGGTGACCATGGTGGTTTTGGCTGTGGTGTGCGAGGAGACCTCCTTAAGGCTCTGGTTACTGGGGGTGTGTCCCAAATAATCGGCTGGATGGCCCCTCCAGTGACACAAGCCACTGCCCCCACCGGTGCGGTCTGTGAGTCTGCCACAGCTGCTGGCTGAGGATCTCTATCCTTAGTGCGGTTAACCCTTGCTAGCCGATCCCCTTTCTCGGGTTTAACCAGTTTACATTGATTAATGTGGAACCACTTTGTGCAGCGGGGCATCTTTATGGCATAGACCATGGGGCTGGCCTTGTCTACAATGCTGTACGGCCCCATGTACAATGGTTCGAAACTCCCTAACCGGGCAAAGTTCCTCACCATTACCTGATCCCCTATCTCCCACTCGTGGTGCCTGCAGGGTTCTAGCAGCAGTCGGTTACTCCGGTGCTGTTTCCCATGTTGCTAGCAGCCTGCCAGTGAATCTGTTTGAGGTGCTCAAACAGATTCCTGACAAAGCTGTCCCGGTTCACCTCTCTGAGTTGACCTTCCGTGAGCACCGGGGCTAGCACATGGGTGGGGGGCCACATAACCCTACCAGTCATAAGCTCATGTGGGGAATACCCCGTGCTTTTTGACTGGCTGGCCCGGATCCCCATTAGGACCAATCGTAAGACTTCCACCCACTTCTTGGGTGAGTCTCCCGTCTCCTTACGCAGCCTTTCTTTGATGGTGCGGTTTAAACGTTCTACAGGGCCCGATGACTGCGGGTTGTAGGTGACGTGCCATTTCCCCTCGATGCCGAGTGCCATAAGGGTTTCTTGCATGACCTGCCCGGTAAAATGACTCCCTTGATCGGACTCCACATACTGCGGTAGTCCCCATCGTGAGAACACTTCCCTGACCAGGACCTTAGCTGTACCCAATGCGGTAGCTGTTCGGCAGGGAAAAGCTTCCACCCATTTTGAAAACACATCCACCAGGACTAGGCAGTACTTGTAGCCTCCCTGGGCGGTGGGTAGGGGCCCGATGTAATCGATCTGGATCGACTGCCATGGTCCCTCTACCCTCCTGGTGTGTCCCAAAGATACCTTCCTTTTCTGGGGGTCAGGGTTATTGGCAGCACACACCAGACAGCCGGCACAAAACTCGCAGACATGTTCCCTCAGTCCTGGCCACCATCCTGCCTGTTCCACCCGCTGCCAGGTGGTCTCAGGCCCGAGATGCCCCGTTCCTGGACCCTCATGGGCCAGTTGGAGGAATTCCCTTTGGTGTTGCTGCAGCACTACCCACTGCTCCCCCCTGAACAGCATGCCTTCCTTAACGGTGATGGCTGCTGTGCCGTACGGGCCCTCTATCTTTTCCCCTTTTGTGAGCGCATTCAGGACGGCTCTGAGGACGGGATCCTGGACTTGGGCCTACTTTAAGTCCAGGACCAAAGCTACCCCGTGTGCCTCCCTTGTCCCGGATTGCGGCTACCGAGCCTGTTTGGTAGGGATCCCAGAGCTCTCCTTCCCTGGCCCCCTGCTTGGCCAATTCGTCTGCCTTTTGGTGGCCCTCCCACATGGGCTCTGTCTTTGAATGGGCTTTAACTTTATGTATATAGACCTTTCCTTCCTCCCCCACGGCTGCCATGATTTTCTCCAGCAGAGGCTTGATTGCCAGGGGTCTCCCGTCAGCGGAGGCATATCCGCGACGGGACCAGATGGCCAGGTATTCCAGACACGAATTGTATGTGAACATGCTGTCCGAGCAAATCGTGTACAGGGTAGGGAATTTCTCGGGGTGTATAACCACATACACTACCGCAGACAGTTCAGCCTACTGGGTGCTCATGGTGCTGGGGAGTTTAATTGCCAGGGCAATGTCCGACCCTGGGTCATAAACTCCACATCCTGTAAGTCGCTCGCCAGCAGATACTGTGCTCGAACCGTCCACATAGATTTCGCGGCCTGTGGGGTGCATCCTGGCCCAAAAACCTATGTTGACTTCCCATCCCCTTTCAATGGAACACCGGTGGGCCGTCCCTGGATAAATCATGTTGACTGCGAGCTTCGGCTCGCAGAGACCTTTCACCTTTATGTCCATCTGGGAGAGAAGCAGGGTCCAGCGAGCAATGCGGGCACTGCTCACTGTCCCATCTTTAATTCTCCCATCAAGGAGCATCTGGGTGGGCGTGTGATGGGTGAGGAGGGTGATGGGCGAGGTACCTGTGAAGATCAACAATCTTTTCACAGCCCAGTGAGTGGTGAGGAGGTGCCTCTCACAGTTGGAGTAGCCCTTCTACACATCTGTGAGTATCCTGGAGGAGTAAACCACCGGTCTCAGCTGGCCGTGCCGCTCTTGGAGCAGCACTGCACTCAGACTGTCCCCGCTAGCTGCTACCTCCAGGAAAAACTCTTTTCCCCCATCAATAGCCCCTAGAGCCGACGCGGTCTGCAGATCTTGTTTGAGTTTTACGAATGCTGCCTCGCAACCCTCATCCCAAACCCACTCCGGTCCCTTGTGTAGGAGTTGGAGCAGAGGGGCTGCTGTGGCTGCGTAATCCTCAATAAAATCTCTGCAGTACCCGGTTAGTTCTAGAAAAGATCTCACTCCTGTGACTGTATTGGGGGCTGGTAACTCCTGCACTGCTTCACTTCTAGCTCTGTCGATGGCCCTTTCCCCTGCGCGCACAGTCAGCCCTAGGAATTTTACTTCCTGTTGGCCGGTCTGTGCCTTCTTTGGGTTTACTTTAAAACCCTCTTGCCTGAGCAGCTCCAGCAGTTCAGCCAGTAGTGGACCGTGTTACTCTCCTTCATCGGTGAATAGGAGCAGGTCATCCACATACTGTACTAACTGTCAGGGCCGGCTAAAGTCTTTTAAACAATCTGCTATGCACTGGTGAAAAATGCTGGGGCTATTGTGGAAACCCTGAGGTAGGCAGTTCCACGTGTATTGTTGGCCTTTAAAAGTGAAGGTGAACTTGTACTGGTCCTCTCTCCGTAGAGGGATGGACCAAAACCCGTTGGAACTATCCAGCACCGTGAAGGTGGTTGCGGAGGCTGGGATACTTCCAATGAGGTCGGTGACAGCTGCGACCATGGGTGCACAGGCGGGGATGTTATGGTTGAGTACCCGATAGTCCACTGTGGCCCTCCAAGAGTTGTCCGGTTCTCTAACCGGCCACAGTGGAGAGTATACATGGGTGGCTATCGGTCTCAATACCCCCTGTTTGACCAGAGAGGTCATGGCCGTTTCCATGTCTGCCTCCGCCTCCTTGGGGAAATTGTATTGCTTTTGGAGTCAGATCATGGGGTCCCCACTCACACTGGGTGCACAAAGTCCCCTTGCCCTGTTTCTCGGGGATGACTGTCACTTAATTTTCCTTGCCGGTGCATGCTCCCCATAGACAGTGGTTCCTAAGATCCACTAAAATCCTGTGTCCTATGATAAAATCAGCCCCCAGGATCCCCTTCCCTTCCTGCTCCCATTTCATTAAAACACAGGTCCACTTGGTGTGGAGTGCTCCTAAATGAATGGACAGCGGGATGGAGAACGAGCCAGCCTGCTCGTTACCTGTGAACCCCACTAAGCTGTACGGGACCCCGTTAGACAGAGGTGAGGCGGCGGGGTTATCTGAATAGACAATGGTGCTCGATGCTCCCGTGTCCAACAGATAGGTCCCTTTCACCTTTTCCACCTCCATCTTAACAAGCGGTCTTTTCCATGCATCATACTCAAGGGGACACAGGTAGACAGGCTGCGCTGGCTCCAGTCGTAAGTCTGGGTTGGGTGGAGCAGATGGGGTTAAATTCCAGTGGCTGTGGCTACCTTTCCTGGGCCATTTAATAAAACCCGGAGCGCAGCCACTATTGAATCAAGCGTGGGGGGAGAGGTCGGTGTTTCTGTTTTTGGGGCAGGAGCTGGGGGGTTCTTTCCTAAGTTATCCTTCCATGGATTCCTACAGTCCCTTCTCCAATGCCGACTTTTCCCGCACCCAAAGCAGTTACGCTTCGCATCGGAAGGGTTACCCCCTTCCTGGTGCCATTCTTTCTTATTCTGACTTGGTTTCATCTCATGAACCTTTCCTTTTTGTGGGGGTTCTTCTACCCCTCTAACATTGCGGTAAGCCAAGTGTGATGAAGTATTCCATTCATCACTCATCAGTATTTCTCTGCCTGTGACTGTGGTTGGTTTCAGTTTCATTTCCATTGTATTGTACTGTGTGTAGGGCTCCGCCCATACCTGGCTCCTATGTAAGCTGGCCCAGCCTGCAGCACATCCAGTACGGCAGACCTCTGGATGGAAGATACATTCTCCTCTGTGTGTTACCTTCTAAGTCAATAAAAGCCTTGTTTTGTTTCGCTAACATCGAGTCTCGGATTTATTGAGGCACATCAATTTTATTGACTTAATTTTCAACACAATGGATCAACTCTTGAAACCCGAACGTTTGGATTTGGACCAGCATGCTTCGGACGCATCGGCACGCTTCGGACACTGGTTTATGTGTATGGAATTCTTCCTGGACAATTCCGCAGCCGTCAAAGACGCTACGGACGCTGCGAGTATGAAACTCGGAATTCTGCGGAATTGGGTAAGCCACCGGGTTTACCCCCTCATCCAAGACGCCGACACGTACCCGGCCGCCTGCGACATCTTAAAGGCGCATTACCAGCAGCCTACGAATGAGGTGTATGCTAGGCATCTGCTCGCTACTCGCGCACAGCGACCTGGGGAATCGGTGGAGGAGTTCCTAGGCACCCTGAAAACGCTTGGCAAAGACTGCAAGTGCCAAGATGTAAAAGCCGCAGTGTACACTGACGAGCTTGTTCGCGATGCCTTTATCACAGGCCTCAGCTCCACTTACATCCGGCAGAGACTGCTGGAAAAAACGGGATTGGACCTGAAACAGGCTGTGGACACAGCACGATCCCTGGATGTGGCCCAGAGAAACTCGGACGCCTACTCTTCAGCCCGCGCCGTCCACGCCGCCACGTGTGCACCAAGGGCGCCGCCATCTTGGAAGGCATCTTCCCCGCCCGGCAGCCCGACACCGTCGGGGCCCCGCTCTCCCCCCAGAAGCCCTACGACAGCCACAACGCGTCGGGGACCCAACTGCTACTTCTGCGGGCAGCCGAAGCACACCAGAAACCTGTGCCCGGCGAAAGGCACCACCTGCTTTAAGTGCGGTAAGAAGGGGCACTTCGGGAAGGTGTGCAGAGGGAACCCTGCCGGAAAACCCGCCACCGCCGCGTGTGCGCCGTGGGAGCGGCCATCTTGGACGCCATCTTGCCCGACCTCGTGGGGTCCGCCATCTTGTGAGCAGACAGCGTGGACGCCATCTTGTATCGATCAGGGCCCTACAGTGGCATCGGTCACAGTGGACCAGACCAGGCCGCACCCGCTATCCAGATCAATGGTGGACATCGAGGTAAACGGGTGCCGGGTTAAATGCTTAATTGACAGTGGAAGCACGGAGAGCTTTATCCACCCAGAACTGGCACAGCAACTCTCCCTAAAGGTGGTCCCTACTCAGGGTACCATCTCTATGGCTGATAAAACCCAGACATCGACCATTCTGGGTTACTGCACGGTACAATTGTGCGTTAACGGAACTGTATATGATAATTTTAAAGTATTAATCATGAAGAACCTATGTGCGAGCGTGATCTTGGGCCTGGATTTCCAGTGCAACCACCAAAGCATCACGCTCAAGTACGGTGGGTCCCAGCCGCCCCTCACAGTGTGCGGTCTGGCTACCCTGAAGGTAAAGCCGCCTTCGCTATTCGCGAACCTTACCCCTAACTGCCGGCCAATAGCGACCAAAAGCAGGAGGTACAGCTGGGAGGACAGGCGGTTTATCGCGACCGAGGTAGACAGGCTCCTGAAAGAGCGCATTATTGAACGCAGCAACAGCCCGTGGCGCGCCCAAGTGGTAGTGGTAAGGGGTAGCGAGAAGAAACGGATGGTGATCGACTATAGTCAAACGATCAACAGGTACACCCTACTAGACGCCTACCCGCTATCCCGCATATCAGAAATGGTGAACCAAATCGCCCAATATCGGGTGTTCTCCACCATCGACCTCAAGTCAGCGTACCACCAGCTCCCTATCAGACCAGAGGACCGCCCGTACACCGCCTTCGAGGCGAACGGACGCCTCTACCAATTCCTCAGAGTCCCCTTTGGGGTGACGAATGGGGTCTCGGTCTTCCAGAGGGAGATGGACCGCATGGTCGATGACCACCACTTGCAGGCAACCTTCCCCTACCTCGACAACGTCACCATCTGCGGTCACAACCAGCAGGATCATGACTCGAACCTCGAGAGGTTCCTGAAAACCGCACAAAAACTCAACCTCACTTACAACGAGGACAAGTGCGTTTACAACACCACGCGCCTCTGCATACTAGGCAGCGTGGTGGAGAATGGGGAAATCGGACCAGACCCCGACCGATTGCGCCCCCTACGGGAGCTGCCCCTGCCCAACACTCCCAAAGCCCTGAAAAGGTGCCTGGGGTTATTTTCTTATTATTCCCAATGGGTCCCCAACTACTCCAACAAAGCTCGCCCCCTCTTGAAAGCATCCTCTTTTCCGCTCTCTGCTGAGGCCCATGCCGCCTTCAAAAGCATTAAGCAGGATATTGAGCGGGCCACGCTACAGGCAGTGGACGAGAACACTCCCTTTCAAGTGGAAAGTGATGCGTCTGACTTTGCCTTGGCGGCCACCCTCAACCAGGCGGGGCAGCCCGTAGCTTTCTTCTCGAGGACCATCCAAGGGCCCGAGATCAGACACTCCTCCGTAGAAAAGGAGGCCCAAGCCATCGTGGAGGCAGTGCGCCACTGGCGCCACTACCTAGCCGGCAAACGCTTCACCCTACTTACCGACCAGCGGTCGGTAGCGTTTATGTTCAATAATAAACAGAGGGGGAAGATTAAAAATGATAAGATTCTTAGGTGGCGGATCGAGCTCTCCACCTTCGATTATGACATCATTTACCGGCCAGGGGCCCTTAACGAATCCCCCGACGCCCTCTCACGAGGGATGTGTGCCAGCGCCACCGGGGATCGGCTACAGACCCTCCACAATGACCTCTGCCACCCAGGGGTCACGCGGCTGTTCCACTTCATAAAGTCCCGCAACTTACCCTACTCGATTGAGGAAGTTCGGTCCCTGACCAGGAACTGTCGCACTTGCGCTGAGTGCAAGCCTCGGTTCTACCGCCCAGATAGAGCCCACTTAATCAAAGCTACACGGCCCTTTGAGCGGCTCAGCTTAGATTTCAAGGGCCCCCTCCTGTCCGTCGACCGCAATGTTTACTTCCTGAACATTGTGGACGAATACTCTCGTTTCCCATTCGCCTTCCCCTGCCCAGACATGACCAGCGCCACGGTCATTAAATGCCTCAACAGCCTGTTCTGCCTGTTCGGTATGCCGAGCTACATCCATACGGATAGGGGGGCGTCCTTCATGAGTGAAGAGCTACGCCAGTACATGCTGTCCAGGGGGATCGCCACGAGCCGTACCAACAGCTACAACCCCCGGGGTAACGGTCAAGTGGAGCGAGAGAACGGGACAGTATGGAAAGCAGTCACTCTAGCTCTAAGGACCAAAGGCCTCCCTATCTCCCGCTGGCAGGAAGTCCTCCCAGATGTGCTCCATTCGATACGGTCGCTATTGTGTACTGCCACTAATGCCACGCCTCACGAGTGAATGTTTGTCTTTCCCCGGAAATCCACCTCAGGCGTATCCATGCCATCATGGCTCTCCACCCCAGGTCCGGTATTCGTGCGAAGGCATGTGAGGGGCCACAAGACGGACCCTCTCGTGGAGTCAGTGCACCTACTCCACGCCAACCCCCAATACGCGTATGTCCGGCATGCCGACGGAAGGGAGGACACCGTGTCCATAAAAGACGTCGCCCCAGCCGGTAACGACAACAACCACGACAACAACAGCAACAACGACCACAGCAACTCTTACCCACCCACTACTCTTTCATCACCCCCGGAAGAACATCGACCAACGGTACCCCCACCAACTACCCCTTCAACAACCCTGGCGGCACCCCCGGCAGAGACCCAGGAGGCCACCGGGGACACCCAGCCGACACCCGCGGCACCACAACAGCCACGTCGGTCGCAGAGGACTATCAAACCCCCGAACAGACTAAATCTATAGAAGGGGTGAATGTGATGAAATATTCCATTCATCACTCATCAGTATTTTTCTGCCTGTGACTGTGGTTGGTTTCCGTTTCATTTCCATTGTATTGTACTGTGTATAGGGCTCCGCCCATACCTGGCTCTTATGTAAGCTGGCCCAGCCTGCAGCACATCCAGTATGGCAGACCTCTGGATGGAAGATACATTCTCCTCTGTGTGTTACCTTCTAAGTCAATAAAAGCCTTGTTTTGTTTCGCTAACATCGAGTCTCGGATTTATTGAGGCACATCACCAAGGTCAGTTGTCTGTCCACTGTCTCCTCGGTGACCTGGGGGCCTTTCAGGTCAAACCACAGCTCAGCCTTGGCTCTGATCCGTGGCAAGCTGTTTGCCACCAGGCTTGTGAGCCAGTGGGCCAGCTCGTCCTGATTCAGGTGAGCCCGGTTGAGATCCCCATTACAGGCACTCTTGTACACAGGACACAATCGGCCTGCGAAAGCCTGTGAGGTCTCCCCTGCGAGCTGTGTTGTCTTCTCCACCCGGGAAAAAGGACTACCATCGTTCATACCCATGGCCTCCAGAACTTCCTCCCGGATGGCAGCGTACCCCCACTGTCCTTTCTTGCTCTCCGCAGAGAGGGACTGGTACAACTTGCCATCCAGAGAGAAAAGGAGCATTTTAGCCATCTCAGAGTCATCGCACTCGTTAATGCCTGCTGCCTGTTCCACTTCCATGAAGTGGACCGAGAGGTCTCCCTTTTGGGTGAGTTTGTTCAGGTGGCTTATCATAGCCCTAAGCTGTTGGGTACCATGGGGAACCACGAATTGGCTTTCCAGGGGTCCCTGACCCCCACCACCGCCGGGCAGGCCAAACTTTTGCTGCGGGCCGGGCACATCGGCCCCGGCCCCGACCTTTCCTGCTTTGGCTCGCCCACCTCTCCCTGCTGCCAAACCGATTTAAAACCCGACGCCACAGGTGGTGGTAGTGTGCACTCCCTGCCAGCCTCACAAATCGTTAGCCCCCCCTGCTGCCCAACTGGGTTGGTTCCCAGCGCCACAGGTGACGCCTGAACAGTTTCCCCTTCTAATTCTGGGCCGCACCCGGGCTTATTAGGCACACCATGCCTTTTGCCCTGGACAGAGCAAGGTTCAAACTATCAATCTGCTTCTGACAGGGGCCGTGATCTCCTGCTTCAAACCCCCTAGTGTTTGCAATCTTATAAGCTGCCTGTACATCTCTCAACCTCTCCTCCTGTTCTTTTACTTGCTTGGCAAGGCGGGCGTTCTCTTCTCGTAACATTAGTTCCTTACTTTTTGCCTCGGTGACCTGACACCAAAAGTATTCCTGTCAGTTCCTATGCTTTTCCACTATCTGCATCTTTTCCTGGTTTTAGGCGTTTAATTCCCCTGCTAGAGCCCTTGCTTGAGACAGTTGAGCTGATTCCCGCAGCTCTTCTGTCAGTACCTCGATGCATTTATCTAAAAGCTGGATCTGTCAATGGGAGCAGACCAACCATATGGCCTTCTCCACCGACTTTTTATGATCTTTGCTCTCAGTCCATTTGGCTGCAGCGTCCATGGGACACTCAGCGCGCAATAGACTGAGCACCCATTTCTTGGTGATATTCACCTTCTCAAATACATAAGAGGAAATCCTCTTTTCCATCTTTGTTCTCTCCTCAAAAACAGTGTTTACTGCACCACATCCCTTTTGCCAAGGTCCTGCCGCGGTCGTCATTATGTAGGGGGTGGTGTATGGGGTCAGCTTCACCTCTGACTTATGAGTGGTTTGAATCTCTCCCACTCCCTTGGCTCTAGACCTTGGACGTATTTGGGGGTTGTGATAAAAGTACAGCAGACAAACTGATTTTGGTGCAAGAACTTTGATTTTTATTTGAGAATGAAAATACAACACAATAATAATACTCTAATAAAATGGGGAAACACTTCGACATACATGAGGGAAAAATTACAGTAGACAAATCTCTCACCCCTCCCAATCACACCTTACTAGCTAAGTCAGGCTCTGAAGGACCAGGGATAATGCTCACCAAAATGACTTCTTGACAGTTGAGCTGGTTCGCGATTTCGGGGTTCACTAGATGTGTCGGTTGGGGCCTGCCCTACCCCAGATGCGGTAGAGGACTTCACCTGCGTAGCTGGTCAGTCTTCGCGAGTCCGCTGATGCGGTAGGGTGCGTATTGGATCTATCAGGTGAGTACCCAATTTTCTTTGGCTAGAAATAGGGCCTAGAGTCTTTTGGAAAAAATCTTACCCAGGGGTAAGTCAGGATAGATTGTAGAGTGGAAAAACTTGCAGATCTTCGGTTTTTTCCAAGTTGGTTTTTCATTGGTCGCAGTGGCCCAATATTACCCGGTTGGCTGTGGGTAATATTCAGTTGCTTGTTTCATGGGGCCCTTGGTGCCACGAGGTGTCCATTGGTGTGTTACTTCCGAGAGAGAGAACTGCTTTGAGATGTTTGCTCCTCGACCTCGATGTTGTTCGGCGATGGCTCTCCTTGAACTTGGAACTGTGAGATGATACTTTGCTGAACTGTACTGTTTAACTGTTGAACAGGCCCCAAATTATACAAAACAAGGCCTGCTAATCTGTGCACCAAATCTGTTCAAGTCTTTTGTTAGATTTTGGTGGGCTCGTTAATATTAAGTTGTGTAAATTGTTTAAGCGGTTTCGAGATGGCTTCTTGAGTTGTTGAAGTAGTTAAAAATGTGAAGTAGTTTCGGGATGGTTTTACTGAGCTGTTGAGCTCTTATCTAAATGTAGTGAACTCAAGCTTTGAGTTTCCTGTGGGGCCTGAGATTCTTTGTAGGTTGGCTAAACAATTTGTTTTATGCATGATTTTGATGGGTTCCGTGAGGCTGTTCTTCCGTGAGTCTATTGTTAGCATGTAAATCTCTTTATAGGGGCTGAGTGATGTTTACAGTTCCCCCAGACAGTTTGATTACCTCGAATACTCAAACTGGCTACTGCATAGGTAGATCCCAAATTCTTTGTTGCAGCTTTTTTCTCAAAACATGCCTGAACATGTCCTTTTAAAATGCCAAGTCTGATTTCTGATCTTGAATCTCCTTTTTAGGCCCAACATGTTCTTTTATCACTCTTGAAGTTTTTAGCAAGGGTCCAGAATCACTTTAATATGTTTTTTCTTTCGTAGTGGGGGATCTGTAAATTTTGAGGATCCTACAACCCGCCAGTGACTCTGCTTACTTGGTTAATTTCATTTACTGTTCTCCCATTCGACTTAATTTGAATGTACATTGAACTTCAGCACTTATTCCAGATTGCTTCATGAAAACCATGAATATATTTTTATGCCAAATGTCAAACTTTTATCATGGTCAAGTCTGCCAACATGAAGCAAACTTTCATTCTGATATTTAATTAATAAAACATAGCGATTTTTTTTTTTTTTTTTAAAAGACTCTCTGACTCGAGACAGTTTTACTCCCAAGTAGTATTTCAATATCACAGGGTGATTCTATGTTTGGAAAATCCTAGATCTTGGTATGTATCTTAACTGCGCTTTCCTCTCCCTCAGTTTTGCATTATTTCTAATAAATAAGCCAAACAACAGTACATGCAGGGGCCAACATTCCTCTGCCAGTGTCGCAGATGGAATAGTACCAGAGACTTATAATGTGCTAATGCCCTTGACCTGCATTTCCCAGGACATTCCCAATGTATGCACGTCATTCCCACCTGAAACAATCATTTAAATTGTATCTAAATTATGTGGGGATGGCATAATAATGCTTTCACTGTCATTTTCTGGGGATTCTACTGGGCAGACATCTGTCCCCAGAGACTGCCCGTGTAAAATGGATATTAAAGCTTGCAGGGCTGACCCTTCAGGTATGCCCTTTGCAACCTTTTGTTCAGCTGCCTCTGCTGATTCCCTCCCTTCCATTAGCCCACCAAGCAAAGCTTCTGTAAGGTTCCCCCCTGCCTTAGACCTGAACTCACATTTTTCTCTAGTTTCTCTCCTATCTCCCATCATGCCCTCTCCAAGATCATCTTGTCCATGAGACCTACTTCCTGCTCCCTCAACCCTATTCTCACTAAACTGATTACCATCCAATTTCCCTTCCTGGCCCCCATGTTGGCTGATATTGTTAACGGTTCCCCTCAGGTACTGTCAAATTTGCTGTCATCACCACCTTCCTCAAAAAAAAACCCCTTGGCCCCTCTGTCCTTGCAAACGAGGGCCCCGTCTCCAACCTCTCTTTCCTCACAAGCCTTAAACGCGTTGTCACCTCCAAAATCTATGCCCAACTTTCCTGCAACTCTATGTTTGAAACCCCCCCAATCAGGTTTCCACCCCTACCACAGCACTGAAATAGCCCTTATCAGGGTCACAAATTACATCTTATGTGACTGTGACCATGGTAAACTTCTCATCCTTCTCAACCTATCTACAGCCTTTGACATGGTTGATGACTCCATTCTCCTTCAATGTCTCTCCACTGTCGTCCAGCTGGGTGGGATTGCACTCACCTGGTTCCATTCTTATCTATCTAATCGTAGCCAGAGAATCACCTGCAGTGGCTTCTCTTCCTGCTCCCGCATCGTTTCCTCTGGTGTCCCCCAAGGATCTATCCTTGGCCCCCTCCTATTTCTCATCTACATGTTGCCCCTCGGTGACATCATCCGGAAACATAATGTCAGGTTCTACATGTACGCTGATGACAGACAGCACTACCTCAATCACTCCACTGTCTCTGATTTGTCATGCTGTTTGTCCGAAAACTAGCCCTGGATGAGCAGAAATCTCCTCCAACTAAATATTGGGAAGACCGAATTCATTGACTTTAATACCCGCCACAAACTCGTTTCCCTAGCCATCAACTCCATCCTTCTCCCTGGCAACTGTCTTAGGCTGAATCAGACCGTTCGCAACATTGGTGTCCTATTTGACCCTGAGATGAGCTTCTGACCACATATCTGTTTCATCACCAAGACTGCCTACTTCCACCTCCGTAACATCACCTGACTCCATCCCTGCCTCAGCTCATCTGCTGCTGAAACCCTCATCCATGCCTTTGTTACCTCTAGACTTGACTATTTCAACACACTCCTGGCTGGTCTCCCATCTTCCACTCTCCATAAACGTGAACTCACCCAAACCTCTGCTGCCCGTATCTTGCCTCACACCAAGTCCCATTCACCCAACAGCCATCTACTCGCTGACCTACATTGGTTCCCAGTCTAGCAACGCATCAATTTTAAAATTCTCATCCTTGTTTTCAAATCTCTCCATAGCCTTGCCCCTCCCTATCTCTGTAACCTTCTCCAGCCCTACAACCCTATGAGATCTCTGCGCTCCTCAAATTCTGGCCTCATGCGCATCCTCGATTTTAATCACTCCACCATTGGTGACCGTGCCTTCAACTGCTGGGCCCTAAGCTCTGGAATTCCCTCCTGATGCCTCAGTGCTTCTCTCTCCTCCTTTAACCCTACTCTTTGAACAAGCTTTTGGTCCTAATATCTCTTTATGTGGCTCGGTGTCAAATTTGGTTTGATAACACTCCCGTGTAGCGCCTTGGGATGTTTTACTATGTTAAAGGTGCTATATAAAAGTAAGTTGTTGTTATTGTCTCTTTTTGCAGGGCTAGTGATCATTTGGCTGCTGTTTCTCACCACAGCCAGCAGGATAAAATAGTGATCAAGCCGTTAAAATGAGCTGAACTTGGAAATATAGCCAGGCACTTGTGAAAAGCACAGTGTCCAACATTCATTGGGCTGGGGAGAGGGGGAAAGAGAAGAAATTGGTCCTACATCATTTTGAATCCAAGATGCTGGGGTGGGGGAGGTGGAAAGGGAAGAGGGCCATGTGTAAGTGATACTGAGTCAATACCGCTGCTATAGGCGGTAGCCTGTGATGTTTTGGGATATTACTGTTAATTGCCCAGATGGCTCAGAAACATTCCAATATCTTTCAACTTGCAAACTTGTAAAGCATATGCAGAATAATTTTCCTAAACATAAAATACACAAAATTACTTTTGTTTTAATGAGGAATGTTAGAGTTTAAGAACAGCAAGGAATCACATTATAGTCTTTGACATATGATGATCTGCCTATAATTATGATCTTACTTTTCTTTTAATCTGTGGTGGAGAAATATTATTAGAATCTTGCCAAGGCTATGTTAACACATAAGATAGGTCACAGATCTGAAACGTTGGGCTGGATTTTCCGGGGGGTCAGCGGGCGCGATCAATGGCGGGTCAGGTGGGAAAGTGTTTTTTTCCCCAGCAGGTCAGGACCCCGCTGTGAACCCACTGCCACGCACCTTTACCAAATGTCGGGTCAGTCGGCGCTGAGCAGACCCGACACGCGGCAGCGGGGGAGGCAATTAAAATCATTTGTGGCTTGTTTACAGCCACTTAACAATGTTTTTTTCCCAGCTTTTTGGATTTGACAGGTCGCCCACCGGTTTCCCGCTGTGCCTAGACCTCGTCTGTGAAGCTGAGATGGGAGGTCAGTGGCCATTGAATCAGTTGATGAGTTGACAGCTTCAAATGTCAAGTCAAAGCACCCAGCTGATCGAGACATGTTCCCTTAACCACTAGCTTCTCTAAACTGCATTTCCACTACAGATTCAGGATGCTGCAAGTTTTTACACAAGTCTCCATCCAGTCTGACCTCATTACCTCTCCCATTGTTGACAGATCACTTCTATCATCTCTACGTCACCTGCCATCTATTCCATCAACATGCATGCCCTTTATACTGTCTCACCTTGGTCCTCAGAATCCCACGATCAGCCCCAACACCAGCATCACCAGGCACACCAGCAGCACCAACAACACCAACCTTCTCCGTAATCAACTGATGCTGCACAGGACACGGGGCATCAGCACCCGACCACATTGCTGCCCGGAAGGCCAGGGATGGCCTCACCATGGCAAGATTTACTTCACTCAACGCTGTATACCCTGGCTGCCACATGAAGTGCCAGATTGGCACCACCCCACGCCAACACCATCAAGCATCCCTACAATGCTCAAGCCATTCCTTTCACACTCATCACCATTGCGGGGGGTACCATTATGTCTCACAATTCACTGCAACTCACAAAGCCACTTGCAAAGGTGCACACAAATCTGTCTAAGAACGCAAAGTGTTAAAATAAAGGTTTCAATGTTTGACACCACATTAACAGAAACTTTACACGCCCATGGGAAGGGAAGAGGACCTCCCTGTGTAGTGTGACTCCCTCCATAAGCATATGGAGGGAGTCATGGGAGAGCCTGGGTGCAGCCTTGCATCTCTGTGCAGTCATTGTCAGTGTTTGCAGCACCTCAATGCTGTAGAACACTGACAGCACAACTGTCAAAATAAATTTGGCCATGGTCCCTTTAAGGAAACTAGCTGATGACACATCATCAAATAACGTCACCAGACCCGCTTCCTCTAATTGGCCGGCAAACGCACTGGGCGGGCTTAACAAGCCCAATCAGGGGAAATTCATTTCAGAGGCCGGAATGGAGCTAGCAGCGGGGTCGGGACCCACCATCAACATTGCCCGCCATGGACCCATCGAGGTTCGTAAAATCGCGGCTGTTAACTCTGTTTCTCTCGCCACAGATCCTGCCTGACCTGCTCAGTATTTCCAGCATTTTCTGTTTATATTTGATTTCCGGCATCTGCAGTTTTTTGCCTTTATATTTTAACACTCTTATTGTTCAACATATGGGAAGTATAGTATATATCACTGTGACACCAGCAGTCACATCAGTGATTACATTTGGTTAAGACTCAGGAAATGTTTTTGATGCCCTTTACTGATCTCTCTTAAATTGTACGTGAAACAATGCAGCGTTCTTTTATCTTTAGAAAAGATAATCCAGTGAGGTGTTTTCCTGCTTGCTTTGCCAGAGAATGAATATTATACATAGGCTGCAGTCCAAAATCACTGAAGCTGTATTCAATTTACTGATGAATAAAGTTCACTTCAGAGATGCCAAGACATGTGGTTTAATTCATGAATACAATGGAGTGATTTTTGGTCTGTTCTGTAAAAGAAAATTCTAGAAATTTTCTCTACAAGAGCTTTCTGGACATCAGTTTTCACCTTTTGTTTTGATCTCTGTAGATGATCATTACAAAATCATGCAGGCCAATAGAAATCTGCTAAGGTAAACGTGGTCCTAGAAATATCAGTTTATTTAATTTTACACATTAAAATAGACCAGATTTGGCAAATGATGTATAACTTAGATAAGTGCAGTGTTGTGCCTGTGGGCAGGGCGAATGCTCAACATTCACACACCCTTCAAGGAAAAGCATTAAAGAGGGTGGAGCTAGAAAGAGATTTGGACATTCTAGTGCATACATCTTTAAAGGTACATGAGCAATGCCATGAAGCGATAGCTAGAGCGAATAGGCTGTTGGGGTGTATCCATAGGACAATTGAGTATAAGACGGGCCATGCTATTTAGTCCTTGTACAACACCTTAGTCAGGCCGCACTTCGAATATTGTGTCCAGTTCTGGTCTCCTCACATGATGGGTGATAGTGAGGCTTTGGTTTAGAGAAGGGCCACTAGACTAATTCCCAGTTTAAAGCATCTTAGTTATCAAGATACGTTAAAAGAGTTGGACTCTACACTTTAGAGAAGTGTAGACTTGGGGATCTGATCGACGTTTACAAGATAATGAAGGGAATAGATTGTGTTGCAGTTGACAGTTTGTTTCAATTAAATAGGTTGGGAAGGACCAGGGGTCACAAATTTAAGTTGTATAAGGCCAGACCTAGGTTAGAGGTCAGGAGGTGGTTCTTTTCCCAGAGAATAGTGGACCTCTGGAACAGGCTGCTGTCTCGTGCGGTGGATGCTGATTCGCTGAATTCCTTTAAGCGAGCGCTGGACCTGTTTCTGGGTGGGGCAGAGATCACCTCTTACAGAAGGTAGGTACTGCAGGGAGTTCAGGACCAGAGTGATCTCCTGGACTAGTTTTGATCGCCTCGCTGGGTTTTTTATCTGTTCTTTTGTGCCTCCCAGGACTAAATAGCATGGCCCGTCTTATACTCAATTGTCCTATGGATACACCCCAACTGAAGCCATGTGATCTCCTGGGAGGCACAGAGTGTATATATTGTGATACACAAGGTATCATAATTGTGCGGGACAGGCTGGATGGACCAGAGGGTCTTTACCTGTCTGTCATTGTTCATTTGTTCGTATTTTGCGGTAGAAATAATGGTGAGACTAACAGCGTTCACCGTTATTTATGTAGAAATTGGACAGTAACTTCTGGCAACCGCACATACGCAGTTAAACGTGAAAACCCAAAAGATGCTGCCCGAGCTGCAATGTTCCTCCAAAAGCTTCCTGAAAATGGCATCTCGCTGTCTGGTTCCCCATTCAATACATTGAATGGTGTGAAGTTGCTGTACTTACCTCCATAGATATGAACTAAACCACCAGAAAAATTAAGGCTTGTCCATTCCAGTGTAAGTTCCCTTTTAACAAGGTAGTAAGTCTTAATTACAGCCAAACTGAAAATCACCTTTAACAAGTGTGGAGTCTCATTCCTTCAGATTTAAATTATTGTTGGAGACTTTAAAAAATAATTTAAATAATTTTTTTAACTTTTTCTTTCTGTCTCTTTTATCTCTCTCTCTTAATTCAATCTTTATTTCTCTCTCTTTATTTCACTTTCTGTACCTGATTTGACGTTGAATTAAATATTCTAACTGACATTTCCTGGTTCAGACTCTGCGCTGCTCATTAACAAATCTTCAATCTGATTGGTTAAAGAGATACACAGTTGCTTGCCCTGTTCACATTGGTCCCAGATCCCCTGTCGAGGGCGCTGAGCTGTTTGGCTCTCTAATTTACTGTAAGTTCCAGTGCAAAATCACATACAAAGTCTATGGGCACGTGCAAATGTAACAAATGGCATTTGCCAGCGAGAACAAAATCCGGCCCAGTGAATATTTCTACTTATCTTTAATGCACATGTGCAGTCTTATGTAATATTGGCCTAGAAATTTGATCATGCCCAAAAATAGGCATGCAGGGGGTGGGCCGCGCATTGCACAAACCTGTTCGTGTGGGCGCAGGGACTACATGAAATACATTGTAATGGACAGGTATGCAGCCAGTGCTGCTTATTGGCTACATGCTTGTTTGGGTGGGGTGAGAAATTGGGCTCCACTGACACCACTTAAAGGCTGCCAGCACTTCTTAAAGGGGAGGTACATTGTTGCTGCAGATAGTAGGGAAATTTCAAAAGATTCCAAGTGGCTGCAAGAGGTCCAGAGAGGGCACCAAGGTTCTTAGAAGCAATGTTGAAGGCCTTGGTCCCAGCAGTGGGCAAGGGGTGGGAGATTCTGTTCCCCCAGGAGACAGAAAGCCCTCTAGGAAACGCCTCCACTATCAGTGGGAAGAGGTTGCTGAGGAGGTCAATGCAAGGAGCTTAGCTCCAATAACATGGCTTCAATGCCAAAAAATGTTCAATGATCTCGCCAAAGTTGTCACGGTAAGAATCTTACCTCTCACCTCAAATATTCTCTCCTCACACTCCCCTCTGTTATGTATTGTGTGTTCTATTGTGTGTTCTCCTCCCACCTGTGGTGGCGCTGTCACAGGAGATAAATGGTTGGGTGTTCTCTGTTAAGTTTAGCTCTCTTTGTTCGGAACTTGCCAGAACTTCCTTTCCTTCCAATAAAGCACTTCATGTTTGAATCTCTGAGTTCTGAGTCCTAAATTGCGTCTAGGTAGAAAGGTACCGACACAACAAGTGGCAACGAGAAGCGGATGAATCTGCGTACGTTACGGGTGCAGTGAGTAAACAGAAAATTTAATTTGAAACATGAGATGGCTACTATATTAGGAAACATCGGTGATTTTGATGAAAATGTGGAGCAATGGAGCGCTTATACAGAACGTTTTGACTATTTTGTATTGGCGAATGCGGTGGCAAATGAAAAGGTCGTGCCTACCTTTTTGAGTGTACTCGGGCCGAAGACTTTCAATTTACTTCACAGCCTCGTGCAGCCAGATAAGCCAGGAACTAAAACATATAAGCAACTAGTGGAAATTCTTGGAGCACATTTTTCACCAAAACCTCTGGTTATTGCTGAGAGATTTAGATTTCACAAATGGAATCAAGAGGAGGGGGAATCAGTGACGATATTTATTGCTGCTTTAAAAAGGTTGTCGGAACACTGCCAGTTCAAGGAGGTGCTGAATGACACCATTAGAGACAGACTTGTGTGTGGTCTGCAAAATGCAGCCACACAGAAGCGCCTTCTTACTGAGGACAACCTTACTCTTGAAAAGGCCATTGAAGTTAGTGTCTCCATGGAGATGGCGGAAAAGGAGGCTCACCAGTTGAGTTCAACAGGGAGAGTTCACAAGGTGTCGTCTGAGCCTAAAGGTGCGCAGAACGGCACATGTTACCGTTGTGGGAAAACGGGCCATCACGCTAATGACTGCTGGTGTACGGAGCTGGAATGCCGAAATTGTGGCAAAAAGGGTCACATTGAATGCGCCTGTAGAGGTTAAAAAAGAACAGACAGAGCTGGGAAGCATGGAAGCAAAATGTCTGTATTTGGACAAGAGGGGAAAAAAATTGTGTTCATTCAGTGCAGTATGATGGAACAAGCAAAACAGAGGGGAGTGACACCTCTGAGGAGGAAGAGGTGCACATACTGATGGTTGCAGGTGATTTAAATGGCTACTGGGTGTCACCACTGGTGGAGGGACAATCAGTGTGGATGGAGGTGGACACAGGCGCAGCTGTGTCCCTTGTTTCAGACACTGTTTACAACAAAATGCTAAAGCATCTTACCCTTCAGCCAACAAACATTGTGCTAAAGATGTATACCGGTGAACCTGTGGCCATGAGAGGCGTCATTGAGGTGACAGTTAAATTGAACGGACAGACTGCAAAACTGCCACTATATGTGGTAAAGGGAAATTACCCATCGCTACTGGGACGTGCGTGGCTAGAGAAAATCACGCTGGACTGGCCTGCAGTCTGCATGATGTCAAAAGGGGAGTCAGGTCTGACGGCAGTGTTAAACAAACATGCAGAACTCTTCAATGGGGAACTTGGAAGCATGAAAAAGATCAGCGTGAGACTAGACATTAAACCTGACAGCAAGCCGAAGTTTCACAAAGCCCAACCTGTACCCTATGCAATTAGGCCAAAAGTTGAGGCTAACTTGGAGGCCTTAGTCGAGAATGGAGTCCTGGAGCCTGTGAGCGTGAGCAAATGGGCCACACCCATTGTTCCTGTCCTAAAAAAGGATGGATCTGTTCGAATCTGCGGGGATTTTAAAGTGACTATTAACCCGGTGCTGTCTGCGGAACAGTACCCTCTTCCCCTCATTGAGGATCTTTTTACGGGCCTGGCCGGAGGGCAAAAGTTCAGCAAAATAGACTTATGCCAGGCTTATCTACAAATGCATGTCGATGGCAATATTGAGGAGAAAGCCAAAACATGTTCCCCATGCCAAAGGGTCCAGAATGTTCCACAGCTGGCAACCCTACACCACTGGGATTGGCCTGCAGAAGTGTGGCAACGAGTACATGTGGACTTCGCCGGTCCTTTCGAAGAGAAGATGTTTATAGTGGTTGTGGACGCTCGTAGCAAGTGGCCGGAGGTCACTGTGATGAGGTCTACCACGGCAGAGAAAACAATGAAGAAACTTGGTGAGATGTTCAGCCGTTATGGCTCACCGGAACAACTCGTAAGTGACAACGGTCCACAATTTGTATCACAGGAGTTTGCAACCTTCCTGCATGTGAATGGTGTCCAACACATCAGGTCTGCGCCCTATCATCCCTCTACTAACGGCCAGGCAGAAAGGTTTGTGCAAACTTTGAAGCACGCCTTGAAGGCATCGCAAGGTCAGGGCTCAATCCACCAACATCTGAACAGCTTCCTGTTGTCCTACAGGAACGAGCCGCATGCCACAACCAAAACTTCCCCCGCTTCGCTCATGATGAAGAGGCAGTTGCGGACAAGTTTTGACTTACTCAAACCTCCAACGGCAGAACAGGTTGTCCATTGTCAACAACAAGCTCAAGTTGAAAAGAGAGAGAAAGGAGCCAAGGAGAGACGGTTTCACCCTGGAGAGCACGTCCTAGCTCGAAACTACAACACTGGACCGAAATGGGTTCCTGCTACGGTGATCGCGCAGACGGGCCCTGTGTCTTACACGGTTGAGACTGCTGAGGACGTCGTCTGGAGAAGACACACAGATCAACTGTTGCTAGGAGCAGAGACAGCCACAGAGGCTCCAACGGCTGGTTGGCCTGAACTGTTTCCGGATGATACCGCAAACCAGCATCCTTTGCCACAGTGCTCTTCTCCAACACAGGAAGTCAAACAGACTGTTCCACCTGTGCAAACTCCTGACTTTCAACTGACACAGGCTCCTTCTCCATCCAGGCCTGTGTCAATGCCTACTGCTGTGGAAGCCAGCGATGACCGCCGGTATCCTGTCAGAGAGCGGCAGCCTCCAAGACGCTTGGATCTGTAGGCTTAGTGACTTACCCATAAGACTGGGGCAGAATAAACCCCAGGGTAAAGTCAGGGGTTGAGGCAGTCTACCTCTACCCTAGGTTCGTTGAGTGCATTGAAAGTAACTTACCTGTTGAGGAATAATATGGACCTTCCATTTAAGAGGGGAGGAAATGTTATGTATTGTGTGTTCTCCTCCCACCTGTGGTGGCGCTGTCACAGGAGATAAATGGTTGGGTGTTCTCTGTTAAGTTTAGCTCTCTTTGTTCGGAACTTGCCAGAACTTCCTTTCCTTCCAATAAAGCACTTCATGTTTGAATCTCTAAGTTCTGAGTCCTAAATTGTGTCTAGGTAGAAAGGTACCGACACAACACCCTCCCCCACTTCCCTTCATTCTCCTATAATCATTGCACCATACTTCACTTCACCTCCTTAGCCTCCTACTCTTACCACTATTGGAACCCTCACTTCCCCCCCTCACATCTTGCAAACAACATCTTCACTATTTGACCATGACAGGCACATTCTAAAAACCGCTCACAAAGATGTCACTAACACAGTCACTTCTATCTTACAAGAGAAGGTCACGCACAACATGAGGCAGGAGGTAATGACTGGAGGAGGCTGAGCCTGCCTGTACACCCTTTCCCCACTGGAGGAATACATGCTGGGTATCACGGGCAGGGGGCAAACCATGGCTGTGGCAAGTGGCAACGCTGGAGGAGATGTCACGCAGGGTTTCTTCAGACCTTATCCGTTTTGTCCCTTTTTACTTCAATCTTTCCGTACACACACTGCGCGAGAAACTGTAGATGCTTTCAACAGCCACTCATCTCTCTCTCTTTGCTTTCCCTTCACATTAAAAGCTAACCCTTGTCCCACTCTTTCATTTCAGGTGCTGAAAATGTCAAGGTCCCTGTGCCACTTCAGGAAGAGGACATCATCCTTCCTGAAGATGCAGTGTCACTCGATCTGACCCTAGCAAACACCAATTCAGAGATTGGCACCATGCATACTTTAGAGAAGGGGTCTTCACGTGGTGAATCACTGGGCACAAGTGTGCAGGAGCTAAGACAGTGGGGTAGGATGCCACAAGTGCCAGCTCATTGGAGGTAGATCAGATACTTGTTCTGCTGCAGAAGACTTGAATGCAGACTTGGAGGGCCCAGGCTACCGAAGAAGCCTGATGGGTGGACACCACAAAATGCTAGGTGTACTGGACAGCCTGCCAGTGAGCCCATGCACAATGCCTCAGAGCATGGAGGAATCAGTGAACATGACAGTGGTGCCCACCATGATGGGGACCTCTGCTGACAGCTTCCAAGTCAGCTCAGATTGACTTTGCTTGCTGCACAGAGCCATAGGAGTGCTGCTTTGGAGAGGCACCAGTTGTCCTCTCTCAGGATGACAGCATGCCTGCTCCCCCACCACCCACTCTGCTAGTGCCCTTCTCAGTGTCATACAGCCAGCTGGGCCAGATTGCCCCGGCCTATGCCGAGATGCTGCAATTTGCAGCCGGGTCCTCAAGGCTCAAAGATATTGGGGTCACCCACAATGCCTATCCTTAATGGAAGCTCAGCAGCCTTTCACCTCCCAAGCTGTAGCCATTGGAGATATACCTCATAAGAGCATTAGATTGGTAAACAAGCACAGGTCAGGCACTAAGGGCTTACACAAGAGTGATTCTTAATTATTCCTGTTAACTATTATACACATATGGAATAGAGTTGTTAGGAGTAATAGTTCCCCTCCACCCCGGCCCTGGATTTGGTGATGGTGTTAATATTTGTAGTGAAGTTACAGCAAGGCCCATAAGGCTGGACTGAAAGAAGGCAATTAGATGCCATTAATAAGACAATGGTGATAAGGATTGCGGGACTGTTGGTGTATTGGAGATGGGAGGGGTGGTTCAGATGAAGTGCTCTTGGATGAGTTGCTCTCTGCGAGCTCTGGCAGCTCGAGGCAGTGGTGGTCGATGCCACTCCTGCTCTTCCTCCACTGCCCAGGTGGTGGTAAGGGCTGGTCCCTCAGTATAGTGAGGTTATGCAGCATACAGGGCACAACCATAAATCTGAAAACACAGTCAGGCTTGTATTGTAGAGTTCCTCCTGAACAGAATTGTTTGAGCACACTGATGGTCTGCTTAATGATATTTCTTGAGGCGATATTATTCTCATTGTAGCCAGCTATGCATCTGTGCCCAGATTCCTGACAGGAGTTATGAGCCATGTCTAGAGGGGATCTCCTTTGTCATGAACTAGCCAGCCTGTGACTTGATGGCCTGTTTGTAATAAAGGCGGCGCAGAGGACTGGTGCTGGATGAATGAATCATGACTGCTGCCAGGAACCTGGATACAGACCTGCGTGACGCGCTGCCTGTGGTTGCGAACAAGCTGGACATTCAGGTTGTGTTATCTATTGAGAAAGATTCCAGACTGATGCTTGGGGACATGCAAGCCATTGTGGGTTCAGTCTATGGCACCTTGGACCCTGGGGAAGCCTGCAGTGTGGGAGAAGGTTAGAGCTCTCTCGTCCTGCTTTGTTCTGTCCACTGGGAATGTGATGCATGTATTCCTCTTGGCTAGAGAGCCTTAGTCACCTCCCTGCACTGCAAACTGTGAGATGTTACTGATGTCACCTGCTACAGCCTGGAACGGCCCTGTGGTGTAAAAGATAAAGGTCAGTGTGACACTGACAATCACAGGCAGTACTGGCCATTCCCTGGTTTGAGGCTCCAGTTGTTACTGCAGCAGGTGGTATAGCTCCATGACAGCCTCCTTGTTGAAGCAAATGTACCTCCCACATTGCTCATTGCTCCTTGCTGAAGTTGAGGTATGAGAAATGCTCCCTGATGACCCGCTAGGGGTATGGCCTCCTGCGCATTGCACTCCTCCTCCTCCCTCTTCTCCCAGCCGCTCCTGCTCACACCTGTCATCTTTGCTGATGGCCCTCCTCCTCCATCACCAATCGGACCATCCAGGAAAGGAATAAAACTCTTTCCAAAGCAGACAAAAATAGTGCAGCACTAGCACAAAGTAGTTTCCAGAATTCCAAATTCACTTGTGGGATGATGAAAAAAGCCCAATAAAAAGGCTGCTGGTTAATTTATAGGCTTAAGATGACAAACCAGCTATTAACCTGTATGGAGTGGATGAGCCCTTAGTGCTCGTTTAGGGCCCTCGTTGACTGTTAGCACCATGATTCGCTGGGTGAGTTTATCACGTGCCAAGTAAGACACTGGACAGACCAATTTCACAAAAAGGCCCTACAACAAGCATAGGACCCTTATTTTATTGTAATGAGGCTTTTTAATAACTCCAGCATGTGCCCTGAACACCTACTGAGAAGCCAATTCACGATGGTGGGCGCTGCACTTCCGGCGCAGAATGAGCAGGCGCACACCGCCCGACATATTGGACTCTTAGGTGGCCATTTTACATCTGTAAAATGGGTGCAGCACAATCGAATTTATTGGTTATTGACTTAAAACTTCTAACATTCCATTAGATATGAGCTTATACAGCATCAATAATTTATTTTCTACAAAAACAGAGTATACTTATAACCTGATATCAGGAAATTAAAATGGAAACAACCTGGTTTACTCAAATCTATGCCGAGGCCTGTAGGGCTGCTGAGCCAATGATTTCATAATCGTTCTTTGTATGTTCCTTAACTGACAATGTAACAAATCACTTCCTTATTGGAGTTAGTGTGACTCATATTTTTGATGTCACTGTGGTCTAGGTCTCATTGTAAATAAATTCTAAAAATAAGATTCTTATTCTGATATTTTCAGCAGATGGGAGAATTTAAAATTCAACCAGTTTTTTTTGGTTGTGTTGTTCAAACACTTTAAATTATATCAGTTGTTATCAATGTTAATTATTCAAAAACTCACTTGTTTTACTGCCCCTGTGAGGACATACATGGAGAAATAATAGAAGTAAACCTCCATTCTCCCCAAAAAACTGGTAGTGAGCTGGGGGGGGGGGGGGGGAGGGGTTGAGTCTCAAAAGTAAAGTGGCAAAATCATTAACGTTCTTTGTTTAGAAATCTTTCCATTGATCAAAAGCTTTTGCTGTGTCACACCTCCAAATTTGTGCAGAAGAGTTTTAGCATTCAAAAGTAATGCATGGTCCTTCCATTACTTATAACAACTTTTAAGTTCAATTGAGACTAAGGCCTACCGTAAGTTTTGTCTTAAACAAGTCTTTTCCTGCTACTGAATTCAGATGTGCAAGAGCTTCAGCGATTAATGCATTACTTACTGTTCTGTGTTTTCTGTAGGGAGTTATAGGGCCTCTATTTTCAAAAATGTTGAGGTGCGACAACCCACAGGAAAAAAGGCATCCTGCTTTCTGTTTAGGGGTGTCCTACAAGGTTTGTATTCAGGAACTATATAGAGCAGAAAATGGTGTGTGCATTGGGGGGAGAGGAGATGAAATTAAAATATCAGGCTGTAGGGAATGGAGAAAGTGGAGGACAGGGCCATTGAATAAATGTGATTTGCCTGGACTTGAAGATTATTGCCTTCTTCACTTTGGGGAGCAAAATATAGGACACAGCTAAATCTTAAACCCAATCTTAGTCTGGATACTTACCTTTTAATTATCATTTCCATTCTCATCACCATCAATACTGCAATCAATAAAATATTTACCTTACCATTTAAACAAAAAATCAGCATACTGCATTTAGCTTCCTTTAGAAAGGAGAAGGTGACTGATTTTAAATGTGCTTGTAATTTTTTTTTAACCAGATCAACAGCTTGAAAGGCCCTGGGGCAGTAGAGGTCGTGGGAGTAGCAGCCAACTTCGCATGCTCCCGCCTTGAGCCCGGTACTGGCGTATGTGTATGAGGTGCCACATCCAAATTTAAATACAGGACACAAGGGGCTGGATTTTGCCAGCTCTGGGGAGGCGGGTTGGGAGGCGGGACTGCCGGGAAAATGGCATAATTTGGGGGCGGGTGCCCAACCCGCCTTCGTGCCATCTTGCCAGGAGGCGGGTAGCCGTCCCGCACTGGGTCCCGTCTCCTTGGAGGTGGGAAGGGATTACAGCCACTTAACTGCCTGTTAACAGGTAGTTAACAGGCAGATAAGAGGATTATCCCCATTTTGCCCACAAAAGTGCGGGCTTCCCGAAAATAGTGTGGGTTGGCCAGAAGTTGATAGAGGCAGGACTAAAACCCGACAAGTGGGAGTCCTGCCTCCAAAAGCTCCCCATTGGCAAAATCCAGCCCAAGATGTTAGTTGGCCAATCAATGTAATTAGTTGATGGCCAGGGCATAAACATCCCTGGCAAGATACACCCTAAGGATCAACAACTAATTTTGTTGGTTATATCAAACTTGAGTCAACAAATCGATCATGTACACCACCAGCACCCAATATGCCAAACTGCCATGAGATCTCCAGCTGGACCTGAAGTGAGGCAAAACTACACCTAGTATTATTTAACTGTTGTAATTATTTCCTCCCACTGAGTTGTCTCAATGAATTTAAAGTATTAGACTCAGATAGAGGGAGAAAAGGGTCGGTCAGTCTGAGAATAACCCATCAAGATATTACCCAGTGGACTAGGAAACTTACTTGAATCTGCAGTAAGAGTTTTCCCAGCTAGTTTTCCTTTTCTTTCTTCAGTTGACCCATCTGATCTTAGTGAAACTTGCCATTAGGGAAGTCTGAGTTTGATTCTTGGTATGAACACTGACATTCGTTTTTAAAAGCAACTTTTTTCCCAGTAAATTGTTGTGCTCAAGTCACGACATATATACTACTTGGAAATGGCACTCTTTACTATTTCATCTATCTCATACCAATATTAAGCACTTCCAGATCAGGTGTAACAAAGCAGAGATCCTTCTAATCTGTCCCAGCAATAGCCTTAAAATTATTGAGTGATGTATGAGCGCTTAATATACTTGTACAAATCCTGCTCTCTGCTACTTTACTTTTACTAGAGGTGCTAACCTATTTATCTTAACTGGGCTAGTACCTCTACTGAAAGAAGCAGAGACAGGAATTTGATACATGCGCATAAAGCATCCATACAGTAATATCACTTGTAGTAATTTCCAGGCTTATACATCGTAGCCGAACTTCAGAAGAGCACATCCTTCTGCACCAGTATGACATTACTATTGCCCAAAACAGTCATTCTTAAGGCTTCTCCGAGAGAGACTGCCAGTTAACTTCAATAAGTTCTGCGCTAGGGCACACAGCTGCTGAGAACTGATCTGAGACCATTGAAATTAATTTTGCACAAAACCACTACAGTCAGCATAGAAATGAGACTTTCACTCCATTGGTCTAGACAGGATTCAAATTCAGCTTCCTGATATGGAAGGATATTGTGCCGACCCAGATACAGAATTAATTTGTTTTTTCTTCAACAGGTCTACCTTCTAGCATTGTAACTGTCAGGCTTCCCACATCTTGCATTACAACTGAATGTTATACAATTTCCGAGACCGAGTCCCTCAATAGCAGGTCCTCATTTGGTAAATTCCACAAATGTTTTTAGATCCTTTCTTGCTTATTTCAGGACCTGTTGGTCCCTTCACAGATGTAAAAGAACAAGTAAATGAGAGACACAGACAGAGGAAACAAAAACAGAAAATGCTGGAAACACTCAGCAGGTCACAAGGCATCTGTGGAAAGAAGTGACAAGTTAACATTGCAGCTGTAAACCCTTCATCAGAACTGTATAAACACAGACAATGGCATCATTTTAATTAATTGTTACAGATATGAGTGTGCAGATGCCATGTATGAAAATCTCATACTGTTTTATCTATTTAATTTCATAATTTGTTTCAACACAGGATTATTTTTAAATTCCTTCTGTATACTGACATTTTCCTCAATTCTAAGGAAAACTTTTAAGGGTCATTCGGTGTACATTTGCAATGCTGATTTGAATGCTGCCAAGCAGTAAAATCAGAGACAGATGGTGGTCTAAACATCCTGAAAAGTGTCTTAACATTTAATTGTTCTGTGCCCCAGGTTTCATAGGAGCTGTCTGGCAAATCTATAATATTCCCAAGTGCAAAAAATAAAACAAAGAGCTAAAAATGGAAACAATCCAAGATTCTGACAAATGTCTAAAGAAAATAAATATGTAGGTCAAGTAAAGCTGGTAATAAATAGACCAATGAAAATTAAAAATAGTTAGGCAGGGATGGTGGTCTCAGCTACAGCTACAGCTACAGCTGCAACAACAACCTTTCACAGTGTCCCATTGTCACAGATGAAAGAAAGAATTACACTTAGGGCTTGGTTTAGAATTTATAGTGGAGGGCAAATAAAGGTTAAATGGTTACTCATTAGTGGCCTAAGTGATACTAATTGCTTAATTACCATTATTAATTATGACAGCACTGTCATTGAAACAAAAATAGTTCACTAGATTTTACATTTCAATCGAGTGTTTTGTAATCCAAATCCATTAATTTCCGTCTGTGAGCCATCAAATAGCGCTTTAAAAGTGCAATGTTATGCATGTGGGCAGGGGGGTGAGGGTGGAAAGGGGTGTTTTCAATTTAAATGGCTCCTCTATTAGCAAATGATCTATAAAGACATGCCTTCTTGGAGTGGGTCTATTGCAGAATAAAGTGGAAAAATTGAATATTTCAGACCATTGTACCTTCAACACGATGGATTATGTCACATCAAAAGGCTATAATTATTTGCAGTCTGTGGATAAGTTCACTATGTTAAATACATTCTGGAAAGATACTGAATAACAACAAAATCTTCAATAATAAGACCTTAAATGAGCAATATGTACGTGTTTTGTAAATCTGATATTCACTCCAATGGGGGAGGTAATCTTACAAGTTTACATTATTGGCACAGAGTTTGCCTGCTGGACGCACATATCCAGAACCTGGGCATAGGCCAGGTTAAAAATGATGTCTAGTGTGTCCGTAAGTGTTACACACTATAAAGATGTCACACCTGAAACTGTTGCCTCAGAGGCATCACATTTTAGGGCATCATACCTCAAAGAATCACGTGTACCTGAGGCAAACATTTATGATCAGCTCAAATGAGCACTTCATCTGTTAAGATACCAATCAAATATCTGATTGGCTAAATGAATGAGTAACTGGAAGAAAAATGAGCAACCAAATACCTCAATTTTCTTTCAAAACTACTGTTGCGGAAGCTCTCCAGGTACTTTTTCTCATGCCCATCACAAAAGGCCACAGGGAAGTCCATGCTCCCAATGAATTAAACGTGACCTTGAGCTTGAAGTAATCTGAGAGGTAGCATGGCTGCAGTAAACCACTTATGTGTTGATGAGCTGACTGAATATAGCATGAGGCACCCTGTTCAATAGATGGATAAATAACACTCTGATGGACCATATATCTCAGGTAATAAACTCTGAATCAGATTTATTAAGAAGTAGAATCAGCAAAAGCAAGAACCAACAAAGCAGATTTCACTAGGGTACAAAACTTTACTTCAACTTCAGACTCAAAGGCTGTGAAATTCAGGAGTGTAGCGCTGGCTGTTAAGGCCAGTTTTGTTGAAAAAATGGCGGCCATCTCGCTTCTACCTGCTTCCGGCACGGAACACGGTGCCCACCATTTTGGAGAGGTCGTTAGCGCTGCCATTGCCTACACTCACCTCTCACGTAAATATGCAGATCGTAACGTCAATCGGCGTGCAATGCCTGAATTGACGCACGACTGCGATTTTGAATGTCGCCACTCTCCATACCGCTATCTCCAAACCAGGCACGGAAGAATGTGCATGCAGCAGTACTACAGAGATGCTGCCAGCGCTTCTTAAAGAGACACACACATCTTTCAGGTAAGTTTCGATTTCAGCTTTTGGACTTTTGTTTACATTTTATTGGAGTAGTGGCTTGGTGCAATACATTTAAAAAGTTGTTAAAATGTGCAGGGAGTGCTGCTGGACACTTGCAAGGCTTTGGCTGTTATTGGAAGGGCTCTGAGAAGACCATTTGCTCACAGTCCTGGGGACTCTAGTTGCAGTCCCCCTTGGGCTGCAGCATCACATGGAGATGGAACAGGACAGCAAAGGAGATAAGCTGCTCACAGAGGAAAGAGGAAGAAGCAGAAGAGGAGGAAGTAGAGGAAGGAGGCAACCCAGACAGCCCCTTTCTGGTCGGGATATCTGGGATGGAATCATCCACCTGCGGTACCAGTGACCACAACCCCAATTCCCCTTTCAACATTTGTCCCACACCTTACCTTCCCTCTGTTACTGATCATCACAGCATCCTCTTGGCCACAATGCTGAAATAAAAGCCACCACAAAGCAAACTTTCCAATCCAACCTTATCCATATATGTATCCAATATACATCATAAAATCAACTAATCACCCTTGTGTATTCCCTTAGTGAGTGTCTTGCGTCTGCCTTTGCCTATCCTAATGATGTTACGCAGTGCTACCCCAGTGGCTATAGCATGGCTGGTGGAAGGCTGCCTTGTGTTTGGTAGACATTGTTGGTAGGTGGGGGGCGGGGGTCGTGCATTGAGCAGTGTGTGAGGCTAGTGATGCAGTTGGTAGGAGACAGCTTTTGAAGATGCATTCACTGACTTTGACCACTCATCTGAGGTCATGAAACTTCTTTGGGCACTGGTGCCAGGTCCTGGGGGCAATACTGCTGTGACTTGGTCCCATATCCTTCTTTCTGGAGGTCCTTCTGGCCCTCCTGTTGGTAGAAGACCTCTCTTCCAGCGTTGACCACCTGCACAAAGCTGGACTGCTGCGTGCGAGACCCTGGGTGCCCTTTCCCTGGCCTGTTGAGCCATTTGTGTTTGTGCTGAAGCACTTTTACCATTTTTTATGTGCAGAAGGCAGTTCAACTTTAAGAGCTGCAGACTGCCTAGTTTGGAATGATTTTTTTTTCAGAAAGCAGTTCACCTTTAAATGCTCGAGCCTTGCTTTAAGGAAATGCAGCTGCGCTCCAGCGGTGCAACCTTGAGCCCCCTGCTGAGCGCACAGCCTGTCAGCAGCACAAATAGTTGCTGGGCTGTGCATTAAAATCATTTAAATTAGCAGTCAGCGCAAAATTAACATTACCTGCGCCTTCTAAACGGGCACAGCAAATCTCGCCCCGCGGTGCCCCTGCCCGTTTTTGGGCCTTATTGAACTTCCAGCCAAAATCTTTAAGGTTCTATTTAGTGACACTTAACTTGGACCAGCATTGATAATATGAAGTTTATACGTGAAATTGTGTGTTCGTGGAATGTTCCCGCTAGTCCCCACTTGTCAATGGCCTGTCAAATAGATATTCACTAAGGCACCAAGACAGGAGTAAAAATTATACCCACTCACTGCTTTGAAATATGAGCTAAAACAAAGGAATATCAAAGTGGCATTGTTCACAATTGAACATACCTGTCACTCACAGGAGGGCTCAAAAGCTTCATGCTGGTTTCCTAGAAACCTACTTTTAGCCACGCATCCCATTTGGCGTACAAAGCCAAGTTGTGAGAGCCTTGCTTGCAGGATCCCGATTGGACAAACAATCAGCTCTGTCTCCTTTTCACAGCCAGGCAATTCTAAATGGCTCCCAGGCTGGCAACTCCTACAAGTTAAGTCTTTGCAACTTCAACCATAGCTATCCTTTGCGCTTTCCCCAACAGTGCCCTCTCTCCCATTGCATAAACTCCACTGCTCATTATAGTGAATATGTTTTGTTCAATGTACAAGTTAAGCTATAAGTTTAAGCTACCTGTACAGAGCACATTGCCCATCACCAATCTCATTTAAAGAAAGAACTTGCATTTATATAGTGGCTGGGACTCTGCTTACATATGATTTCCAAGATACCTTGGCCTCTGTTTATGGCCATGATATGTCTTGCTTAATCTCTGCCATGCCTATGTAACCTAAATTCCCTCTGTCTGCATTCACACGTGTATTTGGCTATCACACCAGACCGGAGCCCAATACTTCTACCTCTCTTTTTTTTCCTCTCAGCCCCTTTTTTCCTTTCTCCTCCTCTTCCTGTCACTCAGCCATGCCACCTTTCATTTCTGCCCTCTCAGGTAATTTGCTCCCCTAACCCCCCTCGCTCCCAATCCATCATTATTTCTCTGTGCACAGTTTTGGTCTCCTTGTCGAAAGAAGGATATACTTTCCTTGGAGACGGTGCAACTAAGGTTCACTAGATTGATCTCTGGGACGAGGAGAGATTGAGTAGATTGGGCCTATACTCTCTGGAGTTTAGACGAATGAGAGGTGATCCCATGGAAACATAAAAGATTCTGAGGGGGCTTGACAGGGTAGATGCTGAGACGTTGTTTCCCCTGACTGGAGAGTCTAGAACTAGGGACATAATCTCAGGATAAGGGGTTGGCCATTTAAGACTGAGATGAGGAGGATTTATTTCACTCAGAGGGTTGTGAATCTTTGGAATTCTCTATCCCATAGGGCTGTGGATGCTCAGTCGTTGTGTATATTCAGGCTGAAATAGATAGGTTTTTGGACTCTAGGGGAATCAAGGGATATGGGGATCGGGTGGGAAAGTGGAGTTGAGGTTGAAGATCAGCCATGATCTTATTGAATAGCAGAGCAGGCTCGAGGGTCTGTATGGCCTACTCCTGCTTCTATTTCTTATGTTCTTATATTCTCAGCTTTCCTATTCATCCACCAGTATCCCAAGCTTGAACATCCCCTTGAATAAGGCCACAGCTACCCTTTGTGCCTCTCCTGGCATTCAACGAATGGCACATTAAGGCACCAGTCACTCTCCTTTCATCCTGCTTTCTTGCCAACCTTCCCTCGCAGTAGGGGCTAACCTCATTAACCTTCTTCCCGTCCCACTCACCTCACCCACCATTGACCCCTTGGACTCTCCGAGAGGATCAACAATCACCACTCTCTCTGATTGTATGGATATCCTGGCTTTAACTGAAAGTTAGCCAATGTCTGGCGACACCTGCCCCTTACCAAAGCCTCCCTACATGGCTATACTTTACACTGCATGTCTCCCCTCCCCCCTCCCCACCTCCCGTACTGCTACGGTGTGCACAGTGGCCCTTCTCTCCTCGCCTTACTCCTCTGGCATTTTCACCTCCTTCGAGCACCTCACCTTGTTCTACTCCTCTTGCCCCTTCTTTAAAATCTTGGCTCTCTATCATCACCCGAGGCCCTACCCCAAGTTTCTCTCCAAGATATCCTCACTCCTTTCTTTCTTCAGCTTCTGTCCTGACAAATTCCTTAAACTCACTATTTCAATCTCTGTCTCAGCTCACCTTGTCCTCTCTCCTCTGAATTCACCACCCTTCTGTCCTCTCTAAACCTCTCCCTCCATATAACTCTCTGACCTTTATTCCTGGCTACCCTCATGACCTTGCATCTGCTGTGTCCTTTCTACTCCCAAGGTCTCAATCACTGATAAGGCCATCTCTGGCCACTTCCTTGCATCCCTCACCATCCACATCTCCACCTCTTCCAACCCCAGCCCCTCTGCATCAATTCCTGGAAAAAACTCTCCCCCAAATTGTTTACAATTGCACTTTCAAATTCACAACTGCCTAGCCTTTGGTCCTCCACCTTCCACAATATCTCTGCAGCCATTGATTTGCTCAACCACTTCTTCACTTCCACCTCTGGTACTATTGTTCCCAGTAAAAACTTCACTGTCTCCCAATTTGGTTGTTCCCCTGGTATGGCCTCACCCTTGCTCCCTCAAGTCCTAAGGACCAAGGGGCACAGTCATAACTGGCACACACCTGGCTTAGCCATCCATCACCCAATCTAGCTGGACTACATCAAGCTCTACCAGGCCTTACTACCCTCTGCCAAAATCACCCACAACTTCAGGATCATCTGGAAGAGCAAAGCTAACGCCTGGCTTCTTTAGTCCTGAAACCCCTCTCCTCTGCCCTTCCACTCTCACCTCCGATGACAGGTGTGAGTTGCTGATGGACTCCTTTATCACTAAGATTGAGACCATCCATTCAGCTACCTCTACTACTTTTTCCCCTTCCCCACTAAGCCAAACCTTCCCTAGACTCCCTCACTCTAGTTCTGAACACCCATTTCTTCCTCATCTAGTTTCTCTCCCATTTCCCCCCATCTAGTTTCTCTCCCATTTCCCCCCATTCCCTGCCTGAGCTTAACCTGTCCATGAAACCCAAAACCAGCTCCCTTGACTTAATTCCCACTAAGCTGCTGACCACCCAACTTCCCTTCCTGACCCCAATGCTAGCTCACATTGTAAATGGTTTGTTATGAATCTTATGATCCATGAAGAAAGACTCATGAAATAACACTGGACGGCCAGCTGGTGGAGCCGTCCAAGGAATATAAATACTTGGGCGTGGGCCCAGTTTTCCCAGGACATTTTGTAAACAGGAACTAGTGAAAGATAACTAGACCTCCATGTTTTGAAACAAGTTGATTAAAGCCTTGCTTTATACTCGAACCAAGTGCATAGTGAGTTTTATTACGTCAATTTAATCAACTTGGTATCGACTCCACGCTCTGAGTGATTTCGGGAACAGCCAGCTACGACTTCAACTGCAGAAGGGAACTCCGGCAGAGTAATCAATCCATCATGGACAAACTACTCAGACCCGCCCATCTTGACCTGGACCCGAATTCACCTACAACTGCTAAGGTATGGAAACACTGGTATCGTACCTTCAGCAACTTCCTCAGGGTGTGTGATGAGAATGTTCCTGATAAATTAGAGATACTTGCCAATTATGTATCTCCTCATGTGTTTGACTATATCGAAGACTGTGTAGACTATGACTCCGCTATCCTAATATTACAGCGACTATATGTTAAGGCCCCAAATGACATTTTTGCTCACCATCTATTGGCCACAACTCGACAACAACCCGGAGAATCACTTGATGAATTCCTTCAAAAGCTTCACAGGCTCAGCAAGGATTGTAACCTTAAAGCTGTCACAGCTGAGCAGTACCAGAAGGAGCTAATTCGCGATTCCTTTATTAATGGAATTATGTCTCCCTTCATACGCCAGCGTCTGTTGGAGTATAAAACCCTCGAGTTACAGGCTGCCTATGACCAGGCGTGTTTCCTGGACTTAGCAAAGAGGAATGCAGATACCTATCTTTTACCTCATATATGGGCTGCTGCTATCACTTTTAATGACTCCTTCAATAGGTCTCAGGCAGAAGCCCTCACTGATGATGACTCTAACCTAGCGGATGACAACCCTACCCTAGAAGCCTTCATGGATGACGACCCTGCCCTAGCGGCATCTTGGCAATCTGGAAGGAAGTGTTTCTTCTGTGGAGGTGCGTTCCATTATAGGAAATTTTGTCCTGCTCGTAACGCAACCTGCAATCATTGCAGCAAGAAAGGTCACTTTTCTAAGGTATGCCAGTCAAGAGCCTCCGTTATTAAGAAAGGCCCCTTTTCTAAGGTATACCGGTCGAGAGCTTCTGTTAGTTTTGCAGCTGCTATCTATGAAACTGCTCCTCCCCCAAGAACCACTACTAAGGTTACAGCTGTCAAGGGTAAAATTGCCCCTCCTCCCATCACAGCTGTTTTTCCCCAAAGTCTGTCCCATGCAGCCATGAAAGTTTCGGTAACTGGACACATTCTGAGCACAATAATCGACTCATGCAGCTCTGACAGCTTCATTAGTGAGCGGGCTGTCAGTAAGTTAAAACTGCGTATTTACCCCTCGGACAGGGAAATTGTAATGGCTCTGAGGACACTGACCACCAATTCTTCCGGCTTTTGCCTTGTCGACCTTATTCTCAATGGCCGCACTTATTTCTCCACCCGGCTCGGGGTGCTCAAAAACCTATGCAGTGATGTGCTCCTGGGACAGGATTTCCAGAAACAACACAAAAGGCTCACTTTCGAGTTTGGAGGGTCAAATCCGGAGCTTACTATTTCCAAAGTGCTGTTTTGTGCACTTTTGGCGGCTTCGCTCGACGAGTCCTCCTTGTTTGCCAATCTTTCCCCCCGATGTAAGCCCATAGCCACTAAATCATGATGTTTCAGCCAAGATGATCGATCCTTTATCGAGACAGAGATCTCTCGCCTTCTAGCTGACGGTATCATTGAGCCATGTTCATCTTCCTCGCAGGCTCAAGTCGTCATTGTTAAAAATCCTCTGAAGCAACACAAGAACTGTCTTTGCATCGATTACTCGCAAACTATTAACCAGTATACCGACCTGGATGCCTACCCACTACCACGCATCGATGACATGGTCAATAACCTTGCCAACTACAAGGTATTTTCAACCTTTGATTTAAAGAATGCACACCATCAAGTACCGTTAAAGGACTCTGACAAAAAGTATACGGCCTTTGAGGCCAATGGTCAGCTTTACCAGTTTTGTCGCCTTCCATTTGGGGTCACCAATGGGGTGGCCGTCTTTCAATGGGCAATGGGGCAACAGGGCCTAGTCAAACAGGAGAACTTAATGGACATTTTTCCATATCTAGATAATATCACCATTGCTGGTCATGACCAAAAGGAGCATGATGCCAACCTCCAAAATTTTTTTGACATTCTCCATCGTCGCAACTTAACCTTAAATGAGTCCAAATCTGTGAAATCAGTACCATCAGTCAACATCCTTGGCTACTGGGTGGGCAATGGTGTCATCAAACTGGACCCGGGGCGACTTTGTCTGCTTCAGGAGCTCCCTCCCCCTACGAATCTCGGCTCTTTTCGTCGGGCACTCGGCATCTTCGCCTATTATGCGAAGTGGATACCCCACTTCTCCGACAAGATCCAGCCCCTGCTTCACGCAAAGTCATTTCCATTGGAGGCAATGGCTATTTCAGCTTTCAACCTCCTCAAGCGACAACTGGAAAAAGCCACACTTCGTTCCATTGATGAAAATCCCCCTTTCGTGGTCAAGTGCGATGCATCGGAGGTGGCGATCTCAGCTGCCTTGAATCAAGGTGGTCAACCCGTTGCATTTCTGTCCAGAACTTTGCAGGGTATTGAGCTCCATTATCCTCCTGTCGAGAAGGAGGCTACGGCCATCATCGAAGCTGTACGTCAATGGAGTCATTCTCTCGCTCGTCGCCATTTCACACTTATAACCGATCAGTGCTCCGTGGCCTTTATGCTGGATAACCGGAAACGCACTAAGATCAAGAAGAACAAAATACAACTCTGGAGGATGGAATTGGCCGCCTTTAGATACACCATACATTATCGACCCGGCAAAGAGAATGTGGCCCCGGATACCCTCATGCAGGCATTCTGCTCTTCTATGTCAACTTCGACTCTTGCGGATCTTCACACTGACTTATCCTGACGTTAACCGTATGTTGCACTTTGTGCGATCTAAAAATCTCCCATTTTCCATGGGAGATGTGAAAAGAACATGCTCCTCCTGTAGAATTTGTGCGGAATTAAAACTGCAATTCTTCTGTCCATCAGATGGCTCGCTCATACACGCTATGCAGCGACTCAGCATTGACTTTAAAGGGCCATTGCCTTCCTCAAAGCAAAACACCTACTTACTTACTATGGTGGATGAATATTCACGCTTTCCCTTTGCTTTCCCCTGTCCCAATATGCTTACTTCCACAGTGATCAAATGCCTCGATCAAGTCTTTTCCCTTTGCGGTATGGCCAATTTCATCCACTCTGATCGGGGTCCCTCCTTCATGTCAAGCAAACTCAAAAGTTATCTTTCCCAACGGGGAATCACCACAAGTAAAACGACACCGTATCATCCCATCGGTAACGGGCAGGTTGAGAGATACAACGCTATCATTTGGAACGCTGTTCGTCTTGCACTGAGGTCACGCAACCTACCAGACCAGCAGTGGGAAACTGTGCTCCCTGACATGTTGCATTCCATCAGGTCTCTTCTTTCTACACCCACCAATGTCACGCCTTACGAGCGATTCTTCAGGTTCCAGCGTCGCTCCACACATGGGACATCCCTACTGTCATGGTTGGCAACTCCCAGCCCCGTGCTGCTCTGAAGATTCGTCCGATCTGCCAAAAATGATCCCCTCATCGACGAGGTGGAGTTAACGGACGTTAATTCCACTTACGCGCACGTGCGGTACCCTGATGGCCGGGAGTCCACCGTTTCACTCAGAGATCTGGCTCCCTGTCCAACCAGTCCCACGGACCCAAATGATAGAGGGTCCCATGGTAATGATACTGACACTCTGCACTCCTTTGAAGATGACGCCCTACCTGGGACATCAAGAGATCTGCCGGCTACTCCACCAGATCAACTCAGGGAGCCGAGTGCTCCCCATGGGATGGCCACCCGAAGCCAGGATGCCAGTCAATCCCCAGCTACCAAACAAAATGAAGCCAGCTCTGCGCCTGTGGGGACCCGCACCTGGAGTCACGATCTCCCCAGTCTCCCTCAGGTCGATCAAGGCGACACGGGCCATGTCAACCTACCAGTATGGATCAAGCTACCCAGGGACATAGACACGGTCTGGGGAGATGTGCCTTCCAGCTACAACCGAAGTGCTAAAAGACTGCGGCTATTCGTGGTCCGGCTAATCCGTTAAAAGGAAGTCATCGGACTTCCAAATCTTTAGGGAGGAAGAATGTTATGAATCTTATGATCCATGAAGAAAGACTCATGAAATAACACTGGACGGCCAGCTGGTGCCGCCGTCCAAGGAGTATAAATACTCGGGCATGGGCCCAGCTTTCCCAGGACATTTTGTAAACAGGAACTAGTGAAAGATAACTAGACCTCCATGTTTTGAAACAAGTTGATTAAAGCCTTGCTTTATACTCGAACCAAGTGCGTAGTGAGTTTTATTATGGCATGGTTCTCTCTCTTCAGGCACTGCCCCCCTCTGCCAAAACTGTCATCATTATCCCTTCCTTGAAAACCCACTCTCAACTCCTGTCTTTGTAAACTACCACCCCACCTCCAACCTCCCTTTCCTCTTCAAAGTCCTTGAACATGATGCCTCCCAAATCCATACCTTACTGTTCTGCAATTCACTGTTTGAATTTTTCCAATCAGGTTTCTGCCCCTCCCACGGGACCGAAATGGCCCAAACCAAAGTCACGAATCACATTCTCTGTAACTGTGACCATGATGCATTATCCTTTCTCATCCACCTTGGCCACTCTGCAGCCTTTGACACAGTCGACCGCACCATCCTCCTCCAATCTCTCTCCTCCATTGTCCACTTCAGTGGGACTGCTCTTGCTTGGTTCCACTCTTACCTCTCCAATCCCAGCCCGAGCATTTCTATCAATGGTTTTTTTCCTATCCCTCGCACGATTACCTGGGGAGCCCCACAAGGATCTATCCTTGGTCCCCTTCACTTCCTCCTGTCCCTTGGCATCATCATCCACAGACATGGGGTCAGCTTCTACACCAACACCTAGCGCTACCTCTCAACCACTTCTCTGCCTCTGTGCTGTCAGACTGCTTGTCCGACATCCAGTCTTGGATGAGTTGCAATTTCCTCCAGCTACACATTGGGAAGACCAAAACCATCATCTTTGGCCTCTGTCACAAATGCGATACCCTTGCCACTGACTCACTCTCCACCCTAGTTGCTGTCTCTGACTAACCCAATTGTTCACAACCTCAACATCCTATTCGACCCTGAGTTGAGCTTCTGACCCCATGTTCCCTCCACCACAAAGACTGTCTACTTCCATCTGCATAACACTGCCTGCCTCTGCCACTACCTCAGCCCATCTGTTGCCAAAACTCTTATCCACGTCAGCTCCTGACTTGATTGTTCCAATGCTTACCTGGCCTGCCACCCATTCTCTACCCGCCATAAACTTCAGCTTATCGAAAACTCTGCTACCTTTATCCTATCTCACATCAAGTCTCGCTTACCCATCATCCACTGTCCTCCCTGACCTACGTTGGCTCCCAGATTCGTGTCTCAAATTTAAAATTCTTATCCACATGTTTAAATCCCTATATGGCATCACCGTTCCTTATCTCTGTAACCTCCTCTAATGCTACAACTTCCTTCCCTCAAATTCTTCAATCATCTGATTCTGGCCATTTGTAAATTCCCCCACTTCGCCTTAACATCGACATCCATGCCTTCAGCAGCTTAGGCCTTAAACCTGTCCACCTCCCTCTCCTACTTTAAAACCCTCCTGAAAACCCACCTCTTTGAACAAAATTTTGGTCACCCATGCTTATTGCTCCTGTAATGTATGTGCCTTTAAGACAGAACTACTTTTACAGCTCCTGTATACTGTAGTACCGGCAGTGACCACACCTGTATATAAGCTTTGCGCATGCCTCTGTACCCCCAGTCTTGAGACTACCCTCCTCCAGTAAATACCTGTTTATTGTTAAGTTACAGCATCCGTGTGGTTATTGAATAACAGCATACCCTCAGAATCACGGATCTAACAGTGGCGACGAGTGTCGATTCGAATCTACCTGCAACTAAAAAAAAAAAAAAAAAGTCGAGGCCAGGAACACGGGCGTCGACCACGAGCAACCGCCCAGTCATCAGGCAGAGAGTGAACATCGCAGGGGAGGCTGTGGAGAGCCGAGCTTGGTTCCCCAGCCACAACGATCAGCAAGAGACTGACGACAGGTCCAGCGCAGACCCTTCCCGGGCAGCGGCGGCTGGAGCCGACCGACGGCGGAGAGAAAGCCGAGCAGCGTCGACAGGGTAAGACAGAGGGTAAATCAACAGCCGGGTTCAAGACCGAGCGGCGTCGAGAAAAAAAAATAAAAAAAATAAAAAGAAGAACGCGCAGAGCACAGCCAGGGCTCATGGGCTGAAAAGGGTCCGCGGGGAGAAGAAGGGAGAGCGTGGGAGACGCCATTGAGCCACGGAGAAGAAGGAAGAGCGCGGGAGACGCCATTTTGTGCCAGCGGAGAAGAAGGGGAAGCGCGGGAGACGCCATTTTTGACAGTTAAATCACACCCAGGGATGCCGAAGAGTGGCAGTATCTCTACGTTCGACAATGAAGTCGAAGATTGGGCGACATATGTGGAACGTATTGAAGTGTACTGCAGGGCGAATGAAGTGCCAGATGCTAGTAAAGCACTGGTTTTGTTAAATTCCATGGGTGCAAAAACTTATGGGTTACTGCGAAATCTAATAACCCCAGAGAAGCCGGTGAACAAGAATTTCGAAAGCATAGTAGAAATCCTACAGGACCACTTAAACCCCACACCGCTGCTGATAGCAGAACGATTTAAGTTCCATAAAAGGAACCAACACAAAGATGAAAGCAATGCTGAGTACCTAATGGAACTGCGCAAGCTATCGAAACACTGCCAGTTTGGAGCGGGACTAGCAGATACGTTAAGGGACAAGTTTGTGTGTGGGCTACAAAGTGAAGGAACCCAGAAACGGCTTCTATCAGAAAAGGATCTTATGCTGGACAAGGCTTTCAGTATGGCAGTATCACATGAAGCAGCCGCAAGGGGCGCTGCAGAGATACAACGGAGACTGCAAGAATATGGCACCAATGAAATGTCCTATGGAACAGGGAAGTGCTATCGCTGCGGCAGAACAACACATGACCAGAAGGATTGTTGGTTCAAGGACCAAGTGTGCAGACAGTGTGGAAAAGCAGGACACATAGCAAGAGTCTGCAGGTCTGGGAAGAAAACCAACAGTAAGAAATCTCCACAGGAGAAGTACAAAAAGGTACACCAGGTGATGGACAGTGGTTCAGATGAACAGAAAAGTGACACAGACTCCGGAAGCAAGGAGCTGGGTTGTCTGAAACTACATAAGGTAACTGAAATGGAGGATCACCAGACTATCTGGGTTACACTCAAGATAGACAGAGTCCAAGTGAAAATGGAATTGGACACAGGATCAGCCCTAACAGTCATAAACCAAAGGGACTACAAGCGGCTATTTTCACATATACCCTTGAAAGCTACAGAGATTGTCTTGAAGACGTATACGGGGCAAAAAGTCTACCCCAAAGGAAAAATAAGGGTGAAAATGATATATAAAGGCCAGGAAATACCTAAAATGGATATATATGTATTGCCAGATGGAGGACCACCACTGCTAGGATGTGAATGGATCCGAAAGATACAATTAGATTGGCATTCCATACAGGCACTGAAGGTTGAGGCCAAAAAGGATGACGACGTCACACCTGGACGACTGTCAAAAATGCTAACTGACGCAAAAGAAGTGTTCCAGGAGGGATTAGAAACACTAAAAGGCATAACAGCAACGATTAAAATAGAGGAAAATGCAAGCCCAAAGTTTCTGAAGGCCAGACCAGTGCCTTATGCGATCAGACCAGCTGTTGAAGCAGAGCTGGAAGGGTTGGAACATTCAGGAGTACTGTCCAAAGTGGACTGGAGCGAGTGGGCTACACCCATCATTCCTGTAATGAAGAGGTCGTTGAGTAATACGCCTGGGGAACCAAAGAAGGTCTGCATCTGTGGGGATTTTAAGGTGACAGTGAACCCAATCCTTCACACGGTACAATATCCGCTTCCACGAATTGAGGATATTTTCACCTCGCTATCTGGAAGTAAACGCTTCACCAAAATTGATCTAGCCCAGGCGTACTTGCAAATGGAGGTAGAAGAAGCTTCGAAACAATACCTTACGATTAACACTCATAAAGATCTCTATCAATACAACCGGCTGGTGTTCGGAGTAGCCTCGGCTCCGGCTATCTGGCAAAGGGCAATGGATCAGGTCCTGCAAGGGATTCCAGGGACCCAGTGTTATTTGGACGACATCTTGGTCACGGGCGAAAATGACAGTGACCACCTCGCCAACTTGGAGAAGGTGCTCACCAGATTAAAGGAGTATGGGCTACGAGCTAATCACCACAAGTGCGAGTTTTTCCAGAAACAGATCTTGTATTGTGGCCACGTCATCGATTAAGAGGGGTTACATAAGTCCCCTGAAAAGATTGAGGCAGTAGTCAAGGCTCCAGCACTGGAAAATGTGTCACAACTGAGGTCGTTCCTTGGGCTGGTAAACTGCTACCACAAGTTCTTACCAAATTTGTCCACGGTATTACACCCACTGAACACCCTGCTGCAAACAGGGGTACCATGGAAGTGGGATGACGAATGTAGGCGAGCTTTCCAGAAGTGTAGAGAATTGATCACATCAAAAGAGGTGTTGGCCCATTTCAACCCAGCACTACCAATTCGTTTGGCATGTGATGCATCACCCTATGGTATTGGAGCGGTGCTGTCGCACAAATTCCCAGACAGGTTGGAGAGGCCAGTAGCCTTTGCGTCTCGGTCACTAACCTCAGCCGAGCGCAACTACGCCCAGATTGACAGGGAGGCCCTCCGCCTAGTATGGGGAGTAAAAAAATTCAACCACTATCTGCATGGGCAGAAGTTCACCTTGCTGACTGACCACCAACCACTTGTCTCCATCTTTAATCCTAAGGAGGGCGTTCCAGTGATGACTGCACAACGGTTACAAAGATGGTCCCTGTTTCTAGGGGCGAATCAATATGAAATAGAATATAAAGTCACGAAACAGCATGGGAACGCTGATGGGCTATCGCGCCTGCCACTGCCTACTGTGGAGGAAGCACCAGCAGTGGACCCTATCGAGATATTTTATTCGTCAATAATTGAACGATTGCCAGTAACGAACGCGGATATAGAGAAGGAGACCCGCAATTATCCGACACTGTCTCGGGTATATGATTTGACGGTGAGGGGATGGCCAACACATGGTGACTCACTGTTGCCAGCATTCTCATCCAGAAGAGAACAGCTGTCAGTATGCCAGGGGACAGTGATGTGTGGATCCAGAGTGGTGATTCCACCCAAGTTAAGGGAGAGAGTGCTAAATGAGCTACATGAAGGTCATCTGGGGGGAGTGAAAATGAAAAGCCTTATGTGTGGTGGCCGGGAATCGATCAACAAATCGAAGACCTAACTAAGAGCTGCTTAGGATGCCAGAAGGTCCAAAATGCACCACCACATGCCCCTCTACACCCATGGGAGTGGGGCCCACCTCTCCATGGCAACGGGTGCATATTGATTTCGCTGGTCCATTCATGGACTCAATGTTCTTGATAGCAGTGGATGCTCATTCAAAGTGGCCTGAGGTGATAAAAATGTCTTCAACCACTACAGAGAAAACGATTGCAGTCCTATGGACCATATTTGCCAGAAACGGTTTGCCAGAGCAGATTTGCTCTGATAATGGACTACAGTTTGTGTCCGAAGAGTTTCAAAAATTTATGAGAAGGAATGGGGTAAGGCATTACACATCCGCCCCGTATCATCCAGCCACAAATGGATTGGCTGAGAGGTTCGTACAAACCTTTAAGAAGGCGATAAAGGCCATGTGCGACGATGAAATTCCACTACAGCATAAGATGGACAATTTCTTATTAGCCTACCAAAACGCGACACATGCAGTTACCAACCAGACCCCGGCCATGATGTTCTTTAACCGAAGGTTGAGATCTCGTCTGGACTTGCTCAGACCAAATGTGCGAAGAAATGTTGAGGACAAACAATTCCAGCACATCAATGAGAAGCCGACAAGAAGCTTCAATGTAGGACAACCAGTCTTGGCCCGTGACTATCGAACAGAGAAATGGCAACCCGGAACGATATGCACAAGGCAGGGGCCATTAATGTACACAGTGGATGTCGGGGAGAACATTGTGAGATGCCACGTCGATCAGATCTTAGCGTCACAGGAATGCGTCAACCCCATGTCTCGAGTACCTGGGGATGAACCCGACATACCGGTAGCATCTACCTCAGAACCAGTAGCAGTGGAACCTGATGAACTACCTGATGAAAAGGGGTCAGAATCGCCTCTGCACCAAGAACAAGAACCTCAGGAAAGGCGCTATCCTGAAAGGGTCAGGAAGCCGCCCCAAAGACTGAATCTATAAATGGACTATTGTTGTTTAATGTACATGTTAAAGTGTTAATTGTTATTTGAATATTAGGGGTACTACTAATCTAAAAGGGGAGGAATTGTAGTGTATGTGCCTTTAAGACAGAACTACTTTTACAGCTCCTGTATACTGTAGTACCGGCAGTGACCACACCTGTATATAAGCTTTGCGCATGCCTCTGTACCCCCAGTCTTGAGACTACCCTCCTCCAGTAAATACCTGTTTATTGTTAAGTTACAGCATCCGTGTGGTTATTGAATAACAGCATACCCTCAGAATCACGGATCTAACAGCTCCTTCTTTGGCTCAGCATCCATATTTTTGAGTATGTCTAATAGAAGTGCTGTGGGGTATACAAACATAGAAAACTAGGAGCAGGAGTAGGCCATTCGGCCCTTCGAGCCTGCTCCGCCATTCAATATGATCATGGCTGATCCTCTATCTCAATACCATATTCCTGCTCTCTCCCCATATTTTTCTGCATTAAAGGCACTATAGAAATGCAAGTTGTTGTATTCAACATTATGGCCAGGAAATTTATGACAGCTGTTCCCGCTCCACTGCATTAACATCGCAGCAGAGCAGGTGCAGCTCCAAGGAATTTCCCGGCCTTGTGTATCTGTCACAGATATGGACTTGACAGATGGCATTCATAGGTGGTTCACCTATATAGAGGTGACAGCCACTGCAACACGTGCAACAAACAAGTCTATTCAAAGTATCCAGCAGCCTGTTTCCAGCCAGCAGAAAAGTAGTCACTAGATGGCCAGCTACAAAAATTCTGCAATGAAATATTGTAAAATATTCTAAAGTTTCTTAGGATTAGAAAAAGACAGATCCCTGATCCATCAGAACTGCCATTCATCAATCAGCAAACAAGAGATAAAAAAGAACTTGCATTTATATATCGCCTTTCACATCCTCAATGTCTCATAGTCCTTCACAAGGATTTATTACTTTTGCAGTGTAGTGACTGTTGTTATGTAGACAAATGTGGCAACCAATTTTCACACAACAAGCTTCCACAAGCAGCAAATGAGATAAATGACTAGTTAATCTGTATTGGGGTGGTGAGTGAAGGATTAACATTGGTTAGATCTGTGGCTCCCTGGAAAGCATCTGTGATATAAAAGTCTTACTACAATTGTACAGGGCTTTGGTGAGACCACATCTGGAGTACCGTGCACAGTTTTAGTCTCCTTATCTGAAGAAGGACATACTTGCCTCAGGGGTGGTGCAACAAAGGTTCACTAGATTGATCCCTGGGATGAGAGGGTTGTCCTATGAGGAGAGATTGAGTAGATTGGGCCTATACTCTCTGGACTTTCGAAGAATGAGAGGTGATCTCATTGAAACATATAAGATACTGAGGGGAATTGACAGGGTAAATGCTGAGAGGTTGTTTACCCTGGCTGGAGTGTCCAGGACTAGGGGGCATAGTCTCAGTCTTAAATGGCCTACCCCTTATCCTGAGATGAGAAGGAATTTCTTCACTCAGAGGGTTGTGAATCTTTGGAATTCTCTGCCCCAGAGGGCTGTGGATGCTGAGTCGTTGAGTATATTCAAGGCTGAGATATAGATTTTTGAACTCCAGGGGTATCATGGGATATGGGGATTGGACGGGAAAGTGGAGTTGAGGTCGAAGATCAGCCATGATCTTATGAATGGCGAAGCAAGCTCGAGGGGCCGTATGGCCTACTCCTGCTCTTATTTCTTATGTTCTTATGGACTTTGGTTGAAGATCAATCTGCAGCAATGAACAGCGCTTCGCCAAAGCTTTGTGTCTGAAGTGCAGCCTCCTGACACAGAGGTTCTGGGAATGGCCTCAAAGTGCTTCTGGGTATGTACATCCTGGTAGATGGGTAATGCCAGAATGGTTTGGCTCTCATCTGGGGTCATCTCATTAATCTGGATTCCCTTACTGCTGCTCCTCTTCTTCCAGCATGCATATATATCATGTAAAGTGGGAATCCCATTGTGCCGCCCTCAGATACTAGCTCAGTAAATCTTTTGAAATACAACTCTACCCAAGGGTAATGCAGAATGTAGGAGACAACTTCCTGAGTATAAAGGTGACTTTTGTTCTTTCCAATATCTGCAGATATGACCGAAAGTCTCCACAAACAATTTCACTACAACAGTGACCCTTTAACCAAGTATTTCTGCCTTGATGAGCACCTATTGAAAAGTAGCCCACATACTCAATGGGAAGGCGGAAGTAATTAAATTTAAGATGGGTGATGTCATCCCATCCTAACTCTGTCATTTACATGCTGCTGCCACTGGGAGGGTGGGTGTCTCTTCAACATGCCCTGAAGCTAAGTGCAATTTATGTTGGTGTGGTTCAGCAACGTAACCCCGGCCTTGTCATAAACTCCTGCCCCTGCAAGGGTGCAATTGTTCACTTACATCCTCCCCAACCCAGGATTTTCAGAACTCGTATTTCAGTGACCAGCTAAGATTAAACAATGATCATTGAACTGTAGTCCTATATATAGAGCATATAGCAAATGAACTGTGGAAATAGCAGAACTGATAATGATAACTCATAAATGGATCAATACAGGGAGTGAAGAATTTTGTTCCTGGCTGGGGAGAAACAAGCTGCTCCAGCACGTAGTCAGGGTCTTTATGTCCTCACAGAAGTATGTGCAGGATGATGACTGAAGAATTATCTCAAGTCAGCTAGTCGAAGTGTACCAGGGGTTTAGTCTTTATGCGGTTAATAAATATATTTTTGGTGGGAGTGTGGGTTTAGAAGTAGAGTATGTTATACACAGCTGGAATATTCCATTCTCCACCTAGGTAGGGGTGAGTTACTTTCCAACGTTGGCAACCTGAAAAAAAATTACCAGTGTATAACTAACATCTGGGTGTTTACGGTTCCATCTCTAATCCTACATTGGTGCACCTGATCCTTTGTCTATTGTCGTTTCTCCCCATCTCTTTATCTATACTGTACTCCCTTTTAGAATATCTTCCATCTGGTTACAGTTCAAATAACCATTTTTGGTGGCTTAGAAGTTAATTTATGCATTTTCATTAAAAGCCTTACTTGTCTGGCAGAGAGTTATTTACACATTTTTCCAGGACTAATGTCATACCTGAACTGGATTCATTTAGCGTTGCAACTGAATGCAGATGTGTAAAATCGTTCTGTTCTACAGCCTATTCATTATAATCTCAGAAACAAACTCAACATGCAGCCCAGAAGGAGAACAACAATGGCTGTTTCTCAGAGTCCCAGCTTAATGTTCTTGTTAAAACATTTGGCTAAGCATCAAGATGCTTTCCTAGGAACAGCTACATTGTGAACTTATAGCAAGAGGAAAAGCAAAGTTATAGACAATGATCACAAAAAAAGGAAGAAAGTGCTCAAACTTTGTCAGTGAAGAACCAGTGGCCTCAAACAAATGTTGAACAACAAAATTGATACAATGTCCAAAGTGCAAACAGACAATTGTACTTGTGTAAAAGACTGCAACCTATAAAATGAAATGTGTGTCAGGCAAGTGTCTGTAGAGTTTGAGAAAGTATCCGTACAGCCGAGGCATATTGATTGGCTCAAAGTGTCCCTTCAATCATAAACCACAATGGCCTAAAAATCACTGTTTTTGAGGTAACCAAGAAGTAAATCAAGTGATGCTTAATTTGTTTTAATATTACAAAGCATGCCCATAAACCCTTATTTTATTATTTTTGTTCAGTGCAAAATAGTATGCATTCTATTGGTTGTACAGCAGAGCAAAATCCTAGAGCAGTGGGATTAGATCAGGAGGCTCACGTGGAACAAAAACACACTGCCGCAGACCTGATGATACAAATGGCCTGTTTCTGTGCTGTAATGTTCAATGGGGGAGAAATTGGCCTCCTTTGCACCTCCAGGGCGGCGATAATGGGGCGCTACCAGCTTTGCGACCGGGCTCGGCGAGAGTACCGACACCCGCGAAATTGCCGTGGAGGTTTGCGGCGACGGCAACCCCTAGCACCACAATCTCCTGCGCCCGGAGAATGTGACGTCATCCAGCTGCGCAGCGCCCCGGATCCGAACTTCAGTTCTGCTCCCTGCAGCATCACCGGGCGACAGCACCGACAGCTGCAGGAGCCGTTGTCAGGGAGGCTGGCTGCTTGGGGAGCGGTATTTAAAGGTAAGGCCGCTTGTGTCAATGATAAATTTGTTTTCATCCCTTAGGTTATTTTTTCAACTTTTTCCTGTTAGAGTGCTTGGGGCTGATCGTGTTGGATCGCAGCTGCCGTTGACGACAAGGGACATCAATTTCATGCAGAGCCTGCAACGATGGCCCTTCCCTTTAAGGGAGGGAAGGTGCCTCAGTTCCCGACAGCGCTGCTCTCGACATTGGGCAGTGCTGCACCACTACCACCCCTCTTGCTGGCTTTAGCGCTCCAAGGGAAGTGGTAGCGCTTGATTTAACGCTCCACTTCCTTCCTGGAGCGCTAAACCCGAAGTTCACATCAGATTCACTTGCGTAGCATCTGCCGATACTTTTTCAGTTCCGCAAAGGTTATTGCCCAAAACGGGGCGCTACTCAATTTTTCCCCCTATGATTTTTCATTCTATGAAATCCACCCATTTCAAGCAGTAAAAGATGTCTGTTAAGGCTTTGAAATATTGCATGTGTACAATGTAGTTGTTTTCTGAGAGACTGTAGCGCAGAAGGGAGTAGAAGTGCCAGGTTGATAATCAAGTGTTTGAGGCTCTAATCTGGTGAGTGAGGGAATGGAGAGCTGCCACCGAGGCCACGTTCCCTAGAAGTGCCTGGTCCAGCAGGCATTGATAGAAATGAGTGAGTCCGTGTTGTGTTAGGAACCTGTAAGACCAGAAAGGATCTCAGAAAGAAGAATGGGAACATAAGAAATAGGAGCAGGAATAGGCCACTTGGCCCCTCGAGCCTGCTCCCTTAAGAAATCCACTAAGGTAAGTCAGGAATGCAGGACACATACCTGTTATAAATGGACATGAAAGAAAGTCAACCCTGACCAGCTTTTTATCCTTTGCTGCTTCCCCATCAAAAGCAATGCAGTGCCAGGATAAGGTAAACAGGAGAATTAATGACTTACATGAATGAGAACAGTTATGTATGGGAAAGATGCAATTTAGAAGTGATCCAGCAAACCTGTGCACACAGCAAGACTTACAAAAAGCTGTTTACCCAGTGAATGCTGGCCACACTGCTGAAAACTCAGCAACCCTCCTCCATGTTACTCTGGGAGACAGCTGTTCTGAGCTCCACAGAGACATCTGAAGGTGGTTGGAGTGGCCCCACCCTTCCAGGGTGTCACCCTTGGAGCACCCTCCGAGAGAAAGGTCCTTCAAAAGCCCAGCAGCCAGTCATTTTCTGTCTGAAAAATATAAACAAGAAGCCATGTGTCAAATATGTGTATCCAATAGTGATATGGGATCGTTACTGTTAGGGAGTAGTGTTTATCAGTTTTGAATGTGTTGCCCCTTTCAAACAATACTTCTGCCACTTGCTTAATGCATTTGTCGGCAAGCAAGTCACTGATTGGCAGATGTCATATGGTGGCTCAGGAGGATCCAGTGCTATAAAAGTTTATTGAACACTCACAGGAAGATTTGTGCAACAAGTTGTCTGCAGATCGGTCTCCAAGGGATGGCATAGCTATGTGGCAGTCCCTCTGTGAAGCAAAGGAGCCAGTTAGGTCAGTAAATGTGGGTTCTGAGGTAAGAAAAGGTGCATACAGTTGCATTTGCCTTTTTGTCCCCTCAAGAACTTCTCTTTCCCCTCCAACTCTAGGATCACCATTGGAACACAGCAGGACCCGATAGTGTTTTCTGTGGTCCAGCCAGATCTGGCGGTGAATGGCTAAACCAGTTGTCCACCATATCTATTCAAGTCTGCGTCCATTGGACTTAAAGGCCAAAGGCTAGGGAATCACAGATAAGGCTATTTCTGATAACTTCCTTGTATCGCTCTCCACTCACATCCCCCTTCCCCCTCCCAACCCTACTTACTTCTGTCTGCCCCTGGAAAAATCTCTTTCCCAATTCACTCACAACTGCACTTCACTTACAGCTGCACTTTCAAAATCCCAACTGTCCAGCTTTTGGGCCTCCATTCACAACATTTCTGCAGCTACCGATCTGCTCAACCACACTCTCACCTTCACCTTTGCCCTAGTCCCCATTAAAATCATTACTCTCTCTCACCCTGGCCATTCCCCCGGTATGGCCCTCATCTCTGCTCCCTTAAGTCCAAGGGATGCAGATTTGAATGGATATGGCGGACAACTGGTTTAGCCATTCATCACCAGATCTGGCTGGACCACATAAAGCACCATCGGGTCCTGCTCTTTTCTGCCAAAATTGCTTACTATTCCAGAATCATCCTGGAATGCAAAGATAAACCCCGGCTTCTTTTCTCTACTGCTAACCGTCTTCTCCCCTGTCTCCTCTACCCACACCTCCAACAAGAAGTTGCGAGGAGCTCATAGACTGCTTTGTCACTAAGATTGAGACCATCCGATCAGCTGTATCATTCCTTCCTTCCCCGAGCCCACCAGGCCAAATTTCCTCCAAGGATCCCCCCTGCCCTAGCCCTGGATTCATAATAAGAACATAAGAACATATGAAATAGGAGCAGGAGGTGGTCATTCGGCCCTTCGAGCCTGCTCCGCCATTCAATGAGATCATGACTGATCTTCTGCCTCAATTCCATTCACCGGCCCGATCGCCATATCCCTTGATGCCCTTACTAGTCAGAAATCTATCGACTTCTGTTTTGAATATACCCAATGACTGAGCCTCCACAGCCCTCTGGGGTAGAGAATTCCAAAGATTCACCACCCTCTGTGTGAAGAAATTTCTTCTCATCTCAGTCCTGAATGGCCTACCCTTTATCCTGAGGCTGTGGCCCCTGGTTCTAGACTCCCCAGCCAAGGGAAACATTCTCCTAGCATCCACCCTATCAAGCACTGTAATAATTGTGTATGCTTCAATGAGATCCCCTCTCATTCTTCTGAATTCAAGAGAATACAGGCCTGGATAACTCAATCTCTTCTCATACGACAGTTCCGCCATCCCAGGAATCAATCTCGTGAACCTTCGTTGCACTCCCTCTATGGCAAGTATATCCTTCCTGAGGTAAGGAGACCAAAATTGTACACAGTACTCCAGGTGTGGTCTCACCAAGGCCCTATATAATTGGAGTAAGACTTCTTTACTCCTGTATTCAAATCCTCTTGTAATGAAGGCCAGCATGCCATTTGCCTTCCTAATGGCTTGCTGCACCTGCATATTCACTTTCAGTGACTCGTGTACAAGGACACCCAGGTCCCTTTGAGCATCTGCATTCCCCAATCTTTCACCATTTAGGAAATACTCTGCCTTTCTGTTTTTTCTACCAAAGTGGATAACTTCACATTTATCCACATTATAATCTATCTGCCATGTTCTCGCCCACTCACTGAGCCTGTCGAGATCCCCTTGAAGCCTCTTCACATTCTCTTCGCAACGGACACTGCCACCTAGATTTGTGTCATCAGCAAATTTGGAAATGTTACATTTAGTCCCCTCATCCAAATCATTGATATAGATTGTGACTAGCTGGGGCCCAAGCACCGATCCTTGCTGTTGTGTCTGTGTATAATAAGAACCAGACTGCAGGAGAACAGTACAACAGGTGTTTACTCAACGTGGCTCACACGGGAACTGATCTGAACAGATTACTACTCAGTGCTATATACAGGTGTGGTCACTGCCGGTACTGCAGTATACATGAGCTGTAAAAGATAGTTCCCCCCTTAAAGGTATATACATTACAATTCCTCCCCTTTTAGATTAACAGTACCATAACACTCATTTAACAATTAAATATCAAACTAATTACAATTAACACTTTTAACATGCAACATTAGCTGAAAATAGTCCATTTATATATTCAGTCTTTGGGGAGGCTTCCTGATCCTTTCTGGATAGCGCCTTTCCCGAGTGTCTTGCTCTTGGTGCGGAGGCGATTCTGGCCCCCTGTCGTCGGTTGGTTCATCAGCTTCCGATGCTACTGTTTCTGGGGTAGATGCGACCTGTAAGTCGAGTTCATCACCAGGTACGTATGGGCGAGGCATGGGGTTGACTTGTTCCTGTGACTCTAGGATCTGGTCAGCATGGCGTCTCACGATGCTCTCCCCAACGTCCACTGTGTACATTAGTGGGCCCTGCCGTGTGCATATCGTTCCTGGCTGCCATTTTTCTGTTCAGTAGTCGCAGGCCAAGACTGGTTGCCCTACATTGAAGCTCCTTGTTGGCTTCTCATGGATGTGCTGGAATTGCTTACTCTCAACATCTCTTCGTACGTTTGGTCTGAGCAAATCCAGGCGAGATCTTAACCTTCGGTTAAAGAACATCATGGCTGGGGCCTGGTTGGTGACTGCATGTGTCGCATTCCGGTAGGCGAACAGGAAATTGTCCACCTTGTGCTGCAGCGGAATGTTGTCATTGTACATAGCCTTTATTGCCTTCGTAAAGGTTTGTACGAACCTCTCAGCCAATCCATTTGTGGCTGGATGATACGGGGCAGATGTGTAATGCCTTACCCCATTCTTTTTCAAGAACCTCCGGAACTCTTCGGACACAAACTGTGGTCCGTTGTCGGAGCAAATCTGTTCTGGCAAGCCATTCCTGGCAAAAATGGTCCGTAGGACTGCAATAGTTTTCTCCGTGGTGGTGGAGGACACTTTGATGACCTCAGGCCATTTCGAGTGCGCATCCACGGCTATTAAAAACATTGAGTCCATGAATGGACCAGCAAAATCAATATGCACCCGTTGCCATGGAGATGAGGGCCACTCCCATGGGTGTAGAGGGGCCTGTGGTGGTGCATTTTGGACTTTCTGGCATCCTGAGCAGCTCTTGGTCAGGTCCTCGATTTGATTATCGATTCCCGGCCACCACACATAGGCCCTGGCTAGGCTTTTCATTTTTACCCCTCCCAGATGACCCTCATGAATCTCATTGAGCACTTTATCCCTTAACTTGGGTGGAATTACCACTCGGGATCCACACATCAAGGTCCCCCGGCACACTGACAGCTGTTCTCTCCTTGTCGAGAATGCTGGCAACAGTGAGTCGCCATGTGCTGGCCATCCCTTCACCGTCAAATCATATACCCGAGACAGTGTCGGGTCATTTCGGGTTTCCTTTTCGATACAAGCGTTAGTTACCGGTAGGTATTCAACTATAGTCGAATGGAATATTTCGACAGGATCCACTGCTGGTGCTTCCTCCGCAGTAGGCAGTGGCAGGCGTGATAGCCCATCAGCATTTCCATGCTGTTTCGTGCCCTTATATTCAATCTCATAGTGGTGCGCCCCTAGAAAAAGTGACCATCTTTGTAGTCGTTGCGCAGTCATCACCGGAACGCCCTTCTTTGGATTAAAAATGGAGACAAGAGGCTGGTGATCAGTCAGCAAGGTGAATTTCTGCCCGTGCAGATAGTGATTGAACTTTTTCACTCCCCACACTAGGCTGAGGGCCTCCCTGTCAATCTGGGCGTAGTTACGCTCGGCTGAGGTTAGTGATCGTGACGTAAAGGCTATTAGCCTCTCTGAGCCGTCCGAGAATTTGTGCGACAGCACCACTCCAATGCCGTAGGGTGACGCATCACATGCCAACTGAATTGGTAATGCTGGGTTGTAATGGGCCAATACCTCTTTCGATGTGATTAGTGTTTTGCTCTTCTGGAACGCTCGTGTACATTCGTCACTCCACTTCCATGGCACCCCAGTTTGCAGCAGGGTGTTCAGTGGGTGTAGTATTGTAGACAAATTTGGCAAGAACTTATGGTAGTAATTTACCAGCCCGAGGAATGACCTCAGTTGTGACACATTTTCTGGTGCTGGAGCCTTGACTACTGCCTTAATCTTCTCTGGGGACTTATGTAACCCCTCTTTATCGATAACGTGGCCACAATACGAGATCTGTTTTCTAAAAAACTCGCATTTGGGGCGGTTAGCTCGGAGCCCATATTCCTGCAATCTAGTGAGCACCTGCTCCAGGTTGGCAAGGTGATCACTGTCATTTTCGCCCGTGACCAGGATGTCGTCCAAATAACACTGGGTCCCTGGGATCCCTTGCAGGACTTGTTCCATTGCCCTCTGCCAAATAGCCGGAGCTGATGCTACCCCGAATACCAGCCGGTTGTACTGGTAGAGACCTTTATGGGTGTTGATTGTGAGGTATTTTTTTGATGCTTCTTCTACCTCCATTTGCAGATACGCCTGGGCCAGATCAATCTTAGTGAAGCGTTTCCCTCCAGATAGCGAGGCGAAAATATCTTCAATCCGCGGAAGTGGATATTGTATGGTGTGAAGGAACGGGTTCACTGTTACCTTAAAGTCCCCACAGATGTGAACCTTCCTTGGTTCCCCAGGCGTGCTGCTCAATGACTTTTTCATCACAGGGACAATGGGTGTAGCCCACTCGCTCCAGTCTACCTTGGACAGTACACCTGAACGTTCCAGACTCTCCAGCTCTGCTTCGACGGCTGGGCGGATCGGATAAGGTACCGGTCTGGCCTTAAAAAATTTTGGGCTTGCGTTTTCTTCAATTTTAATCGTCGCTGTCATGCCTTTTAGTGTTCCGAGTCCTTGCTGGAACACTTCTTTCGCGTCAGTTGGGATCTTTGACAGTCGCCCAGGTGTGACGTCGTCATCCTTTTTGTCAGCCACAGTCAGTGCCTGTATGGAATGCCAATCCAGTTGTATTTTCTGGATCCATTCACGTCCCAGTAATGGTGGTCCTCCATCTTGCAATACATACAGGTCTAGTTTTGGTGTTTCCTTACCATTATATATAACGGTCACCCTTATTTTTCCTTTGGGGTAGACTTTTTGCCCCGTGTACGTCTTCAAAATAATTTTTGTGTCTCTCAAGGGTATGTGTGAGAATAGCCGCTCGTAGTCCCATCGGTTTATGACTGTTAGGGCTGATCCTGTGTCCAATTCCATCTTTACCTGGACTCCTGCTATCTTGAGAGTGACCCAAATGGTTCGGTGATCCTCCGTTGTGATCACATTATGTAGTTTCAGACAACTCAGTTCCCCACTTTCAGAGTCGTTATCACTCTTTTGTTCATCTGAACTATTCTCCGTCATCTTATGTACCTTCTTGTACTTTTCTTTGGTAGGTTTCTTATTGCTGGTTTTCTTTCCCGACCTGCAGACTCGTGCTATGTGTCCTACTTTTCCACACTGTCTGCAAACTTTGTCTTTGAACCAGCAATCATTCTGGTCGCGTGTTGTTCTGCCGCAGCGACAGCACTTCTCTGTTCTATATGACATTTCGTTTGTGCCATATTCTTGCGGTCTCTGTTGTATCTCTGCAGCGCCCCGTGCTGCTGCTTCATATGATACCGCAATGCTGAAAGCCTTTTCCAGCGTAAGGTCCTTTTCAGATAAAAGCCGTTTCTGGGTTCCTTCACTTTGAAGCCCACACACAAACTTGTCCCTTAAGGTATCTGCCAGTCCCGCTCCAAACTGGCAGTGTTTCGATAGTTTGCGCAGTTCTGTTAAATAATCAGCATTGCTTTCATCCTTATGCTGGTTCCGTTTGTGAAACTTGAATCTTTCTGCTATCAGTAGCGGTGTGGGGTTTAAATGTTCCTGTAGTATCGTTACTATGTCTTCAAAACTCTTTTCCATTGGCTTCGTTGGGGTTACTAGATTTCGTAATAAACCATACGTCTTTGCACCCATTAAATTTAACAATACCGACGCTTTCTTGTCATCTGACACCTCATTTGCCTTGCAGTATATCTCTATACATTCGACATATGTTGTCCAATCTTCGACTTCATTGTCAAATGCGGTGATACTGCCACTCTTCGGCATTTTGGGTGTGGTTTAAAATGGCGTCTCCCGCGCTTTCCTTCCTCCCCCGCTGCTGCCAATGCCGCTCTTGGCGGTTCTCGTGGCAATGGCGGCGCCCTGTAGGTTTCGCGCGCTTAACCTGCGCTGCTGCCAACGCCGCTCTCGGCGGTCCTCGTGGCAATGGCGGCACCTCTGCTCGGCCCTTTGCTGTGCTGCTCGCTCGAGCTCTAGCCCGCCGCTGTCCGGGAAGGGTCTGCGCACTACCTGTTGCCAGCCCGTTTCGCTGGACCACCTCGACTGGAAAGCCAAGCCTGGCTCTCGACAGCCTCCCCCGCAATTCTCGAGTCTCTGCTGGATGACTGGGTGGTTGCCCGTGGTCGACGCCCGAGTCTCTGGCCTTGACCTCCAATCCACTGATCTCCAGGAACGAATCCCCGGGAGGTGATGCAGAGTTGCAGGTAGGTTCGAACTTGTCTCGTCGCCAATGTTGTGTCTGTGTATAATAAGACACAGACTGCAGGAGAACGGTACAACAGGTGTTTACTCAACGTGGCTCACACGGGAACTGATCTGTACAGATTACTACTCAGTGCTATATACAGGTGTGGTCACTGCTGGTACTGCAGTATACATGAGCTGTAAAAGATAGTTCCCCCCTTAAAGGTATATACATTACACTTGCGGTACCCCACTAGTCACAGCCTGCCATCCTGAAAAAGACTCATTTATCCCTACTCTTTGTTTTCTGTCTGTTAACCAATTCTCAATCCATGCTAGTATATTACCCACAATTCCATGTGCCCTAATTTTGTTCACCAACCTCTTGTGTGGGACCTTATCGAAGGCCTTCTGAAAATCCAAATACACTACATCTACCAGTTCCCCTTTGTCCGCTCCACTAGTTACATCCTCAAAGAACTCCAATCGATTTATCAAACAGGACTTCCCTTTCATAGATCCATGTTGACTCTGCCCAATCTTACTATTAGTTTCTAAGTGCCCAGTTATTGCATCCTTTATAATAGATTCCAGCATTTTCCCAACTACTGATGTGAGGCTAACAGGTCTGTAGTTCCTCGTTTTCTCTCTCCCTCCTTTCTTAAATAGCGGGGTTACATTTGCTTTCCTCCAATCTGCAGGAATTGTTCCAGAATCTATAACATTTTGGAAGATGACAACAAATGCGTCCACTATCCCAATGGCCACCTCTGTCAAAACCCTAGGATGTAGGTCATCCGGTCCTTGAAATTTATCGACATTTAGTCCCATTAATTTTGCTAGTACTTTTTTTTACTAATAATCATTTCTTTAAGTTCCTCATTTTTGCCACGCCCTTGGTTTTCTCATATTTCTGGGAGGTATTTTGTGTCTTCCTCCGTGAAGACAGAAACAAAGTAGTTATTTAATTTCTCAGCCATTTCCTCATTCCCCATTATAAATTCTCCCGTCTCTGACTATAAAGGACCTACATTTACCTTCGCCAGTCCTTTCCTTTTCACATACCTATAAGAAGCTTTTACAATCCGTTTTTATATTTTTCGCTAGTTTGTGCTCATATTCTATTTTCCCTTTCTTTATCAATTTCTTGGTCCCCCTTTGCTGATTTCTAAAAAGATCCCAATCCTCAGGCTGACCGCTTTTTCTGGCAACTTGATAAGCTTCCTCCTTTGACTTAATACTAGCTTTAATTTCTTTTGTTAGCCATGGTTGGATCACTTTTCCTTTTGGGTTTTTATGCCCTAGAGGAATATATGTTTGTTGCAAATTATGCATTATTTCATTGAATGTTAGCCATTGTATGTCCACCTTCATACCTTTTAGTGTAGTCTCCCAATCCACTATGGCCAACTTGTCCCTCATACCCTTGTAGGTTCCTCTGTTTAGATTGAAGACCTTAGTTTCAGATTGGACTACATCCCTCTCAAACTTAACATAAAATTCAATCATATTATGATCACTTGTCACTAAAGGCCCCTTTACCACAAGATTATTGATTAGCCCTTTCTCATTACACAGTACCAGATCCAGAATAGCCTGTTCCCTAGTTGGTTCCTCCACATACTGATCCAGGAAACCATCTCGCATGTATTCCAAGAATTCGTCCTCCACACCATTAGTAGTAATTTGATTTGCCCAGTCAATATGTAGATTGAAGTCCCCCATGATTACGGTATTGCCCTTGTTACATGCACTTCTAATCTCTTGATTGATACTGTGCCCTACATTACCACTACTGTTTGGTGGCCTATACACAACTCCCACCAATGTTTTCCACCCTTTGCTGTTTCTTAGCTCCACCCAAACTGATTCCAGTTCTACATCACAATCTGCCAAGCCAAGATCTTTTATCTCTACCATACTGATCTCATCCCTTAATAACAGTGCTATGCCACCTCCTTTTCCTTTTTGTCTGTCCTTCCTAAATGTTGAGTACTCTGGAACATTCAGTTCCCAGCTTTGGTCACCCTGCAACCATGTCTCTGTAATGGAAATTACATCATACCCATTTACTTCTATTAGTGCCATTAATTCATCCACCTTGTTGCGAATGCTATGTGCATTTAGATAAAGTGCCTTCAACTTTGCCTGTTTAATATTTTTCTGCACTCTGACCCTCTTTACTGTTGGCCTTTGTTTCTACTCCCTACTAGTTTTGCTGACTACTTTCTAACTTGCACTTCCAGCTTTGTTTCTCTCTGTTCCCAGCCCCCTGACAAACTAGTTTAAATCCTTCCCAACAGCACTAGCAAACCCCCCTGCGAGGGTATTGGTCCCGGTTCTGCCGAGGTGTAACCCGTCCAGCTTGTACAGGTCCTACCTTCCCCAGAATCGATCCCAATGCCTCAGGAATTTAAATCCCTCCCTCCTACACCATCTCTCCAGCCACGCATTCATCTGGTCTATTCTCCTATTTCTGCTCTCGCTAGCACGTGGCACTGGGAGTAATCCTGCGATTACTACCTTTGAGGTCCTGCTTTTTAATTTATTTCCTAGCTCCCTATATTCTGCTTGCAGGACCTCATCCCTCTTTCTACCTATGTCGTTGGTACCGATATGGATCACGGCCTCTGGCTGTTCACCCTCCCCTTCAGAATGTCCTGCAGCCGCTCAGTGACATCCCTGACCCTGGCACCAGGGAGGCAACATACCATCCTGGAGTCATGTCTGCGGCCACAGAAATGTCTATCTGTTCCCCTTACGATAGAATCCCCTATCACTATTGCTCTCCCACTCTTTTTCCTCCCCTCCTGTGCAGCTGAGCCACACGTAGTGCCATGGACTTGGCTCTTGCTTCATTCCCCTGAGAAACCATCTCCTCCAGCAGTATCCAAAATGGAAAATCTGTTGGAGAGGGAGATAGACCCAGAGAACTCTTGCACTACCTTCCTAGTTCTTTTATTCTGTCTGGTGGTCACCCATTCCCTTTCTGCCTGTGCACTCTTTACCTGTGGTGTGACCACGTCATTAAACGTGCCATCCACAAAGATCTCAGCCTCACGGATGCTCCACAGCTCCAGCCCCAAAACGTGGATTTCGAGCAGCTGCAGCTGGAGACACTTCCTGCACACATGTTTGCTCTGGACACTGAAAGTGTCCCTGACTTCCCACATTGCACAGGAGGAGCACTCCACGCTGCCGAGCTGCCCTGCCATGTCCTACCTTTAATTTACTCCCTTTACTTCCTCTAAATTAAAGAATATTAAATACACTAGGGGCCTTACTTCACTTTAAACACTACTCACTCTAAACTAGAGACCTTACTTTTACTTTAACGACTGGAATGTAGAAATACTCACCAGGTCCTACTTACCAATCAGCTCCTTCCCTGGTTGTGATGTCACTTTAGCGGTTTTGCAGTTGTTGTTGTTGTTTGACTGCTCCCGCTCTTAGACTCTTTCCTGGGTGTAAAGTAAGAATCAAATTCGACAGAGTGAAAAGTTAGGGAAAGCAAAGGCGAAGCAAGGGAGCTCCTTCTTCCACTTCTCATCCACTTAACTCCCTCACTCACCCAACTCTCAGCACTCTGTTCAAACCACACTCACTGCAGATCGCACTGCGAAGCCTGCTTTTATAGGCCTAGTTTCCCTACTTAACTGCCTTCAGCTGCTCTGAATTATCCTCTGCCTTCTCCGGGGCTGCCGACTCCTTTCAGGTCCGCTGTCCTCGGCCTCCCGCGCTCTTTATCCTCTGCCTTCTCCGGGGCTGCCGACTCCTTTCAGCTCTGCTGTCCTCGGCCTCCTGCGCGCTTTATCTTCTGCCTTCTCCGGGGCTGCCGACTCCTTTCAGGTCAGCTGTCCTCAGCCTCCCATGTCTTTAGTTTCTCTCCTATCTCCCCTCATTCCCTCTCTGAGCTCATTTCATCCATGAGACCCACCTCCTGCTCCCTCGACCCTATTCCCACTAAACTGCTGACCCTTGAGACCCTTCCCAGCTCCCATATTAGTTGATATTGTTAACGGTTCTCTCTCCTCAGGTACTGTCCTCTCTCCTTCAAATCTGCCATTATGACCCCTCTCAAAAAACTAACCCTTGACTCTTCTGCCCTTGCCAACTACCGCCCCCTCTACAACCTCCCTTTTCTCTCCAAAGTCCATGAACATGTTGTCACCTCCCAAATCCGTGCTCATCTTTTCTGCAACTCCATGTTTGATTCCCTTCAATCAGGTTTCCGCCCCGCCACAGTAACTTATCAAAGTCACAAATGACATCCTATGTGACTGTGACAAAGGTAAACTATCCCTCCTCGTCCTTCTTGACTTGTCTGCAGACTTTGACACGGTTGACCACTCCATCCTTCTCCAACACCTCTCCACCGTCGTCCAGCTGGATGGGACTGCATTCGCCTGGTTCCATTCTTATCTATCTAATCGTAACCAGAGAATCACCTGCAATGGCTACTCTTCCCGCTCTCGTACCATTACCTCTGGTGTCCCCCAATGTTCTATCCTTGTCCCCCTCCTATTTCTGATCTACATGCTGCCCCTCAGCGACATCATCTGAAAACACAGCGTCAGTTTCCACATGTAAGCTGACGACACCCAGCTCTACCTCTCTCGACCCCTCCACTGCTTGTCCAACATCCAATACTGGATGAGCAAAAATTTCCTCCAACTAAATATTGGGAAGACCAAAGCCTTTTCTTTGGTCCCTGCCCAAATTTCATTCCCTAGCCACCGACTCCATCCCTCTCCCTGGCAACTATCTGAGGCTGAACCAGATTGTTCGCAGACTTGTTGTCATATTTAACCCCAAGATGAACATCCGACCACATATCCACGCCATCACTAAGACCGCCTATTTCCACCTCCGTAACATCACTCAAATCCACCCCTGCCTCAGCTCATCTGCTGCTGAAACCCTTATCCATGCCTTTGTTACCTCTAGACGTGACTATTCCAACTCACTCCTGTTATGTTCATAAATAAATAGACGTTTTCATTATGAACAGCTAGCTTAGAGCTAGTCATTTATTCAGCCATGTGGACTAGTATACAGCATCCATCTTGACTGCTGCCTTGTGGGTAGCCTAGTGCCTCATGGGTAGCCCCACTCTTATATACATACAGCTCCACCTAGTGTACCATTCTAGAATGACATGTTACTGATCATTACATCCCCCTTTCTTTGAGGTTAAACAAAATCAATATCAATCAATATCAATCAACTTTCAAGAAACACGACAAAGATGATATCAGTAACACTTTTGTTAGTGCTCTATAAACATAAACATTTTCACAACAGTCAACACATTTTCAAAGCTTTACTTTATAATCAAAGATTAGGTCTATCAGGCTTTTTTACTTCACGTGTGGATCTTCTCAGCACAGGTAAGTCTGATGTGTTTTCATGAGAGCCTGTATGTGTGTTTCTGTTAGATTGTTCTGGTGGTGAGTCACAACATTCAGTTGCGGCATTGTCATCGATTTGCTCTTGGATAGTTTCTTGTGTTTTGGTGTTTCTGACATGTCTCACATATGCCTATCATGTTCTCAATGTCCTTATTTATGCCAAGCCAATAAACAGTGTCTCTTGCTCTCCTTTTGCATTTTTCAATTCCGAGGTGTCCCTCATGAATCCTTTTGAGCATGTCTTGACGTAGAGCCTGTGGAATGACTATTCTGTTCTGTTTTAGTAATAGTCCACTTGCGACACTCAACTCTGACCTGATGTGAAAGTACTTTGGGCAGGAACCTTTTGGCCAACCATGATGAATGTTCTCTATTACTGTTTGTAACACTGTGGCCTAGAAATTCAGTAAGGTCCCGCCAGGTCTTTAGCGCCCGAAATTTAGCGCTCGCCCAGATTCCCGTAGCGCCAGCCTGAAATTCAGTTGCGGCGCCCCAAGACGGAGGCGGGCGCTATTGCAGGGTTTGGCCGCCTCGCTTGGGGCGATGAAAGTCAATTGCAGGCGTCCAGCTGCCGCTGCGGCACCCGATGCGGTGCGGCAGGCTGGGGTACTGCAGGCCTCCTCCTTCTCTTAAGGAGGAGCTGCCTGCAGCCGTGAGATCGCCGCTGGATTCCCCCGGCAAATGAGCCCGGCACCACGGAGAAGTGCCGGGCTCGCGGGAGTCAGACACCAATGCCGCGGGGGGGTGGTGCAGGAGTCCGGGGAGGGAGGTGCGGCCAGGCGGCCGCCGGGAAAGTGGCCGACCGCCTGTCCACCTTTATGCGCCGGCCTCTCGGAGCTGCAAGGCCCCGTTTTTCAAACGCTGTTTGCGGCCGCCACGGGCGAGGCGGCCGCAACTGAATTTGGCAGTCGGCACGGAATCGCATTGGAACCGGGGTGCTGCGCACACCGATGATGTCATCGGTGCTGGTGCAGCGCTACCAGCTAACGCCGATGTTAGGGACCAACTGAATTTCGGGCGCTAAAAAACTTCCGGCGCAAACCACTCTTTAGCCAATAAGTGGGCGCAAACGCGACTGAATTTCTAGGCTTGTATCTTTTACTGTTTCTTCTGCTATTTGCTTTGATTTTGTGTCTGACACGGGCAGCGCAGCAGTGACCATACTCACATGAACATCCACGTCTTCCTCAGTAGAGCTCACATGACTCATTGTGGGTGCTCGGGATAGTGCATCTGCTAACACTATGTGTTTGCCTGGTGTGTAGATCAGTTCAAAGTCATATATTTGCAGCTTCATCATGAGTCGTTGAATCCTTGGAGACATCTCATTCAGATTTTTTTTTATGATGGCAACCAGTGGGCTGTGATCTGTCTCAACTGAGAAGGTGGGAAGTCCATATATGTAGCCATGGAACTTTTCTAGTCCGACTACCAAGCCTAGACATTCCTTTTCAATCTGGGCGTATCGACACTCAGAATCAGTCATAGACCTGGAGGCATAGGCAACAGGCTTCCAATCTTCACCCTCTGCTTGTAGCAAGACCGCGCCTAGGCCATCTTTTGATGCATCCGTTGACACTTTGATTCTCTTTGTTGGGTCAAAGAAGGTGAGTACAGGTGAGGTTGTCAGCACTGTTTTGAGGTTCATCCACTCTTGTTCATGTCTTTCTGTCCATGTGAACTCATTTGTTTTATGTAGCAGGTCTCGCAGACAGGTTGTCTTGGCTGACAAGTTTGGAATGAACTTTCCAATGAAGTTTATCATCCCCATGATGCATAGCACTCCATTTTTGTCAGTGGGTCGGGGCATGTCGAGTATGGCGTTTACTTTTTCCATATCTGGCTCTATTCCTTTACCAGATAGATTATCTCCTAGGAAAGTGACTTCCTGGATGCCAAACTGACACTTGGCTTTGTTGAGCTTCAGTCCATTCTGGCGTATGCTCTGCAGCACTTTAGTCAGTCTCTCATTGTGTTCTTTCAGTGTGGAGCCCCAGATGATGATGTCATCAACATAGACCCGAACTCCTTCCAGGCCTTCAATTATGTGTTCCATCGCTCTATGAAAGATTTCAGATGCAGATATTATCCCGAAAGGCATTCTGAGGAAACAATACCTGCCAAATGGTGTGTTGAAGGTACAGTATTTGGTGCTCTCTTCATCCAGTTTTAGTTGCCAAAATCCTTGTGAGGCATCGAGCTTTGTGAAGTATCTGGCACCTAACATTTCACTGGTGATTTCTTCTCGCTTGGGAATCTGGTAGTGTTCACGTTTTATGTTTGCATTTAAGTCCTTTGGATCCATGCATACTCTTAGATCATTGTTCTTTTTCTTTACACATACCATGGAGTTAACCCAGTCTGTTGGCTCTTCAACTTTCCTGATGACTCCTAGTGTGGTCATTCTGTCCAGTTCATTCTTGAGCCGGTCACGCAGGGGTGCTGGAACTCTCCGTGGAGCATGTACCACTGGCTGAGCATCCTCCTTTAGCTGGATCTTGTAAGTGAATGGTAGAACTCGAAATCCTTTGAACACATCCTGGAAATTACTCACTACAGAATCCACTGAGTCATCTGGTCTGCTTATGGCACAGTTTATACGGTAGACTCTCTTGACCAGTTCTAAGTCCTCACAAGCTTTGTCACCTAGCAGTGAATCAAGTCCTTCAGCCACAACAGAAAACATGAGATGATGCACTTTGTCTTTGACTGTCACTTTAAGTCTGCATACACCTAAGCTATCTATTTTCTGTCCATTATAGTTCTTCAATAGTACTGACTTTTTCTGTATTTTGGGCTTTTCTTTCATATTTTTAATGTCACTCATACTGATTAAGTTTGCTTTTGCCCCAGTGTCTAGTTTCAATGTAACTAATGCTCCATTTACCTGCAGTGGCATCATCCATTTGTCCTCTTTTACTGCATTAACTTTATGTTCAGCATTGTCCATTCCTGAGGGCTGCACATTTTCTGTATCCTTTTCTATATTGTCACATGACACCATTCCTACAGAAAATGTCTCACTTAAATCAGTGTCCTCAATCACATTGACTTGTTGCCCTTTCTTTGTTTTTACTTTTGAAAAGCATTGTTTGGCAAAGTGATTCTTTCCATTACATTTTGTGCACATTTTTCCAAACGTTGGGCATTGTCGTGACTGGTGTTTGTAAACACAGCGTTTACAATTAAAAATTCCTTCCTCCGATTGCTTTTCATTTCTGTTCTGCCCACGTTTCTTCCCTTTGTAGGACACAGCACCGACAGCAGCACTATCACTTACTACAATCGCATTATTATTAATTTCACTGAAAGTCTTCGCGTGCTTTTGAGCTAGCTCACTGGCTTGGCATATTTTTACAGCATTTTCCAATGTTAGTTCGGTTTCTCTCAACAGACGTTCCCTGACCTTTTTATCATGAATACCAAACACAATCTGGTCACGAATCATGGATAATTTCAGTTCAGAGAAATTACATGTCTGTGCTTTCAGTTTCAGATCGGTCACAAAGCTATCAAAAATCTCATTTTGCTGCTGTGTCCGTGAACGGAACACGTATCTCTCATAGGTCTCATTCTTTTTGGGAGAACAATGTGTATCAAATTTCTTTAGCACATCGTCCAGTTTTTCTCTGTCCTCCTCTTGATCAAATACAAATGTATTAAATACCTCTATCGCCTGCGGGTCTGCAACTGTGAGCAGTAATGCTATTTTCCTTGCGTCTGGCTTTGTACCGAACCCGATGGCAGCAATGTAGAGTTCGAATTGTTGTTTGAAAGTCCGCCAATTGCAGTTGACATTCCCCGTGAGTTTCAAACCCTCCAGTGGCTTCAAAGTCTCCATGTCGCGTTTCACAATATTCAGCAGATTTTACCAATCCTGGTACCATGTTATGTTCATAAATAAATAGACGTTTTCATTATGAACAGCTAGCTTAGAGCTAGTCATTTATTCAGCCATGTGGACTAGTATACAGCATCCATCTTGACTGCTGCCTTGTGGGTAGCCTAGTGCCTCGTGGGTAGCCCCACTCTTATATACATACAGCTCCACCTAGTGTACCATTCTAGAATGACATGTTACTGATCATTACAACTCCCGGCCAGTCTCCCACAATCTACCCTCTGTAAATTTGAAGTCATCCAAAACTCTGCTGCCCGTGTCGTAACTCGCACCAAGTCCCGTTCACCCATCATCCCTGTGCTCGCTGACTTACATTGGCTCCTGGTTAAGCAACACCTCGATTTTAAAATTCTTATCCTGGTTTTTAAATCCCTCCATGGCCTTGCCCCTCCCTATCTCTGTAATCTCATCCAGCCCACAACCCTCTTGTGATTACATAGGATTACATGGGATATACAGCACAGAAACCGGCCATTCGGCCCAACCAGTCCACGCCGGCGTTTATGATCCACTTGAGCCTCCTCCGGTCTTTCTTCATCTAACTCTGTCAGCATAACCCTCTATTCCCTTCTCCCTCATATGCTTATCTAGCCTCCATTTAAATGTATCTATACTATTCAAATTCAACCACTCCCTGTGGTATCGAGTTCCACATTCTCACCACTCACTGGGTAAAGAAGTTTGTTCTGAATTCCCTATTTGATTTTTTGGTGACTATCGTATATTGATGGTCTCTAGTTTTGCTCTTCCCCACAAGTGGACACACTCTCTCTGTGCCTACTCTATCAAAACCTTTCATAATTTTAAAGATGTCTATTAGGTTAGCCCTCAGCCTTCTCTATTCTGGAGAAAAGATGCCCAGCCTATTCATCCTTTCCCAATAGGTATATTCTTGCATTTCTGGTACCATCCTTGTAAATTTTTTTGCGCCCTCTCCAGTGCATCTATATCCTTTTTATAATATGGAGACCAGAATTGTACACCGTACTCCAAGTGTGGTCTAACCAAGGTTCGATACAAGTTTATCTGTGCTCCTCTAATTCTGGCCTCTTGAGCATCCCCGATTATAATCGCTCTACCAGTGATGGCCTTGCCTTCTGTTGCCTAGGCCCTAAGCTCTGGAATTCCCTCCCTAAACCTCTCCACTTCTCTACCTCTCTTTCCTCCTTTGAGATGCTCATTAAAACCTCTCTGACCAAGCTTTTGGTCACCTGCCCTAATATCTTCTTCTGTGTTTCGGTGTCAAATTTTGTTTTATAATGATCCTGTGAAGTGCCTTAGGTCATTTTACTATGTTAAAGGCACTATATAAATACAAGTTGGTGTTGGTGTTGTTGGAACAGTGGAATTTCCATGTTGGCCATTTTAGTTGCTGCAAGCAAAATAGCAGGTGCAAGCAAGGCAATTGTAAAATGAATTTGGAAAAAAGTCTTACAATGCAAAACATCTGACCTAAACAGCAACAAAAATTAATGCTACAATAATAAAGCAAATTAATAAACATGACGAGCAAAAAAAAACTAACTTGCAAAGCTAAAAGTGCAAAATGATACCATGCAGAAGCCTAATCCTGTAGGCCAAGCCATCTATATATGCTTTGTCCATTTGAAATGGTTGAGCAGTACTGAACAGCTGTCTCCCAGTGTGGGGCGACTTTTCATAATTTTTCAATCTGCAATCAGGCTTGCACTGGCCAATGACATAGCCTTAAGTAGCCTAACTTTTTTTTAATGCAAAGCATGGCCCACTACGATTTGGGTGTGCTAGCTATGAGCCTTATTTTGTGACCTGTACTCCTAGCCAGTGAGGCTCCATGCCGCCAACACACCCTTGTCACATAATCTCTCATATGTAGAATGAATCTTCGCCATGGGGTTCCCTCAGCCTCCTGGATGGAACTGTAACTGCTTCTGGAATGTATGATCCATTTTGGAAATTTTTCTCCTAAGATCCTGACAAACTTACATTATTCATGTGACGGGTACCCTGATGTACCATAGAAAGAAAGAACTTACATTTATACAGCACCTTCTACAACCTCAGGATGTCCTGAAGCGTTGCACAGCCAGTGAAGTACTTTTGAAGTGTTGTCAATTTGCGCACAGCAAGGTTCCACAAACAGCAATGAGATAAATGACCAGATAATTCTGTTTTAAGTGATGTTGGTTGCGGGATAAATGTTGTCCAGGACACCACTACTCTTCTTCGAATAGTGCCAAGGAATCTTTTATGTTCACCTGAGAGGGAAGACGGGTTTAACATCTCATCCAAAAGGCAGCACCTCTGGTAATGCAGCATTCCCTCAGTACTGCACTGAAGTGCCAGCCGAGATTATGTGCTCAAGTCTCTGGAGTGGGACTTGATGCCACAACCTCCTGACTCAGAGGTAAGAGTGCTGCCACTGAGTCAAGGCTGATGCCTGGGAATACACCAGGGAATCATAGGGTGTTACAGTGCATTAACAGGCACTGAGCCCATCAAGTCTGTGCTGCTGTTTTCCTCCACAAGTGACTTAGTCGACTCCAATTCCCTTGTTGTTCCTCATACTTTTTAATAGTCTTTATTTTCCAAGTAATTATTTTTATAGAATTTATGGAATTTACTTTAATAGCTGTTGTGTCAGAGCATTGGGTCTCAGTCCCCGAATACCTCGATTAAAAAATGTTCATTCTCATGTTCAAATCCCTCCATGGCTTTGCCCCTACTTAACTCAGTAACCTCCCGTAGTCCGACAACACTCCAAGTACTTTAGTTCCTCCAACTCTGGCCTCTTGTGCATCACCCACTTCCTTCACTCCACCACTGGTGGCCTTGCCTTCACCCATCTAGGCTCCAAGCTCTGAAATTCCCTCCCTAAACCCCTCTCTCCTCCCCTTTAAGGCCCTCCTTAAAACTTACCTCTTTGACTAAGCTTTTGGTCACTTGTCCTAACGTCGCCTTTGGATTGGTGTAAATTTTTGTCTGATTACGCTCCTGTGTAGCCCTTCAGATACTTTACTATGTTAAGGGTGCTATATAAATGCAAGTTGTTGCTGTTGAGAATTGCACATTCTAATGGCCCTCTATGTAACTTTTTTTTTAACCTCCCCGTTCATTCTTTCTGTGACCTGTCGTTACTGTCTTGCTGAACAATGGAAACAATCTATCATTATTTACCTTATCATAAACAATGTTGCCTATATATTTTTTTCGTGCACGGCCCCTTTAAATTTGATGCGCAGCCGCGCACCTTAGGGGAATCATTGGTCAGAACCCTTCATAATCTTGAAGCTGTCTATCAGGTCACCCTCCAACTTCTCAAATCTTTCTTCATAACTGTAACCCCTTGCCCCATTAGGTGTGAAAGTGTAATTATATCTTCCATGTACATATTGTATGTGCAGCTGTTCAATAAGTATATATTCAGAATAATGCATTACTGAAAACTGATGTAATAAGTAGATAGGATATAGAACTTTTGCAAAATGCGTGTGTGTAAATCCTCTGTACTGATGCATGACCACGCCCCTTATCTGTGTACAGTAGAACAGTAAGGTCAGTTGTTTTCATTCATGTGATTATGCATTACAACACAAATCGACCTTTATTGCAATAGCTAAAGCTAAATGAAGGCCTGGACTGAGTGTGATGAACCTTTGCAGTTAAGTCCACTAGGTCATGATTTAGTAATTGCTGTTTCGCTAAAATGGGCTTAATTGTTGTTGTTTGGCTACAGGTGTTAAAAAGAATTAACCACCCCGTTAAAGTTGTGTGGAAAAATGTGAACTGTTCAACAACGTTTATATGCGAACTCACACATCATCTGCATGGTGTTAGCTGGGCATTTAACTTATCAGCAGGATGATTATCAAGCCCAGTATTCTTTCACTGTAACATTTGTATTTAATTGCCTACACAAAGCCTTTTACAATTATTGCCTTGCAATTTAAATTTTATATCCGATTTGATTAACTTTAAACACAGTAGTTAGATGTATTTTCCATAGTTATTGTGGAGTAGTGTTCTCATTACGTGTTTTAGTTCTGTTCCAAAGTATATTTAGCCAACCTGTGTGTCCAGTCCGAGAGGCCAACTCACAAAATCCTTATACCTGCCAACATTCCAATCTCAGCAGGAGACTCCTGATACTTACTTTGTTTCTTGGTTGAAATTCTGTTTAGTTACCATAAAGAATAATAATGCAAAAGCCATGAACCCCAGAATCTGCAGATTTCATATTTTCAAGTCTTTCATTTTACACAAATAAAACAAAGCTGTAGAATGATGCCATCATGTGATTAACATTGGTAACTGCATCACAATAACATTTGGTGGGGGAAAGGGATGAAAGATACCTGTAAATGGAATTTTCAGTTAGCTGGAGATTTTTCAATTTAGTATTCCTTTGTTCTCTAATCCAGTCATCACCATGGGTGTTCATTCAGCGGCAGTTGTAGAACAAAAGGCAGTGATATTACAGAATAAAATTAAATTCCTCCCACATCCCTGTAAAATCCAGGGCGATGATCTAACCTCAATCTCAAGCCGCTGCCCAAGCATTAAAGTGAATGCAATTACCAAATGTCCTGCACCAGTAAAAATAAAGGCCGCAAAATTCCCCATAGTAGCGCCTCCGTTAATGCCGATTTACTTGAAAAAATGGTGGTCGTCTCACTTCCGCCCGCTTCCAGCATGGGATACGGCAGCCGCCATTCTGCAGTTGCCTGCGCGCACCTCTCCAACATAAATGTGCAGATTGTGATGTCAATTGGCATGCAATGCCTGAATTGACACACGACTGCGATTTTGGACATCGTCACACACCATAATGCCCTCTCCTAACCACGCAGGAAAATCGTGTGTGCAGCAGTTGTACAGAAACGTTGTCAGCTTTTCGTAAAAGGACACACATCTTTCAGGTAAGTTTCGATTTCAGCTTTTGGACTTTTTAAAATATTTTATTGAAGTAGTGGCTTGGTGCAATACATTAAAAAAAATTGTTAAAGAGTGCAGGGAGTGCTGCTGGATGCTTGTAAGGCCTTGGATGTTAAAGGAAGGCCTTGGAGAAGACCACTTGCTCAAAGTCATAAGAACATAAGACGTAGGAGCAGGAGTAGGTCATTTGGCCCCTCGAGCCTACTCCGCATTCAATAAGATCATAGCTGATCTGATCTTGGCCTCAACTCGACTTCCCTGCCCGCTCTCCATAACTATGGACTCCCTTATCGTTCAAAAATCTGTCTATCTCCACCTTTAATATATTCAATGACCCAGCCTCCACAGCTCTCTGGGGAAGAGAATTCCAAAGATTCACGACCCTCAGAGAAGAAATTCCTCCTCATTTCCGATTTAAAAGGGTGCCCCCTTATTCTGAAATTATGCCCACTAATTCTAGATTCCCCCATGAGGGGAAACATCCTCTCTGCATCTACCCTGTCAAGCTCCTTCAGAATCTTATATGTTTCAATAAGATCCCCTCTCATTCTTCTAAACTCTAATGAGTATAGGCTCAACCTGCTCAACCTTTATTCATAAGACAACCCCTTCATCTCCGGAATCAACCTCATGAACCTTCTCTGAACTGCCTCCAATGCAAGTATATCCTTCCTTAAATAAGGAGTCCTGCGGGCTCTAGTTGCATTTCCCCTTGGGCTGCAACATCACAAGGAGATGAAGCAGAGGCAGCAAAGGAGACAAGCTGCTTGCAGAGGGAAGAGGAAGAAACAGAAGAGGGTGAAGCAGAAAAGGAAGCAGAAGAGGAAAAAGAGAAGAGCAGGAAGCAGAAGGAAGGCGGCAACCCAGACAGCCTCTTTCTGGCCGGGATATCTGAGATTGAATCATCCGCCTGTGGTACCAGTGACCACAACTCCAATTCCCCTTTCAACATTTGTCCCGCACCTTACTTTCCCTCTTACTGCCCATCACAGCGTCCCCTTGACCAAAATGCTGAAATAAAAGCCACCACAAAGCAAACTTTCCAATCAAACTTTATCCATATATGCATGCAATATTGCTTAAAAAAAATCAACTATTCACCCTTGTACATTCCTTTAATGAGTGTCTTGCGTGTGGCTTTGTCTATCAACAACAACAACAACTTGTATTTACATAGCATCTTTAACATAGTAAAACGTCCCAAGGTGCTTCACAGGAATATTATAAGACAAAAAATTTGACACTGAGCCTCATAAGGAGAAATTAGGGCAGGTGACCAAAAGCTTTGTCAAAGAGGTAGGTTTTAAGGAGTGTCTTAAAGGAGGAAAGAGAGGTAGAGAGGCGGACAGGTTTAAGCAGGGAATTCCAGAGCTTAGGGCCTCGGCAACAGAAGGCACGGCCACCAATGGCTGAGCGATTATAATCAGGGATGCTCAAGAGAGCAGAATTAGAGGAGCGCAGATATTTCAGGGGGTTGTGGGACTGAAGGAGATTACAGAGATAGGGAGGGGCGAGGCCATGGAGGGATTTGAAAACAAGGATGAGAATTTTGAAATCGAGGCACTGCTTAACCGGGAGCCAGTGTAGGTCAGCGAGCACAGGGGCGATGGGTGAACAGGACTTGGTGCGAGTTAGGACACGGGCGGCTGAGTTTTGGATCACCTCAAGTTTACGTAGGGTAGAACGTGGGAGGCCAGCCAGGAGTGTGTTGGAATAGTCAAGTCTAGCGGTAACAAAGGCATGGATGAGGGTTTCAGCAGCAGATGAGCTGAGGCAGGGGTGGAGATGGGCAATGTTACGGAGGTGGAAATAGGCGGTCTTAGTTATGCTACCCCAGTGGCTGCAGCATGGCTGCTGGAAGGCTGCTGACTTTCAGTGGGGGACACTGCAGATGGCCTTGCAGGATGATCTCGAGTAGCTGGGAGTGTCAAATCGAGTGACGGGGGTTTCTTCTTCCTCTCTCACCTCTCACTCTTTCTGGTCAATCACTGGCTGAGCAGGCTGGATTTCTTGGGTGTCTGGCACAAGGGGGTTGTGGTGAGGAAAGGGGGGGAGCAAGAGCTGAATGCTTACACCATGCGCCGTTTGTACATCAGAAGAGATTGTGGGATGAGGGGAAAGCGGGATGTGAGAAGGAGGATAACGTATGAGGATACTGGCATCTTATATTCTTTCAGCCATGCCCCTGTCCCTGATTAAGGGAATGGTAGCATAGTAGTAATGTCACTGGGCTAGTAATCCAGAGGCCTGAACTAATGATCCAGAGACGTAAGTTCAAATCCCACCACAGCAGCTGGGGAAGTTAAATTCAGTTAATTAAATAAATCTGGAATAAAAAGCTTGTATCAGTAATGGTAACCATGAAACTATTGGACTGTCGTAAAAAACCATCAGGTTCACTAATGTCCTTTAGGGAAGGAAATCTGTCGTCCTTACCCGGTCTGGCCTATATGTGACTCCAGACCCCCACAGCAATGTTGTTGACTCTTAACTGCCCTCTGAAATGGCCTAGCAAACCACTCAGTTGTAACAAACCGCTATGAAACAAAATAATAAAAATGAAACCAGACGGACCACCCGGCATTAACCTCGGCACCGGCTACGTACACGGCAATGGCACACCCAGCCCAGTCAACCCTGCAAAGTCCTCCTCACCAACATCTGGGGACTTGTGCCAAAATTGGGAGAGCTGTCCCACAGACTCGTCAAGCAACAGCCTGACATAGTCATACTCACAGAATCATACCTTTCAGCCAATGTTCTAAACTCCTCCATCACCATGAGTGGCCCTGGGAGTTCTCAACATTGACTCCGGACCCCATGAAGTCTCATGGCTTCAGGTCAAGCATGGGCAAGGAAACTTCCTGCTGATTACCACCTACCACCCTCCCTCAGTTGATGAATCAGTACTCCACCTTGTTGAACACCACTTGGAAGAAGCACTGAGAGAAGCAAGGACACAAAATATACTCTGGGTGGGGGACTTCAATGTCCATCACCAAGAGTGGCTCGGTAGCACCACTACTGACTGAGCTGGCCAAGTCCTGAAAAACATAGCTGCCAGTCTGGGCCTGCGACAGGTGGTGAGAGAACCAACACGAGGGAAAACCTACTTGACCTCGTCCTCACCAATCTACCTGTCGCAGATGCATCTGTCCATGACAGTATTGGTAGCAGTGACCACCGCACAGTCATTGTGGAGACAAAGTCCTGTCTTCACACTGAGGACACCCTCCATCGTGTTGTGTGGCACTACCACCGTGCTAAATGGGATAGATTCAGAACAGATCCAGCAGCTCAAAACTGGGCATCCGTGAGGTGCTGTGGGCCATCAGCAGCAGCAGAATTGTATTCCACCACAATCTGTAACCTCATGGCCCGGCATATCCCTCACTCTACCATTACCATCAAGCCAGGGGACCAACCCTGGTTCAATAAGGAGTGTAGAAGGGCATGCTAGGAGCAGCACCAGGCATACCTAAAAATGAGGAGCCAACCTGGGGAAGCTGCAACACAGGACTACATGCATGCTAAAAAGCGGAAGCATCATGCTATAGACAGAGCTAAGCGATCTCATAATCAACGGATCATATCAAAGCTCTGCAGTCCTGCCACATCCAGTCGAGAATGTTGGTGGACCATTAAACAACTAACAGGAGGAGGCTCCATGAATATCCCCATCCTCAATGATGGTGGAGCCCAGCACGTGAGTGCAAAAGACAAGGCTGAAGCGTTTGCAACCATCTTTAGCCAGAAGTGCCGAGTGGATGATCCATATCGGCCTCCTCCTGAGGTCCCCACCATCACAGAAGACAGTCTTCAGCCAATTCGATTCACTCCACGTGATATCAAGAAATGGCTGAGCACACTGGACACAACAAAGGCTATGGGCCCCGACAACTTCCCGGCTATCGTGCTGAAGACTTGTGTTCCATAACTAGCCGCGCCTCTAGCCAAGCTGTTCCAGTACAACTACAACACTGGCATCTATCCGACAATGTGGAAAACTGCCCAGGTATGTCCTGTCCACAAAAAGGACAAATCCAATATGGCCAATTACCGCCCCAAGAGTCTACTGTCAATCATCAGCAAAGCAAAACACTATCATCTCAATAAATACAAAGGGAGAACAATAAATACAAAGCACGCAAGAAGAGAGGCTGAGAGAAAGCTTAGCAATTTCCAGCAAACAGATCACTGCAGCAAAGGTGAATAGAAGGAAGGCATTAGGAACAGACATCATGCTGTCTACCACAGACTGTAGGGCATGTGCTCAAACCCGAGTTGTAGATAAGATTCAGCTGAGGCAGCAATCAGGAAACAGATGGTTTGGAGCCAGTTTTCGACCTACTTTCCATCCTAATGCTGTACTGGATTAAACCATAACCATGGACTTTCAAACCATGGCCATGTCCCTGTAATCCTTGAATGAAGGATGTCAGTAACAGGCTTGGTACCAGTGAGCTGGCTAAAGGTAAGTGTAGGGGGACAAAATACAGCTGACAGCCTAAAGTCCAGAAAACATAGAAATTCTTGGACTAATGAACTTACCCTTAAAAAAAAAAGGTATTTGTGGAAGCCCACAAATCTCAGAATAGGTCCATAAGCAAGGCTACTCTTTTCATGCCACAAGAAAATGTCTCTGAAATGTGCTCCTAGAAAATATTAGGGAAGTTGATAATAAAATCATGATTCCAGATATGTAATTATAGTTTTCCTCATTGAACACTAGTTTTTTTCCTGTGTTACAACTCTCATTAACAGTTGCTAAACTAGGAGCACGAATAGAAACCCTTCTTGCACACGCTAACTGAGGTTATAGCTGTTTGGGAAGATATCAGACCAAAGGGCAGGATATCATACACATAGTGGTCTGCATTAATCAAGGATTTGTTAAAATAAAAACCACTGATGCAAATTGGGACTGTTTTGCAAATTCTTTGATTATTGCAAACCTGGAAATAAGAACCTAGCCAGATTTTCTTTGGCTAATTAATACCTTGACTATAACAGAACTGGAAACACAAGTACCATCACAGTCTGGCATCAAGACAAGGGTCGAACCTAAGATTTGAGAGGCTTGTTTTGGGATAATGGACTTTTGCCACCTCGAGGAGGTCACATATGTTGTACAATCCAAACTAAAAAGCTTTTCTCCCTCAAGAGAGGTTGGCCACATGGAAAGATTTTGGGATGAAAATTTGTCCGGGCCCGTTTTCCGGCCCAGATTAATTAACGCACGCCTGAAGTAAGCGGCCTGAGGATCGATAGAAATTGGTCCTCGGGCCTAACCTGCATAGTCTGAGCAAACTGCCGACTTTGGACACACCTCCACAGGCAGCTTGTGCAACTGGAGAATCCAATTTAGGGCTGGCCCTCAGGTAAGTCCTGGGATGGAGTTTGCAAGCGCAACACTTGTGAAGTCAGAGGAGCACTCCTGCTCCTCCTGGCTCCATAGGAAGGGTTTAAAAAAGAATTCCATACTTAATTTTAGTTGGTGGCCATGGGGACCACTGAAGAATCCTCAGCGGGGCTGGTCCGACACCTGCTGATCGGGAACTAATTTCGCCAAAGGGTCCTCAACAGGCATTAGGCTCCTAATTAACATACTCGAGGAATCCAATGCCTGTTTAGGCATCTGCCTCGTACATTTAGCAGTGGAACCAACGCCTGTACACATAGGGCGCAGACTGTCCTACTGCTAAACTGGTATGCACTGCACCCGAAGAACAGGCGTAACACATACCAATTTCTAAGTAGGCCCGCGTTTCCACTCCAGGCCAAAGCAAAAACCCCAGCAGATCTCCCGATCGGGAAGTGTAAAATGAAGTGAAATCTAATTCTGCTAGGATTCTGCTTTGTTTTTAGGTCCTGCCATTTTTTGTCTGGCGGGTGGGCTGATATTGCACGCACCCCGTACATGACAAGAGGCAATGCAACTATCGTCAGGTGAGAGCCAGCAGGAGTTCACTTGAGGCCTCTGGAAAGGCTCCACAAGCTCTGCAGACAAGGGCAATCAATCACAGAGGAGATCGATAACTTTTGCCATCTCTGCAAATGGCTCCCTTTGGTGCAGAATTTTTTGTATGCCGCTGATTCTTCAGCAAAGGAATGGTCTCAGGATGACCTATGGCGAAGCGGCCCACAGCCACTCTGGATTTAAAGGAGGAACAAGAGTTCTGGTGGATGTGCTTGCATCTTAGGCATTTGCCTCCCACCTGCAATTGGCCCAGGAACTATGTTATCTGATCCAGGCACAACTACTTGGGCATGTCTGAAGTGATCCGTGTTTGTTGCTCTAGCTTCAGCAAGGACAATCTCAGAGTTGGGCTGTCTACTTGAGCCGGGCCAGCGGACTATATCTAGCACAGGGGTAGCCCTGCCTGTTACTATGAAAGTTACAACATTGAACTTTTATGCCACCAGGTTCTTTCAAACCACAACTGGTGACATTTACCACATCTGTCAGACAGCAGTCCACCAATGCATCAAGCATGTCACTGAAGCCTGGTTTGCCAGTGGCAACATTTCAATCAATTTCAAGATACAAAGCAGGCAACAACTCAAGAGGACGCAGCACTTCTACCAGGTGGCTGGTTTAACTAATGGACAGAATCTCACTGATGGCACTCATAGAAGTAACAAAAGGGTATGGCTGCATCTAGGAAACAGCAACATTAACATTATTAGGTTTGATACAAAGATTTTGAAAAGCAGTGGTAACAGTCAAAGATGAAGACACCTCACTGGACAAAAGCTAATTTTAACGAGTTAAATAGAGAACTAGCTACAACAACTTGTACTTGTATAGAGCCTTTAACATAATAAAACGCCCCAAGTCATTTCAAAGGAGCGCAAATCTGAAAAAAAAAAATTGACAAAGGAGACATTAGGACAAGGGACCAAAAGCTTGTTCAAAGTGGTATGTCTTAGTGAACTTCTTAAAGGAAAGAGATGGAGAGGTTTAGCCTAGATAAACTGGAAAGAAAAAGTTGCAGATAGGACTGTGGGCAACTAAGGGAAATGTTTGGGGTAAATTCGTCACCTTAGCGCCGGTTGTTAAGGCCGATTTCATCAAAAAAATGGCGGCTGCCTCGCTTCTGCCCACGATCATATGGCAGCCGCGATTTTGGCCAGGTCGGCAGTACGACCAATGCCTGCGTTCGCTAGAAAATTGGTAATGAGGCAGATCGTGACGTCAATCAGTGTGCAAATGTTGATTTGGCGCACGAGCTGCCATTTTCAACGTTGCCGCTCCATTCAACGCCCTCTCCAAAACACGAACAGCTGAACATGCATTCAACGACACAAGGGACCCCCCCTCACACCAGCAGTATTTAAAGGGATCATCAACAACTTGCAGGTGACTTGCTTTTTGATTTCTACTGGCTCTGTGTAAGTTTGTGCAACTGTTTAGAGCTTTCTACAGTTACTTAAAGTTGGTGAGGTAACAGGGAGTGGTGCTGTAAGTGGAGAAGGCCTTGCTTCTGAATTCAAGGGTTCTGCTCAGACCACTTGCTCCCAGTCATGGGGGCTCTACACGCAGTCCTCCTCGTGCTGGAGTATGACAGGGAGATGGAACAGAGGCAACAAAGAAGAGGACAAGTTGCTCGCAGAGGGGAGAGGAGGAGGGGCAGGAGGGCTCTGAGCAGGAGGCCTTACCCACCTAGGGTCTTCTACCTCTACTTAAGCCAGGAGCAGTGTACTCGGAGGCTCTGCTTCACCAAGGATGTGGTCACAGAACTCTGTCCTATTCCTGTTTCTATGTAATGATTACCTGTTGCTTGAAAGCACTTCCTAATGAATATATAAATGTGCGCTTTGGTGGGCTAGTTTGTGATATTAAACCTTGAGGGTAACAGAAACCAATTTAAGAATAATAATGTCTACATGATAATAGGCAGAGTGAATATCTTGAATGTTTATTTCATGAAGAACTTGTTCAACAATAACAACTTGCATTTACACAATGCCATTAATGTAGAAAAACGTCCCAAGGTACTGCACAGAGGGGTAATCAGAAATAAATGGACGCTGGGCCAAAGATATTAGGAGGGGTGACCAAAAACGGTCAAATTGGTGAATTTTAAGGAAGATCTTAAAAGAGGTAAGGAAGGTAGTGAGGTGGAGGTATTTAAGGAGGGAATTTCTGAGCGTGGCACCTAGATGGCTAAGGGTACATCTGCCAATGGTGGGACGAAGTGGGAGGGGGATGCATAAGAGGCCAGAGTCAGACGAATGGAGAATTCTGGGGTGGGTGGGTTGTGGAGCTGCAGGAGGTTACAGAGATAGGGAGGGCCAGGGCCATGAAGGGTTTAAACATGAGGATGAGGCATTGGGGGACCCGTAGCCAACGTAGGTCAACAGGGACATGGGTGAGTGGGACTTGGTGCAGGAAAGGATATGGACAACAGGATGTTGGAGAAGCTGAAGTTTACAGAGGATGGGAGCATTACTCAAGAATGAAGCTCGTCAAAGTTCAGCAGAATATTACATCAGCTAGTTTAAGAGGCTAAACATAACGGCCTAGAAATTGGGTTTTGGCGCAGCGACGGCTTTAGCGCCGGAAGTTAGTGCCGGAGCTAAGTCGCGCTGGGCGGGCCAAAAATTCACTAGTTCTGCGCCCAAACGGCTGCCGGCGCTGCTGAAAGCTGTTTGCGCCTGAAAACTGGCGCTACGCGCTGAATTGCGGCGCTATTCCGGCGCTGCGGCGCCCGCTGCGGTGCGGCAGGTTCGGGAAGTGCAGGCCTCCTCCTTCCCTTAAGGAGGAGCTGCCTGCACCCGGCCGCGGCCCGCGAAAATCACTGTAAAAATTAGCCCGGCACCTCGGACAAGTGCCGGGCTTGCATCTGTCCCGGGGGGGGGGGGGGGGGGAAGAAGTCCGGGGAGGGAGCTGCGGCCAGGCGGCCGGCGGGAAAGCGGCCGGCCGCCGCGGGGCCTTTAATGCGCCGGCGCAAAGTCCAGTAAGGCACCTCTGCCAGAACGTTGCTTGCGGCTGCCACGGGCGAGGCGGCCGCAAGTCAATTTCGGAGTTCGGGCGGGTTACCATGGCAACCGGGACGCTGCGCACACCGATGATGTCATCGGTGCCGGCGCAGCGCTAACGGCCTAACGCCGATTTAGGGACCCACTCAATTTCCAAACTGGCCATAACTCCGGCGCTAGGCCCTCTAGCGCCTCAAAAGCGGCGCTAAGCCTACCGAATTTCTAGGCCAACATTTCAAAAATTAGACTTGGCTTATATTGAGCCTTTTATGTATACATTTTTGTTTCCCATTAAAGACTTTGTTGAGTAACCTTCCACTCCCATCCATTTCAACCTGTATTATTTTAAATGGCATATATTTAACACAATATATGCATTTGCACTTATTAAGAATAATCCATTCTTCATTTATATGATCCTTCCAATGAACAAACACTTCAAAGTTTTGAATTCAGTTCTGGCACCCGTCTCCTATTGTTATTTCATATATATTTCATTTTACTGAACATCAACTACCAATATATGAAAAAGAACATTTGTTAATGTTGACTACATCCCAAGAAAAGAACTGCATGAAGTATATTTTACACGGTGACTGCAAAAACACTGCACCAAAACATGTAATTCTTTGATGTGTAACAGATATGGAATAACAAACCAAATTTCTACTACATATCTGAAAATCAGAAAAGATTGTACTGTTTTACTTAGAAAATTTGTGTGTGAATTTAAGATGAACAAAACTGAATGGGATATGAGTAAAATAAAGTCTATAAGTTTATATTTAAAATACAATTACAAATACAGTCAAGCCCATTTAAAGTAATAACTGATAAAATGTTTAAGAGATTAAAATCTCCATGCACAAATCCTTTTACTATCTCTTTCAATGATAGCTGTCCTTGTTAACTGAATAACTGTTAAATGAATAAAACGTTTTAAATGAATTGCAGAAGTCTGTATTTATTCATTTAAGCATTGTATTGCCTTGCTAAAGCCGATCTGTTTAGCCCGTTTTGTCAATCAATGTGCTAAGCTCTTTTTACAAGCATTTGTGGCTAGGTGTCAAAATAATTTAGTAACTAATTCAGAAATGTTTTAGAGTCTTTTTCACCTCAGCAGGTGCTAGGGCTCAAATGCTTTTGGAAATCATTGTGACAAGCACTTTTGTTTAGGTGTGAAGCTCAGTTCATCAGGTGCTAATGTTCAAGCTTTGTGATCCCTATAATTTACCCATATTTTCGTGGCACACAAACCATTTGGTAACAAACTGTGGCAGAAACTCTGGGGAAATTTTGCCAGCCCTGGGGAGACAGGTATGGAGGCGGGACTGCCGGGAAAATGGCAGAAACTGGGAGCGGGTACCGAACCCGCTCCCAACCCGCCTCCATACCATCTTCCCAGGAGGCGGGTCCCTGACTCACGCAGAGACCCGTCTCCTCGAGGCGGGAAGGGGATTACAGCCAATTAACTGCCTCTTAACAGGCAGTATAAGAGGCTTATCCCCATTTTACCCCTGCAAGAGCGGGCTTCCCGACGGCTGCGAACCTCGCCAGAGCGGGCTTAACAAGGTCAATCAAGGGAAAATAGCGTGGGTTGGCTGGACGTCATTGGGGGCGGGACTGAATCCCGACAACCAGCAGTCCCACCCGCAACACGCCCCAATTGAGAAAATCCAGCCCTCTGTCTCTGTGAATACTGGAAACATCACCTCTAAAGAAGAAATTTCTTTCTCTTGTTCATAAGGTGAAATGACAATGCTGAATGGAACTAAAATTTCCCAGATGCCCAGAGTGAAATTGCTCAGAATTTGGGATATCACAGCCTTTTTTTTAAAGATCTGTTGCACTGCACTGTAATGTATATATTGTAATGAAGCAAATGACATAAATACACTTTCAGTTATCCATAACAACTGTGTGATCATTTTTACAGTACTGGAATTGCAATCCAGTTTGCATTCCATTGTTAGCTTCTTGCCAAACTTTATACAGTTAAAACAGATAAAAAATAGAACGGTTAAGTGAATAAAATTACTTGGCAAAATCATTATTGATTTAGCAATTTACTTCTAATTCAAACCCAATTCAAGTTAATTATAAATAACAACAGAAAACGCTGGATAACTCAGCAGGCCAGGCAACATCCGTGGAGAGAGAAACAGAGTTAACGTTTCAGGTCGATGACCCTTCGTCAGAACTGGTTAATTATACTCTTTTTGTTGAAGTAGGCATTGCAATTTTCAAAATTCAGAATAAAGGGTCGCCCTTTTCGAACTGAGATGACGAGGTATTTCTTCTCTCAGAGGGTTGTAAATCTGTGGAATTCTCTGCCCCAGAGAGCCGTGGAGGCTAGGTTATTAAATACATTTAAGGTGGAGATGGACAGATTTTTGCAAGATAAGGGAGTGAAGGGTTATGGGGAGCGGGCAGGGAAGTGGCTTTAAGCCCAAGATCAGCCATGATCTTATTGAATGGCGGAGCAGGCTCGAGGGGCCAAGTGGCCTATTCCTGCTCCTATTTCTTATGTTCTTATGACAATGCTTCACTTGCAAAAAAATTAACATGCATAGATTCCCATATCTACACTTAATTTAAAAGAATGTATATATCAGTCTCAAGTGTGAATGATTCTATATCTGTATTTCCTCTTCTAATTTTTGCTCGTGTAAGGATTGCTTTAAGGCAAATTTAGGTAACCCTGCATCTAAAACAACAGGAGAAGCTGAAGGAGTTTGCATAGTTAGCGTAGAAACAGATGGAGAAAAACTTGGTGTCATAGCTGAAGGGGTGCTGTATGTATTATTGACAATGGATAAGTTTGAATATTTTGGGAATGATGGATTAAATCTTATGATTGGCATTTGTGGAGGGACGACCCTTATGCCTTGCTGTGCAACTGATGTTATCAATGGGGGTGGGATAATAAGAGATTTTGATTCATTTTTTATATATTGTAGGTTTTCATCTTTCAGTTTTGCAATCTCAGTAAAGACAGAGGCCAAAGGTTGAAACCCAGGTTTCCAGGTAAGTAAGTAATCACAATTATAGCTGTTTTGTAGTTCTTCCTGTGTGGAAACAAGGGAAGTGAGGGATCCTAACAATGATGTCTGTCTATTCACGATGAAAATGTGATCCTTAGCATTGTCCATCATGATACTATTTTGCTTAATACCTGTATTTTGGATATTCTTTGATAAAATTTTATCAGCAACAAAATTTGCATTGTACCCTTCCCCTCCCCCTTTGTCCTTAAAATTATGAATGCTATCTACACTTTCTGTATTGACGATTGCATCAGTGGCATTGTTTTTACAAGACTGACAAAACAGGCAGTCTGATTCTCTTGGGATCCTTGGATCCCGAACTCTAGATGTCCAGCCAGGTTCGCCTAATTCAGAAATTGAACCTCTGCAACACTGATTTTCATTGATCATTGTAATTTCTCCATCTTCAGCAGTTTCCCCTTCTGCAGAACCTCGTCCACTTGAATCTGAATGCCTGGAAGGATTAAATGACTTCTTCTTCATAGGAATGTCCTCTAAACTCAGATGTTCCACTGAACTATCAGGAGTCTTTCCAGGCTGATTACTGTCATTCACCTTCTGGTGATCTAATGATACCACTGGATGATTCAGACAGTTGATAACAGTAGATATTATTGGAAGCCTTATATTCAGTTTTCTTGCACTTGAATTATTTTTATCTTTTCTTGTATATCTACAAACTAGACCACCGAAGCCCACAGAAAGCAGCAAGAAAACGACAAATGAGATAGTAAGACTTACAGTGAGGTTATCAGTTGACTTATTGACTAAGGTATCCAGTGATCTAGAGATGTTAATTGCAACAGTACTAACAGCTGATCTCGAGCCCAATAAAGGACTACTGGCTTTAATTACTAACTCAATTATCTCTTCTCTCTTGTAACTGCCTTTAATCTTGTGAACAGAACCTGAAAGGTAAATAACTCCACTTGTTTGGTTCAGAGAAAAGTAAGGAGAAGGCTGTAGAAATGAGTACTGCACAATTCCATCCATTCCAGCATCTTTATCTACAGCAGTCACTTGTCCAGCTTTTTGACCTACCTCCACATGCTCAGGGAGCATAAAATAGTACCGCTCTTGGGTAAAAGTGGGCTCATATTCATCAATACCTTGAATATCTACTTGAACTGTTACAGTTGCTGTTGCATTACCTTTATCCTTTGCCTGGACTATAAATATGCAGTTGTTTTGTTGTTCATAATCAATCAATTGTTTTGTGTAGATATCACCAGTAATTGGATCAATAATAAAATTATTCCAATTTGTACATGTAGAATAGTCAGTTAAAGACAATGCCAGAATAGAGTATGTTAAATAACCAAAGGGGCCATCATCATGATCTAGTGCATGAACTGCACACACTGATGTGTAGATAGGCTTATTTTCACAGACTGTACAATTCAGTGTAGGAAATGCAAAATAAGGAATATTATCATTGTCATCCAATACATTAATATAAAGGACAGAAATAGCCATGTTTTGATGAGTAATGCCACCATCAACTGCTCGGATAGTTAACGTGAATTTTGGTACATCCTCATAGTCAAGAGGTAGCTTTAATTCTACAAAACCAGTTTTAGGATTCAGTCTAAAATGTTCTTTTTCATTTCCAGAAATTATACTGTATTTGATATCTGCATTTGCTCCCTGATCAAGATCATAGGCTGAAACTTGATTAAGTTTGCTTTTTACAGGGGCGCTTTCTAGAACTTCAACATGGTACTCCAAACTCTTGAAAACTGGAGGATTATCATTGGCATCAAGCACGGTTATTGATATTATCGTGGTTGAATTAAGTGGCGAGGTTCCTCGATCAGATGCACGTACAACTAAACGGTAGTTGTTAATAAGTTCTCTGTCTAATACATTTGTTAATACCAGCTTGCCTACCATACGATACTGATTCTCTGTTTGAATCACAGAGTTCTCAATGTGGAATCTGTTTTGTTCATTTCCTCTAATAATGGCGTAGTCAACGTAAGCATTCTCATGTGTCCAGTCTAGGTCTATTGCTGAAAGTGACAACAGAGTTATCCCAACTGCTACGTCTTCATTAACACTGATATTATAAACTGCTTGCGTGAATTGAGGAGCATTGTTATTGACATCCTGAATTTGTATCTCCACTGATGTAATGCTCGTCAATGCAGGGTTACCACCATCCTTAGCTTCTACAAGAAGCTGCACCACAGAGTTGTAAGTTGTATAGTGTACTGTCCTCCTGGTAAATATGGCACCTAAAATCAAAAAACAAAAAAAGTAACGTTAATACCCGGAGGAAAGCAGTTGGGTCCTCGTTATATATGCAGATCGGGGCCTGATGATGTCATCGGGACCCAATCTGCAATTTTAGTTGGTGGCCTGAGCAGGGGGAACAGTGACAGCTTCCCCATCAGGCCAAACCTGTCATGAGCTGGGTTGTGGCCCCGTGGGTCAGTACAGGCCCAGGTAGGTAAGTTTTACATTAAAAAAAAAAAAGATTTTCAAATGGGCCAGGAAGAGCAGGAGTGCCGCTCCTCCGGGCCTCACAACAAAGCTTTGAGCCTCCCTTGCCACAGGCTCTCCACCGCCCCCTCCACCCCACTGAACTGACTGCCGGGGACCGTTAACATGGGTCCCTGGCTGTGGTCTCCTGCTGCCGAATTCCAGCTCCCGCCTGCCAGCCAGCTGGTGGATCTGGCATGGTTTGGCCGGGATTCCGGGAACATTTAGGGAATGAGGCCCGGTTGTTAATATTGTCCAGGCCTCTACTTTCCCAGAAACCCTGGGTTCGCCGCCCACTTCAGGGCTCACACACACCATACTCTATAAAATCGGGGCTATCAGAATATAGGGTAGATTTTCTGAGTCCTCACATGCCACAAGTACTCATTGGAAAATTGAGGGACTGCTGCCACAAGCGAGGACTCAAAAAAGTCAGTTAAAACTAGAATTAAACATAAATCACAAAAGATGTTTGCAGTCCATGTTAAAAAAAAGTAAAAAAGTTAGTATCTGGGTGATAACAAGTCTCCTTATCACAATGTATTATTTTTAATATCATCTTTTTCAGAACTTTTGAACTTTTCAGCATTGTTGCATAAAATAATACTGCATTGCTGTAAATCATTGGGCCGGATTTTGCTCTCAGCACCAGCTGTTCGTTACACTTACACTAGCCCACAGACTTTCTATGGGATTTTGCATTGGAACTTGCAGTGATTGGAAATCCATTTTGGTGCAGCGCCCTCTACAGGGGATCTGGGACCCGTGTGAACATGCCAAGCATGTGTGTATCTCCTTAACTAATCATATTGAAGAATCGTTAATGAGGAGCGCAGAGTCTAAACTAGTACCAGTTAGAATATTTAATTAAATGTCAAATCAGGTACAGAAAGCAAAATAAAGGATGTGGAGGCACTGAAGAGGGTGCAGAGAAGATTTACAAGGATGATACCAGAAATGCAAAGGTATACATATCAGGAAAGGATGAACAGGCTGGATCTCTTTTCTCTTGAATAGAGAAGGCTGAAGGGTGGCCTAATAGAGGTCTTTAAAATCAAGAAAGGTTTTGATAGAGTAGATACAGAGAGTGTTTCCACTTGTGGGGAAGAACAAAACTAGAGGCCATCAATATAGGATAGTCACCAAAAAATCAAATAGGGAATTCAGAAGAAACTTCTTTACCCAGTGTGGTGAGAATATGGAACTCACTACCACAGGGAGTGATTGAAGCGAATAGTATAGATGCATTTAAGGGGCGATTAGATAAGCATATGAGGGAGAAGGTAATAGAGGGTTATGCTGATAGGGTTAGATGAGGAAAGATGGGAGGAGGCTCGAGTGGAGCATAAACACCAGCATAGACTGGTTGGGCCGAATGGCCTGTTTCTGTCCTGTATATCCTATGTAAAGAGAGGGAAAGAAAGATGGGATTAATTAAGAGAGAGATAAATGAGATAGAAAGAAAAAGTTAAAAAAAACTTTTTAATTTTTTTAAATCACCAACAATAATTAAAATCTGATGGAATGAGACTCCACACTTGTGAAAGTTAATTTTCAGCAGCAGAGAGGTTGTTTGGCAGTAATTAAGACTTATCACGGCATTAAAACTTTTACAATTATATTAGGAAAAAGAGGGTGGTCAGGAGCAATGCTGGCCCCTTGAAAACTGATGACGGTGATATTGTCAATGATAATAAGGACATGTTGAATAATTACTTTGCGTCAGTATTTACAGTAAAGGAAGAGGATAGCATGCCAGAAATCCCAAGGAAACTAATATTGAATCAGGAATAGGGATTCAACAAAATTAACGTAAGCAAAATAAAAGTAATGAAGAAAATAATGGCACTAAAGAGTGACAAATCTCCAGGACCAGATGGTTTCCATCCCAGGATTTTAAAAGAAGTAGGTGAGCACATTGCAGATGCCCTAACTATAATCTTCCAAAGTTCTCTTGATTCAAGAACTGTTCCTTTAGATTGGAAAATTGCACCTGCCACTCCGCTATTTAAGAATGGTGAGAGGGAAACCAGGAAATTATAGGCCAGTTAGCCTAACATCTGTTGTCGGGAAATTACTAGAATCTATAATTAAGGATAGGGTGACTGAACACCTTGAAAATTTTCAGCTGAGCAGAGAGAGCCAGCATGAATTTGTAAAAGGTAGGTCATGCCTGAACCTGATTACATTTTTTGAAGAGGTGACTAGTAGCAGACAGGGAAATGTCTATGGATGTTATTTATATGGACTTCCAGAAGGCATCTGATAAAGTCCCTCATAAAAGACTGTTAACTGATGGTTGACACCCATGGAATTGAAGGCAAATTATTGACCTGGTTAGGAAATTGGCAGAGATTAGGGATAATGTGTAGGTACTCTGGCAGGATATGACCAGTGGTGTCCCGTAAGGATCGTGTTGTTCCTATGTTAAAAATGTACTTACACTGTAATGGACAAGCGCTAAGTTTTTTGGCGAGTTTAGTGGGTATATATCACATGTACAGCAACTTCACGCCGTTCCATGTATTTCAATGCCGAGTCTCTCGACGAGATACTGGTGTAGTGAAGCTTCTGAAGGAACAGGGCAACTCGGACAGCAACTTCCTGAGTTCCGCGTTTAACTGCGTGTGTGTGGTTACTGGAAGTTGCTGTCTGATTTACACTTTAATAACGGTGAGCGCTGTTAGCCTCACCATTATTTCTACAGCAAAATCTGGCCCATTATATTTCTGCTAAATACAATGGCCAGAATTTCAACACTAATGGACAAACATTGCATTATATTACAGGAATCACAAACAAGAGGCCAAGGTACATTATTTTTTCTGACTTTAGATGCATACATAAAAATTCTCAAGTGGCATTTATAAAATTAAATGCTTGTAGATACATTTTAAAGTTAATCTTTTTAGGGACACCAAAATGATTGTTGTAGCATGTTTTCTGGTTATATAATGATTTAATATAACTTAAGTGTTCTTTCTAATCTTAATTTGTTATCTTACCACTCTCAGCATTAATATAAAACTCCCCAGTAGTTCCTGGAAGGATTCTATAGGAAACTTTTCCATTCATTCCTGAATCTTTATCTGTGGTAGATACGGTCAGAATGTAGGTACTGACTGGTGTGAGTTCAGGCAATATAATCTAGAATAACAACAGATCATTCTATAAACACAGTTCTTGTACAAACAGATTAATATAAAGCTATGTGGAAACATTAAAGAAAGGACAGATTCTATAGACTGCGGTTTCCTTCTGGGCCATACCACTGTACCATTGTTTTGCCTCAGATGGGAAATTACTACTTTTTTATTTTAGAATTTTACTTTGTTATGCACATTAAGATCATTCAATGGCTTATTTCAATAAGTGACTATCCACTGAGTTTCCCTAGATAGAAAACACCTTAAACCAGTGCTATTACCATTTGTTAGCCATATTTTACATTATGGATAGATATTAAGTACTTTAAAAAAAAATCTAAACTGTTCCTACAGCTATAGGGGGACTCACTTTCAAAAAGATTACTTGTGAGCCGCCAATTTAATAGAGGAGGCGGGTTGGAGTCGGGTTGCCTGGTGGGCGAGTTCCGGTCCTGCTTCCGGTTTCAGGTGCTCCTGATTTGTGAATTTAATTTAAGTGACCTAATTAGACCGTCATGTGCGCTGGCCGGTCCAATGAGTGGGAGCGTGTCTGTTGCTCTCCACTGATGACGTCATTGCTGCAGTTGTTTTTAAGGGGCACATGTAGCCGTAGCCTCTCATTTCTCCTTTCTGCTGCAGTTTGAATGGGCCCAGGCTGCAATGACTGCAGCCAAAGCCAAGGCTGCTCCAAGGTTAAACGAGGACTCTCTCCAAGCTCTTGTGGCGAGAGTAAGAGGGCGTAGGGAGATTCTCTTCCCTCCCGATGGCCGGAGGGAGCCTCCTCAACAAACAAAGGCAGCCTGACTGCACATTGCTGAGGAGGTAAGCGCTAGGTCTTTATGTTCACGCACCTGGGTCCAGTGCCAGAAACGGTTTAATGATCTTCTGCGATCATCAAAAGTGAGTATCACATCACACTTACCTTCAATCTGCTTCCCTTCTCTTCTCATCACCAGCACTCTGCTTTGTAAGCCTGCTCCTCCACATCCTACCTTACCCTTACCTATCCATCTCTCCCTCTGTACTGAATTACCTCACCATCCTACTATGCACCCCTCACACTCGCTCTCACTGTTATTAAATGACAACAACTAACAACGCACATGGGAGGCAGGTTCCTCTTGGCACCTCACTCCATCTTGGTCTCGCTCTAAGCTTCAATGTTATGGATTCTTCACAGTCACGCCATCACTCTCGCTGAAACTCCACTTGTGTCCCTCCTTGCAGAAAAAGATAGCCCACAATAAAAGGGAGAGAGCGAAGACAGGAGGAGGTCCACCATCCCTGGCAACATTGACAAGTGCTGAGGAGGCTGTGCACGAGATCGTGGGAGGTGGCGAGGAGCTGGAAGTAGGGGATGGAGAGACGGGCGCACTAGACGAAGCTGGTGACTGAATAGATTTTCAACCCTCGCATTTAGATTTCATGATTGACTGCAATGGCATATGATGTTCATAGAGATTGACTTTTGATCATCTGCACAATAGCATGTGTCGTCTTCCTAAATATCACATGTCTAACTCATGCCTTTACTCTTCCACAGGTCCATCGAGAGCCAGATGACTCCTCAGAGGAACCTGCAGCTTCTGAGGGAGCAGCGTCACCCAGCACCAGCGCAGAAACAAACACCTCAGCGGGGCCTTCGCGACATAGAGTACTGTTGTCACCTGGTGTATCACAGCTCACAAGTGAGCATCAGCAGATGGTGGAGGCAGCGACAGCAGTGGAGCGTGCTCATTGGAGGTCGCAGGTCGCTCCTAGCTCTGCTCAGCAATGTGGTTGACTCTTAACTACCCTCAAAATGGCCTAGCAAGTCATTCAGTTGTAACTAACCACTACGAAACACAATAATAAGAATGAACCTGGACAGACCACGCGGCATCGACCTCGGCACCGGCTATGGCACACCCAGCCCAGTCGAGTGCAAAAGACAAGGCTGAAGTGTTTGCAACCATCTTCAGTCAGAAGTGCCGAGTGGATGATCTATATCGGCCTCCTCCTGAGGTCCCCACCATCACAGAAGCCAGTCTTCAGCCAATTCGATTCACTCCACGTGATATCAAGAAACGGCTGCGTGTACTGGATACAGCAAAAGCTATGGGCCCCGACAACATCCCAGCTATAGTGCTGAAGACTTGTGCTCCAGAACTAGCCGCGCCTCTAGCCAAGCTGTTCCAGTACAGCTACAACACTGGCATCTATCCGACAATGTGGAAAACTGCCCAGGTATGTCCTGTCCACAAAAAGCAGGACAAATCCAACCCAGCCAATTACCGCCCCATCAGTCTACTCTCAATCATCAGCAAAGTGATAGCACTGTCAACGACACCTTCTATCAAGCGGCACTTACTCACCAAAAACCTGCTCACTGATGCCCAGTTTGACCACTCGGCTCCCGATCTCATTACAGCCTTGGTCCAAACATGGACAAAGGAGCTGAATTCCAGAGATGAGGTGAGAGTGACTGCCCTTGACATCAAGGCAGCATTTGACTGAGTGTGGCATCAAGGAGCCCTAGTAAAACTGAAGTCAATGGGAATCGGGGGGAAAATGCTCCACTGGCTGGAGTCATACCTAGCACAAAGGAAGATGGTTGTGGAGGTTGAAGGTCAATCATCACAGCCCCAGGACATCGCTGTAGGAGTTACTCAGGGCAGTGTCCTAGCTGGATGGAGGGCAGCTTCAGCAATGACCTTCCCTCCAACATAAGGTCAGAAATGGGGATGTTCGCTGATAACTGCAGTGTTCAGCGCCATTCACAACTCCTCAGATAATGAAGCAGTCCATGCCTGCATGCAAGACCTGGATGACGTTCAAGCTTGGGCTGATAAGTGGCAGGTAACATTCGCATCACAGAAGTGTCAGGCAATGACTATCTCCAACAAGTGAGAGTCCAACTACCTCCCCTTGAAATTCAATGGCATTACCATTGCCGAATCCTCCACCATCAACATCCTGGGGGTCACCATTGACCAGAAACTTAACTGGGCCAGTCACATAAATACTGTGGCAACAAGAGCAGGTCAGAGGCTAGGTATTCTGCAGCTAGTGTCTCACCTCCTGACTCCCCAAAGCCTTTCCACCATCTACAAGGCACAAGTAAGGAATGTGATGGAATACTCTTCACTTGCCTGGATGAGTGCAGCTCCAACAACACTCAAGAAGCTCGACACCATCCAGGACAAAGCAGCCTGCTTGATTGGCACCCCATCCACCACCTTAAACATTCACTCCCTCCACCACCAGCGTACCATGGCTGCAGTGTGTACCATCTACAAGATGCACTGCAGCAACCCGCCAAGGCTTCTTCGGCAGCACCTCCCAAACCCGCGACCTCTTCCACCTAGAAGGACAAGGGCAGCAGGCACATGGGAACACCACCACCTCCAAATTCCCCTCCAAGTCACACACCATCCTGACTTAGAAGTATATTGCCGATCCTTCATCGTCGCTGGGTCAAAATCCTGGAACTCCCTACCTAACAGGACTCTGGGAGTACCTTCAGCACACAGACTACAGCGGTTCAAGAAGGCAGCTCACCACCACCTTCTGAAGGGCAATTAGGGATGGGCAATAAATGCTGGCCATGCCAGTGACGCCCACAGCCCATAAACGAATTTTAAAAAAGCTACATGTAGACGCTGTGCCTCTGGGGCCATCCAGAAAGAAAGTGGTGCTGGAACTCCAGGAACAAGTATAGGAGTCTCTGACAGGGTTTCCATCCAGGATAACTGTGAGTGTGGAGAGAATGGAGGAGTTCATCTCAAACATGAGCACTGCCTTTGTGGAGGCAATGGCGCATGAATGTGCCGCCATGGAGAGGGTGGCAACCTCCATGGAGGACATAAGTCGCCAGACTCAGGAGTACATGGTGACTCTTCAAAAAAAATGGTCTGCTATGGAGGATAGATGGGCATCTATTGAGGAGAGACACCAGAGGTACATGGACATCCCCATTATGAGGATTGTCAGTACAGAGATGGGTCCTCATGGCCCCACTGATGTGCAGCAAGGTGCTCTCCAGCCACTTGCTAGCAGTGAAGTGCGGATGACCCATGAGAGGGATGTTGTTGGCAGACAACAAGGAAGTGTGGGCTCCTCTCCAAGCGCTCAACGAGCAAGCCACTGCGGAGCCCTAGGTCAGAGCCCCAGATTCCTCACCCAACTGAGATGGCCGTCTCAGCCCCTGCACAGCCACAGGAAGAGCAGACAGTGGAGGAGCCTTCCCCGGCTCCCAAACCCAGAGGATGCCCGCCAAAGGTGTCGAAGCAGGAGCAGCATCAAAGTGAGCAAGGTGCCTCCATATCTGCTGAAGCCACAGGGAAAGTACCACGTAGAAGCACACGTAAGAGAAAGTTAACACACAAATAGTCACAAGGGTAGTCACTTGGGTGTTTTGATGTAATACATATTAAGATTATGATTGACATTTCAATCGTAACAAAGAAATGCAATGGCAAACATTCAAAGAGTTGGCCTATGTGTGCCCAGAATGGAAATGTCACACAGGATTATACAGCAACAGTGGGATGTTTTTACAAAGGAGATTGCAAAGGTACAGAATAATTATAGTCCATTAAAAAGAAGGAAACTACGAGTAGTTTTAGGATGCCATGGATAAATAGAGAAATTAGAAATCAGTAAAATTGAAGATGGCATATAAAGACTACAATAATAAAAATAACAACACAGTAAGTAAATATACAGCCTAATGCTATGGTAACTGGGGGTGATACTAATTTATATGCAGTTTTACCTGATATGAGTCTTGAGAGAAGAGAGGTGAGTTGTCATTTACATCCACTACAAAAACTCTAAGAATTGCTTCTGCTTCATGCACTGAATCAGAAATCTTGATCTTCAACAAGTATTCAGGCTGTTTCTCAAAGTCCAGAGGCTCAGTCAAAGTGATGACTCCAGTGTAGCGGTCAATAGCAAATTTACCTCCTGGATTACCATTATTAGTAAAATTATAGGAAAGAATGGGGTTTAGATCCACATCACTGGCCATTATCTGTGTGAGAACATAACCAGCTTGGAGGTCTGAAAAGCATAAATCAATTATTTCGCAAAAATCAGCCAACTTGGCAACATTTTGATAGTAAATACCTGCTATCATATTAGAAACCAATTAAAACATGTATTTGAGGGATTATTCATTATTTTGTTGCTGCAAGTTATAAAGTTGAAATTCATGGAGTGAGCAATGGACTATTGCTTATACATACTATAAATGCCCATTTTGCATTGTTATGGGAATTTTGAGGACAGAACGGTTACACTCACATTAAATGTAAACAAGGTCATCCTGTACAAAACTGGCCTATATAAATGACCTTCACTTTGGATGCACTCTGCCTGACTGGCACCCAGGCAGGGGGATGGAGAGGATAATTAGCTTAACTTATGTCTATCACAACTGGAAAAGTTTTATTAGGTCTACCTCACAAATGAAACAAGAAAAATGATCCAGTATCATATTCCATTTATTTCACAGAAAATGCTGTGCCTGTATTTTATGTAATTTCAGAATATGTTTCACTGTACTATCACTAGATAGTGTACACCACAGGTCTCTACTGTGAAGTATTACCTTTACTTGCAAACTGAGTAAAATAGTCCCTTTATACCCAAGCCATTTTAATATTTTCAAATACGTCTGGAAACTTGTGTTGTAAGACGGTATCCTAGTAAGATTAGTGTGCCTACATGCAATAGCTAAATGTTTGTGACTGACCCTACTAAGTAGCTTTGGGTTACCATTTTAAAATGACCGGTACTTAACTCAAACAGAAGTTTACATATATGGGCACATCTCTATCCCTTCAATGGCAGCAGTTATATATGATAGGAATCTTAATCACAACATTCTGGTAGCTATAAAACTGTCCCAATTCATGAACATTGAAAGATTATTTGAGTATTCTGCCTTTATTATTTGGTTCATTGCCAATACTGAACTGGAAAAGGATTCTTGCTTTGTACAAAGGAAAGTTTATTTTCTTAAATGCAAGAAGGAACTACAGAATGTCACTCTGAAATAATTTGAAAGAATGCAATTTACAAAGAAGCCTTCATTTTTAGACAGGTTGTACACATAATTGGAATTGTAGAATAATTAATAAAAATATCAGTCTAGCAATTACTTGTTTGCAATATTAGCACATGAACATCTAACACATTATTCAGTTTGCTATATTAATAGAGGTATTTACTATTTAAAATAAAGAGGCTAATGCTTCCATTAAAGTAGAGGAATATCATATCAAAGCTTAAAGTATTCATATGTTAATACAGCAAACAGTAATTGCTAGACTATCGTCTCACAGAAAAACAGAATTTATAACCATAAAATGCTATTTTCTTTATGGTACCATAAAGAGTTGAGATCAAACTTACTTTCAAAAATCTTCACGGCTTTCAATGGAGGAATAGTTGGAGCATTGTCATTAATATCCACAACCTGAATCCTAATAGTGACATTTACTGAAAGCCTGGGACTTCCTCGATCAGCTGCTTGAAGAACCAATCTGTTTCAAACAGAAGTGGGGAAGTTGAAAGTGTTAGCTTGATAAGTGCATATCCATTTGTCAAAAAACCTATAATTAATATACTAAATTGATAAATTGTATCACGTAAATGCTATGTTACTGATGTAGTTGGTAAGATTACCATAAAACTGTTTCAAATTTGTCTTTTATAGAATAATCTGCATAAAATCAATCAATATTCACCCAGATAAAATGCTGACTTTATTTACTGATTTTTGTGATTGTAGGATATGCGTAGAACATTTTTGCTATTGGATAATACAAAAGTGTATATTAAATACTACAGTGTAAAATGTTTTGAAAAAAATTCTAGACATCTAAGGGATGATTTTCTTCTTTAGCACTTAGGAATTAATAAATCAACTGTGCAGGGGGCACAGGAAAATCGGATGGGGAGATGCACACACCCATAATGGAGCTCACCTAATTTTTTTTACATTTGAATTAATGAACAGAAAATCAGGTAGCCTGTGTTACAGTCTTTAAATCTTGATTATTTAATGCCCATGCACAGAAGAGGAAAATCTATTCCCAAGTTTCAGTTAAAGAGTACTGCACCAAATTATTGGGAGAGAATTGGTTAGTTCCAGACTACGCACTGGAATGCTCGCCTGAAGAGGTTGGCCTGAAATTGGTCTTCAGGCCTCATTACCATGAAACTGGTGGACTGTGGGCCCCAATTGGGTATGCAGATGCAGGTCATTGATTGAGCCCAGAACAAGATCGGCTGGCTCAGAAGTCAGGAGAGGCCCTCAGGTAGGTCGTAAGGGAGGGAGAGGCAAATGGTAGGGGGCGAGCGGGACTCTACAGCATTGCTGTGGAGCCAAGAGGAGCATTAAGGAAAGTGAAAAAAGTTTACGTACCTTGCCTTCGGTGGCCTCCAGCAGTCCCTTTAAGGACTGCTGGTTAGGATTCCGTAGAGCCGGAAAAACTAGTTGGAGCTTACACAGGGCAAGTTCTGCCTAGTTTCTGACCAATTTCGGAGTGGGGTCGTAACACTTGTTTAAGGCAGCCATCAGGGACACCTGAATATCACCTGAGCCAGTAGGTGGTCATACATATTTCAGGTGGTGAATGGTGTGGTGCTAAATGCCCCAAAAATGTGCGAAACAGGGTCCAATTTCTCCCCTGCTGTGTCAGCGTTGATTCCCATGATAAAATCTTACTCATGTCGTAATTTGTTGACCAAGTTGAAGAAAAGCAAAGAATTTGATCTTAAACAAAAATGGATTAAATTAGCATTTTACAAGTGTCAACTTTAAGTGAAGCTGTAACTTAAAACTTTAAGTGCGGTGAAATGGCGCTATGTAATATTAGAATAGGAACATGTTAACTTGTTTGTCTGAAATTCCTCTGGTTGCTATTTTAATAAAGATGTTATTCTATTTAAATTAGGCCATCTGCTTTTTTAATACAGATGAGCACAGTATTTTTGCAGGGGTGTGATTCCTGTTGGAAATGTGATGGCCACCCTCACACATCACTACCACTAACCCTGCTGGGTCCATTTATGTTGAATAGTAAGAGCAAGCTCTAGGCATTGGAAATGTCTCTTATGAAGAGCCCATCACAACTGAGGGAGAATTTAAGTAACTGCAGCAACTTGAGAGAGGGTGCAGAGGAGATTTACTAGAATGATACCAGTGATGAGGGACTTCAGTTATGTGGTGTAATTAGAGAAGCCTGGATTGTTCTCCTTAGAGCAGGGAAGCTTAATGGGGAGATTTAATAGAGGTGTTCAAAATTGTGAAAGGTTTTGATAGAGTAAATAAGAAGAAACTGTTTCCACTTCCCGTTTTAACGACGCCTTGCTTGATGTACTGCTGGGTGCAGTGAGAAGTCGGAGAGATATTAGGTGGTAAACCTGGAAGAACTTTCAGCGCATCAGTCTGTGACATTTTAATGCAAATGCCTAATTATATTACTTCTGGGATTGGTGTCGAATGCACGGCAATAGCCGTGATGCGGACCTGCATGACGAGATCTCAACTTGAGTATTTAAAGGGGGAATCCAAAGATGAAATTTGGAGGAGTTCATAGGTTTTGCATAGAGACAACTATAGACTCAGGACACTCAAAGGCTGTGCCCACTTTAACGACGCCTCACTTGATATACTGCTGGGTGCAGTGAGGAGTCGGAGAGAGATACTCTTCCCCAGCAATGGAAGGAAGAAACCTGCTGCTGCCACAAAGAAGGCGTGGTTGATGTGGCCAAGGAGGTCAGCAGTAGGAACATTGTGCCACGCTCCTGGATTCAGTGCAGGAAGCGCTTTAATGACCTAACCAGGTCTGGAAAGGTTAAGTACAGTTGCACATTCACCTGCATCCTGTTGTGCACATCACCTCGCCCCTCCCCCCCACCAATCTGCCTTTTCAAGCCTACTCCATCACATCACTCCTCACACATACTTACCTTGCAAGAGTACCCATCGTTCTCTTACTATGCACTTCCTCACAACCCCATCTATCCATCCACCACTGCCACTCACCCTGGTCCTTATGCAATTTGATGCCTCTCCGAATGCACTGCATCCATTGGGTACAGCCATTAATCACTCAAGGGTCTGTTCTTTCCCCCGTTGCAGGAGAAGAAACTGCAGAACACGAGGGAGAGGGAGAGGACCGGAGGTGGTCCTCCACAGATTTCCCAGTTAACTGCAGAGGAGGAAGTGCTGGAGATCAGAAGTATTTTGGCGTCCCTGACCAGTGGGGATGGGGTCCTCCCAGCTACCTTGTGACACAAAAATATCAGCAACCCACATGTCATACAACACTCAATCATGTTGACTTTATTTCAGCAGCGAGTGAAATATGATCATCTTCCTAATGCTAAGTTGCAACATTCTTACCTTGCCAGTACTCATTCACATCGTTTATATCTCCACCAGGGCCTTCACGTATACAGCAGCAGTTGATGGACTTCCCGGATGACGAATTCTCAGAGGATCTGATTCCTTTTGAGGGTGCACCGTCAAAGGACTCATGCTTACCATGCACTTCAGTGGGTCCAGTTAGACAGAGAGTTGGGTTTTCACCTGGTGACTCAGTTCACAAGTGAGACAGAGCAGATGGTGGTGGCAGTGACAGCTGTGGAAGGTCCACGTCGGAGGGTGCAGCCCTCTCTTACGTTCTGCTCAGCTGGACACAGATGCTGTTCCCCAGGGGCCATCGATGGAAAGGATAATCATTAAGGGGCAGCAGAAAATCTGCAATGCACTGGCAGGCCTTCCACGCACACTGTCCACGATTGCAGAGAGAATGGAGTCCAACTCAAGCGCAAGTGGGTTGAGGTCACAGGGCATTGCGAGGATGTGTTCTTCCATGGATAGAGTGGCCAACTCCGTGGAACATCTATCATGGCAATCAAATAAGTCCATGCACGCCTTGACCCCAGCCGTGCACACTCTGGATGCCAACATGCCTGGTGCCTTAAATAGTCTTGGCATTACAGCGCATCACTGAACTGCACCAAGCTGGCTCGATGATGCCCTGCACCTGTGGGAAGCCAACCACCTTGAGCAGAGTGGTAGGAGTGAAGTGTGGCTGGCCCGTGAGAGGGATGATGGCAAAAGGGGACATGGAAGTGAGAACTCCACTCAAAGCTCTCCCACTTCTCACCCATTTCCCCCCACCCGATTGTTACATTGGTCAAGTGGTGGTAACTAACTAAACCATACAGCTATAAAGGAATCCGAGATCCCAGACAGCAACATGAGCAGCTGGTGCTGCATTGGGGTCACCAGCTTCCTCCTCGGATTCATCCGCAGATAATGTGTGCACAGTGCCTTGTTCCTCCTGCAGCTCTAATCCTCACTGCTGCTCAGTGTCATGTAGAGTGCAGCACACCACAATCATTCTGGAGACACTGGCTCGCGAGTACTGAAGGGCACCTTCAGATCTGTCCAGGCATCTGAAGTGTATCTTGAGCATGCCACTCGCTTGCTCAATGATACATTGGGTTGTCATACGACTTTCGTTGTACCGCTTTTGGGCTTTATTAATTGGGTTTCTCATGGGTGTTATCAGCCAAGTTTGAAGGAGGTATGCTTTGTCTCCTAGCAGCTACCCCTTAAGACAGCTTCCAGGTCCAAAAGAGGTCGGGGAGATTGGACTGCCACAGGATGAAAGCATCATGGCAGCTCCCCGGGAATTTGCCGTACACCTGCATAAACCTTTTCTTATGGTTGCACATCAGCTGCACATTGATGGAACGGAACCCTTTGCAGTTTATGAATACTTCTAGTTGATCTGAGGGTGCGTGGATTGCCACATGTGCAGTCGATGACGCCCTATGCCTGTGGGAAGCCAACCAGAGACGCAAACCCGCGTGCTCACTCATTCTGACTAACGTCATCTCGAAGTTAACATAATTGCCAGCCCAGGCAAACAACCCATCAATGATTTGCCTTTGCACATTCATGTGCCGCCAACTAGGAGATCCTGGATATGTCTCCAGCAGTGCCCGTGAAGGATCATGAGACAAAAAAGTTGAGGGCGGTGGTCACTTTCACAGCTACTGGTAATGCATAGCTACCAGGTCCAGCAGGGAGCAGGTCTTCTTCTAGGAGACTGTAGATGTCTGCCACCACCTAATGTGACAATCTCAGCCTCCGGAACCACTGCTCTTCCCGAGAGGTCAAGGAAGTTGAGCTTCTCCCTGTACAACCTGTTAGGTGGGTCGTGCCTCTTATGAGCTCAACACCTCTGCTGCTCCACTCTGTGCTGACCAGCTGCAGGTCTCTCCACAACAGGCTGTTGTTAGCACTGATGGTCATCTTGCTCCTTGTTCGATGTCCAATCTAAGGCAGCCATGACACTCCTATCCTAATTTGCAGAAATCAACCTCACACCCCAAGTACTCTCAACAAACCCTTTCCCAGTGGTAGGCAAGAAAGTAGCTGTGAGCACTGCATATTTATTGCTGTTGCATGCCTGACTTTTAATGAGCCACATGAATGGCCATTCTCTTCTAGTCTTGGTTTCAATGGCGAGTTTCAGGAAGCCCAGGAAACCCGTGCACGCAACGTTAAATTTAAATGCCGGTTGAAATAGCGCTGCAATTCAGTGACTTATATATTCACATTGCTAACCCGCCTCTCCGGAGGGGGTTACGTGCACGCAGCTGAACACGCCAGAGTTAAACCCGGAAGTTGGAGCCATTTTCTGGACGTGATCGCATTTTCGCCAACTTTAATCTCATACCCGCCCCTAAATGTTAAAATTCCCCCCTGAACCAGGAAGTGTCAGAAAGAATATTAAGTAAATGTCAAATCAGATACAGAAAGCAAAATAAAGAGAGGAAAAGAAAAAATGTTTTTTTTTTTAAATCGCCAACAATAATTAAAAGCTGAAGGAATGAGACGCCACACTTCTAAGAGTTAATTTTCAGTGCCAGAGAGGTTGTTTGACAGTAATTAAGAATAATCACAGCGTTAAAAATGTACTTACACTGGAATGGACAAGCCTAACTTTTTCTGGCGAGTTTAGTGGGTATATATCATGCAAGTACAGGGGTGGTGCCAAAGGACTGGAGGATTGCAAATGTTACACACCATTGTTCAAAAAAGGGGAGAAGGATAAATCTGGCAATTAAAGGTCAGTCAGTTTAACATCGGTGGTGGGGAAGCTTTTAGCAACAATAATCTGGGAGAAAATTAACAGCCACTTGGACAAGCATGGACGAATAAAAGAGAGCTAGCACAGATTGGTTAAGGGCAAATCGTGTTTGACTAATTTGAATGAGTTTTTGGATGAGGTAACAGAATGGGAGGATGAGGGCAGTGCACTTGATATTGTGTATATGGACTTTCAAAAGGCATTTGATAAAGTACCACAAACTAGGCTGGTTAGCAAAATTGAAGCCCATGGGATAAAAGGGGCAGTAGCAGCATGGATACAAAATTGGCTAAGGGATAGAAAGCAGAGAGTTGTGGTGAATGGCTGTTTTTCAGACTGAAGGGAGGTATACAGGTTCAGTACTAGGACCACTGCTGTTTATGACTGGGGGGTACAGGGCACAATTTTGAATTCTGCAGATGACACGAAACTTGGAAGTGTAGGAGACAGTGAGGAAGATAGTAATAGACTTCAAGAGGACATAGACAGGCTGGTGAAATGGGCAGACACATGGTAGATGAAATTCAATGCAGCGAAGTGTGAGATGATACATTTTGGTAGGAAGAATGAGGAGAGACCATACACACTAAATGGTACAATTTTTAAGGGGTCTCAAGAATAGAGAAACTTGGGGGTGCTTTTGCACAAATCTTTGAAGGCGGTAGGACAGGTTAACAAACAAAGCATATGGGATCCTGGGCTTTATAAATAGAGACATGGGGCTGGATTTTGATACTGGGGCGGGCTGGGGTCGTGCAATCTGCATTTCGTGTTAGCCACCCAATTCTAAATCGATGTGGGAGAATGATGCCATTTTAACTTAATTGGCCAATTGAGTTCCAACGTGTGGGAACCCATGGCCAATGAGTTTTTCCAGTCTGAAAGTCGCCTCCGATGACATCATCATTGCTGCTGCATTTAAGGTCTGCAACAAGCCTTGCTTCTTCTGCAGACTGCCAAGCTTTTGCCTTTGCATGTTAGAGGCACCTGCAGGAAGAATGGCCAGCCAGAGACCTAGGTCTGCACCCTGCTTTGATGACGTTGCCCTGCAGGCTTTAGTAGAGTGAGCAAGAGCAAATAAAGAGGTGCTCTTCCCTTCTTCAGGGAGGAAGAAGCTTCCCCAGCAAACCAAGGCTGTGTGGATCCAGGTGGCGGAGGAGGTCAACTCTTTGTCACTAACTTGCAGAACCTGGCTTCAGTGCAGGAAGAGGTTTCATGACCTTCTGAGCACTGGAAATGTGAGTATGACTTTCCCATCACCCTCAATCTGATCCCCATTGCCTTTCCTCACCAGCACTCAGCTTTAGCAATCTCTTCCTCCACATCCCACTTGACACTGACATCCATGCACCCTTACCCATTCCCTCTCTCTCTATGGTCACATTCACCTAACTATTCGACTATGCAGCCCTCACACTCCCTAATACTGTGATGCAATTACAACTTACAACACACAGGGAGGGCCCTTGGTCTAGCCACCTCACTCCATCTTTGTCTCCTTCTAAGCATTTATGCTATGGATTCTCTAAACTCACTCCTTCATTCTCACTCAAACTCCACTTGTCTCCCTCATTGCAGGAAAAGAGAGCTCACAATAAAAGGGAAAGAGCGAGGACAGGAGGAGGGCCACCCTCAGTAGCCCAGCTCACCACCTGGGAGGAGGCGGTCCTGGAGATCGTGGGAGTGGAGGAAGATTCCCAAGTGGAGGACGGACAGATGGGTGCATCACAGCAAGCTGGTGACAGAATAGTTTTCCATCTCTCTCAATGACATTGCATGAGTCGCTGATAATGATTCTGAAGTTCTAACAGATGGACTTATGATCATCTACAATATGCAATGTGCATGTAACCTTGGCATCACATCTCTGACTCTTTCCTTTACTCCCCCACAGGACCATCGCAAGCACTCGTCCCCACTAGCCAGGAGGAACAGCCTGAGCATCCAGACTCCTCAGAGGAAGCTGCAACCTCTGAGGGCGCAGCGTCAGCAGAATTCAGCGCACCCAGCACCAGCGCAGACACTCGCACCTCGGTGGGACTATCGCGAGATAGAGTAATGTTGTCACCTGGTGTATCACAGCTCACAAGTGAGCATTAGCAGATTGTGGAGACAGGGACAGCAGTGGAGAGTCCTAGTCGGAGGGCGCAGGACTCTGCCAGCTCGGCTCAGCTGCATGTCGTCCCTCTGCCTCCGGGTCCATCCATAAGATCAGCGGTGCTGGAACTCCAGGAACAGATGCAGGAGTCTCTGGCAGGTTTTGTCTCCAGGGTCACTGCGAGTGTGGAGCGAATGGAGGAATCCATTGCGAACATGAGCAGAGCCTTTGTGGAGTCATTGGCGCATGAACGCATCACCATGGAAAGGATGGCAATCTCCATGGAGGTGATAAGTCGCCAGAGTGCAGAAAACATGGTGAGTGTTCTGAATAGAATGATATCTCTGGAGGAGCAATGGTCATCTATTGAACAGAGAAACGAGACCTTCATGGAAGTCCTTCTGAGTAGGACTGCCAGTGCAGATATGGGTCTCCATGAGCCCCCTGATGTGCAGCAAGGTGCTCTCAAGCCACTTGTAAGCGCTGAGGGGGACCTGACCCATGAGAGGGAAGTTGGTGCTAGACATCAAGGAAGTGGGGGCTCCTCTCCAAGCGCTCACACTTCCATGCCACTGCAGAGCCCTCGGTCAGAGCCCCACCAGAGTTCACACCCAACTGAGATCGGCGTCTCAACCCCTGCACAGCCGCAGGAGCAGCAGACTGTTGACGAGCCCTCACAGGTTCGCAACCCCAGAGGACGCCTGCCAAAGGTGTCGAGACAGGAGCAGCAAGAAAGTGAACAAGGGGCCTCCACATCTGCTGAAGCCACAGGAGAAGCACCACGTAGGAGCACGCCTAAGAGAAAGATACTGCACAGTCACAAGGGTAGTCACTTGGGTGAAATTTGATGTTATATGTTAAAAAGCCATCAGATGATTACTGTAAATAAAAAATCTGATGGCTACTGCTAGTTGTGGCGTGTGTCATTTCGCTAATGGGACTTCTTCATTGAGGGCTTAGGATTACTTGGTATATGCCTCAGTTGAGGAAGCGCTCAGTGAAGGTGGCGAGAGGGGTTTCCCAGGAGGTCACACTGGAGATGGGTGTCAGGCTCCAAACTTCCACAGTTGTGGTTATGCCTTCTAAAAGTTCCCCCAGACCTGAGACAACAAAGTCCTGCCACCTGCAGATGATGGCTGATCAAATATCCTATTTAATGGTGGAGCTGCAGCTAATAGTCAGCAATCCAATTGTGCTCCCGCCAGGTTTCACCGTCGTGTTTCAGAGCAGGCGTGCTTCATGTCGGAAAAGGGTTAAAATCACCAAGGCCTATCAAAATGGCATTATAGAGGAAATTTAGTGCTTGTTAAGGGCCTTAACGGCCTATCCCGCCTCTTGGAGGTGGGGCGGAGACGGGACCAGTAGACACGATTTAATGAAAATTGCTTGGAGGCGGAGTTGGGCCCGCCCACCAGTTTCTGCAATTTTAACCTCCCACACGCCTCCAATCCCGCCTCAGCGGCCCGGTGAAATTCGATCCCATGGAGTACAAAAGCCAGGAAGTTATGCTTAGCCCATATAAAACAATAGATCGCCCCAGCTGGAGTATTGTGTCCAATTCTGGGCGCAAACTTTAGGAAGAGCGCAAAGGCTTTGGAGAGGGTACAGAAGAGATTTACTAGAATGGTTCCAGAGATGAGGGATTACAGTTACCTGGATAGGCTAAAGAAGCTGGGGTTGTTCATAAATGTTCCCTATAAGGTGCGCGATTTAATGGTGCCGGGGCCCTCATCGAGCGTCCACCGGACCCGGTGGCTCTGATTCGGGGCCTGAGATGCGCACTCGGTGTGGCTGAGGCCTGCACAGTTTCCTGGACCTGTTCCATGCATACTCCGCGCAGGAAGGCAGTCTCCGGCCATACTTTGAAACAACACACTGCGGGAGCCAGTTGTTGAGCGGGGAAAGTCGAGGAAAAGGCTTCTGCAGTAACCAGGTCAACAGGTGTTGTATTTTGGGGTTTGCTCCTCTTGCAATGGTTTCTTGGGGTTAAAACCAGGTTCAGCTCAAGAAATGAGCCCCTGCTGGCAGCTACACAACAGGCACGGGTCCACAGGTGACATGGCTACAAGTAGCTGCTATGGAGCCAGGCGCCTTGATATTATGGTTAAGTGGCCAAGAAATTCAAACTACTAACCCACAGGAGGTACCAGGCCTGCGAGAATGGTCTGTATTTGACTAGTCTTCATGGCTGCCCATCTGCTGCAGTTATGAGAAAAGAATGTTTTAATCTCTTTCGTTCTGGTCTATTTGCAGAGTTATTATGGTATGTCTCAGGTTGACTTTACACCAGGACTGTATTGGTGTGAGAATTTACACTGAGACTTACCTAAAATCAAAGCACAATTTTTTTAATTCTTTGTTTTTTAAAAAAAAGCTTCAAGTTCAAAAGTATTTTCTAGCTAGGCTGTTAATTATTTATTAACTCTTTTTATGTAGTCTGTTCATTAAATGACCAGACCGTTCATTTGTGAATGTTCCCGCACCATTATTGTTAAATGGTTGTATCTGGACGTTAAAAATTTATACCAAGACCATTCTTAAATAAATCTATAGAAGTCGTTTCACCGAACCACTCTAAGACCTCAATGTGCGCGGCAGGCAGGAAAGTGAATACAGTTATATTTTTATTATCTTATATTTGGAATATATTTACTTTTAGGTTAACTTTAAATGAAAAAAATTATCCCAATCTCTAGACAGAGTCTTGGTGATCCTCTTCATGCAAACTTTTTTTTATGTTTCACGTTTCAATTCATGTGATGTAATGCAGACAAAGGTGAGCGGTGACCCAAGAAGACGGTCCTGAACTGGAAAATGAGTTTCTGATTAAAGCTGAACAATACCTAGGCGGGAGGGGGAGGGAAGCATGTTTTACTCTTAAATTAGGCTGCAGTTCTACAAATGCTTTTGCTCCCATGAAAAGTGGTTTTGGGTGCACTTCAATGAAAAAGTGGTGATATAACCTAAGAGATAATTGAGGGTACTAAAGCTGTGAGGCATGAGTCTCGTATGGGTTTATGTTTGCACTGAGTGCATGTTAACTCCAGCTTTAGTTTCTCACCAGCTCCCAACAAATGTCGGAAACAAAGTTATTGCTAATGACTGGTGTAACAATAAGAAAACTTAACAGAACAAGTCATTTGGTTCAAAAAGAAAATACTGCAGATGTTGGAAATCTGAAATAAAAAACAGAAAATGCTGGAGATACTCAGCAAGTCAGGCAGCATCTGTGAAGAGAGAAACAGCGTTAACGTTTCAGGTCGATGACCTTTCGTCAGAACTACAAATGCTTTTGCTCCCATGGAAAGTGGTATTGGGTGCACTTCAATGAAAAAGTGGTGATATAACCTAAGAGATAATTGACCTGCTGAGTATCTCCAGCATTTTCTGTTTTTAAGTCATTTGGTTCAGCAAGTGTTTTTGTTCCACCACCAGTCTATTTGTTTTTGGGATGAGACGTTAAATCTGCTCCTGTGGTTCAGATGGATTGATAAGGGACAGCCAGCACGGATTTGTTAAAGGCAAATCATGTCTGACTAACCTGATTGAGATAGCATGGAATGTGAGACTTTGCCCAGAAATGTATGTTGAAGCAAGGTTCCTTCTCACCAAACCTCCAGACCATGACATAATGACCATCTTGATGGATTAACTGCTAATCAATTTAACCTGATGTTTCTGTCTGAATTTACAAAGGAACATGTGGTGACCTGGACACTCTCCAATAGTTAATGTGACCTTGCTAATAGTTGTTAATGTATTGCGAATACCTCCATTGTGTTGGCCAATCTGCTATTAACACCACACATGGGATGTTGCCAACCCATCTGCTTCATCCTACTCCACCATTGTCCCGACTAATCTCCAATATTAGCATATATTCTAATCGGACAATAACCCCGAGATGTTATGATTAACTTTGACAGAGCAAATTCTAATACGAGACACGTGTAATAAAGTTTTTATAAGAGCTGTGACCTGTTAGAGATTAAATAAAGCCACTATTAAGGTTTATAAACCAAAAAAGAGCAACTGATATCAAGATTTTTAAGATTTTGTCTGATTGTCTCAGGATTAGGGCAGGAAAGTGGAGTTGAAGTCGAAGATTAGCCAGGATTTTACTGCATGGCGGAGCAGGCTTGAGGGACTGTATGGCTTACTCCTGCTCCTAATTCTTCTGTTCTCGTGAGACAGTGGGGTGGCAATATGGCATTACTGTATATATGCTTTTATTAAGTAGTTGTTGTTGCTGTTATTGTTGTAAAAGTTGCCCATGGACAAAATGGTTGCACTCAAAGGAGTTCGTAGCCTGTTCAGTGCAAAAATAATTAGAGGGAACATTGGTTGTTCTCCTTGGAGCAGAGAAGGCTAAGAGAAGAAAAGAAAAAGATAGACTTGCATTTATATAGCACCTTTCACGACCACTGGGCATCCCAAAGCGCTTTACAGCCAATGAAGTACTTTTGAAGTATAGTTTCTGTTGTAATGTAGGCCAATTTGCACACAGCAAGCTCTCACAAACAGCAATCTGATAATGACCAGATAATGTTTTAGTGATGTTGATTGAGGGATAAATATTGACCTGGACACCGGGGATAACTCCTCTGCTCTTCTTTGAATAGCGCCATGGGATCTTTTATGTCCACTTGAGAGAGCAGAGGTTTACGATGAGGCTAATGGCGCTCACCACTATTAAAGTGTAAATCGGAGCGACAAATCGGTTTAACATCTCATCCGAAAGACGGCACTTCTGACAGAGCAGCACTCCCTCAGTACTACACTGGAGTGTCAGCCTCAATTTTTGTGCTTAAGTCTCTGGAGTGGGACTTGAACCCACAACCTTCTGACTCAGAGGCGAGAGTGTTACCAACTGAGCCACAGCTGACATGAAACGATTTGATAGAGGTGTTTAAAATCATGAAGGATTTAGATAGAGTAAATACAGAGAAATTGTTTCCAATGGCTAAAGGGACGATAACGAGAGGGCACAGATTTAAGGTGATTGGCAAAAGAACCGGAGGCGACATGAGGGAAAACCTTTTTGCGCAACGAGTGCTTAGGATTTGGAATGCACTGCCTGAGGTTGGTGGATACAGATTCAATTGTAGTCTTCAAAAGGGAACTGGATAAATAGGAGGAGAAAAAATTGCAGGGATATGGGGAAAAACCAGGAGAGTGGGGCTAACTGGATTGCTCTTTGAAATAGCTGGTGCAGACTCTGTGCTGTACTATTCTATGATTCTATAAGTACAGCAACTTCATGCCGTTCCATGTATTTCAATGCCAAGTCTCTCGGCGAGATACTGGTATAGCGAAGCTTCTGGAGAGCAGGGCAACTCGGACAGCAACTTCTTGATTTCCACCTTTAACTGTGCATGTGCTGGAAGTTGCTGTCCGATTTACACTTTAATAGCACCATTAGCCTCATCGTTAATTTTACAGCAAAATCTGCCCCTTTATTTTAAGGTGTAACTGGTTGGCTGGCTGAGGAAATAACATAGCCACTGAACAAAATCAGAAAATATGTTTATCTAATTTAATTGAATAGTTTGTTTTGTTGCTGTTTTCAGATTGGTAACTTGGAAAAAATGCAGTTCATTGGTTTTATGTGGGTTTCTTATTCCTAATGTAATGAAGGCTGAGATGAGGAGGAATTTCTTCACTCAGAGGGTTGTGAATCTTTGGAATTCTCTACCCCAAAGGGCTGTGGATGATCAGTCATTGAGTATATGCAAGGCTGAGATAGATAGATTTCTGGACACTAAGGGAATCGAGGGATATGGGGATTGGGTGGGAAAGTGGAGTTGAGGACTAAGATCAGCCATGATCTTGTTGAATGGCGGAGCAGGCTCGAGGGGCCATATGGCTTACTCCTGCTCCTAATTCTTATGTTCTTATGAACCAGACTGAAACATGGCTATATAAAGAACAGGACTCGCAAATAAATATTGCAGGTTATAACATAATCAGAAAGGATAGGGAAGGAAGGGGGGATGGGATCGTTGTACTAATTAGGGATAACATAATGGCAGTAGAAAAAATGGACATAACTAACAGAAGGTTAGAAACAGAATCCGTATAAATTGAAATAAAAATAAGAGATCGGCCATGATAATAGGGGTATACTACAGACCACCTTATAGTGGAAAGGAGGTGGAGGAAGAAATATGTAAGCAAATATGTGAAATGAGTAAATGGCACAGAATAATAATCATGGGAGATTTTAACTACCTCTCAATAAACTGGCACGAAGAGGTAGCGAAAGGGGTACAGGAAATGGAGTTCTTACAATGTGTGCAGGGCTCCTAGCTTACCCAGTATGTAAAAAGCCTAAGGAGGGAGGGAGGGGGGGAAGAAGAGACATCGAGGCAATAGCGATCATAACATAATAAAGTATAAGATAAAGATTGAGAAGACCAAAGTAATAAATTGGAAAAAAGCTGATTTTAAGGGGATTAGAATGGAACTAGGGAAAGTAAACTGGAATAATTTACAGACAAACAGAAATATAACAGCAGTGGTAAACTTTTAAAACAGTGATCAAGAGAGCTCAGGAGAAATAAAACCCACTAAAAGCAAGAACAAACTAGCCAGTAGTGACATACCATGGATGAATAAAGAAATAAGGACAAAATTTAAACTATAGAGAAAGGCATACACTAAATACATAGACAACAAAGCAGAGGATGACCAAAGGGAATGCGAAAAGATTAGGAAAGAAATAAAAAAAAAATTAGGAAGGCAACGAGAAGCTACGAAATTAAATTATCAAGGAATATGAAAAGAAATAGTAAAGTATCCAACAGATACATAAATAACAAAAGAAAAATCAGGATAGGGCCATTAAGGGATACACACAATAAACTCACAGATAAAGACAGCGAATTAGCAGAGATATTAAATAATTCAGTATTTACCAGGAAGACTAACAGGGTGGACATGACATTAAAAGAAGAGATCAAAAATATATAAAGACATTTAAGATAGAAAGGGGGAGATAATTGATAAACTATTCAAACTTAGAGAGGATAAAACTCCTGGTCCAGATGGATTGCAGCCACATATATTAGAAGTTAGGGAAGAGATAACAGAGGCACTACAACATATATGTAAAAATTCATTAGAAAAGGGAATAGTGCCAGAGGACTAGTGGACAGCTAATGTGATTCCTATATTTAAAAAGGGTGATAGATTAAGTCCAGGGAATTATAGACCACCTAGCTTAATAGTAGGAAAGATAATAGAATCCTTACTCAAAGATGTAATAGAAAAAAAATCTAGAAACTGAAAATATAATAAAGAGCAGTCAGCACAGATTTCAAAAGGGAAGGTCATGCTTGACCAACCTTATGAAACTTTTTGAAAAAGTAATAGCAAGGGTAGAAAAGGGTACTGTAGTAGATGCACTATATTTGGATTTACAAAAGGCCTTCGATAAGATACCACATAGTAGACTCATGACTAAGGTCAGAACATGTGGAATCAGGGGACAGGTAGCAGAATGGATAGCAAGCTGGCTACAAAACAGTAAACAAAGAGTAGGGGTTAAAGGTATTTCCTCAGCCTGGTAAAAGATGGGAAGTAGTGTTCCACAGGGATCAGTGCTGAGACTATTGTTGTTCACTATTTATATAAACAATTTGGACTCTGGAATCGGAAGTACAATTTCAAAATTTGCAGACAATACCAAATTGGGTGGTGTAGTTAATAGAGGAGGACTGCGACAAAATACAGGAAGACATTAATAAACTTGCAGAATCGGTGTGTAATTGGCAAATGAACTTCAATGTAGAGAAAAGTGAGGTGGTACATTTTGGTGGGAAGAATAAGGAGGCCACGTACTCCTTGGAAAAAAAGGGCTCGATTTTAATAGCCCTGAGGAGGCGGGTCGGCAGCGAAAATCGGAAAAAATGGCTTCAGACTGCCAACATGCCTCCATCCCGCCCCCACGTGATTTTCATGAGTGTTGGGTCAGCCGCTCCCAAACTGACCAGACGGGAATCAGTGGGACAGGTAGTTAAGAGCCTGTTAACTGCCTTGCTAATCCTATTTTTATAGTGGTTTCCCATTTTCGTGCTTCTGGCTCCTGTTTCCCGTCTTGTCAGAAACACGCCAGATGTAAGGAGATGAGTTTCTCGAGGACATGATTTCTAGCCATTGGTGCAACACTTTAAAAGCGCTCCTGTAACATGGCTGACATTCAAAGGCAACAACTTTGTTGTTGGAGGTTTGGGATAAGATTTTGCAAATCTACTGACCTTGTGACTGTTCAAGCTGACACTCATCTGCAGTGTTACCTGATTGGAATAATTTCAGGCCACTTTTAGTGTACGCTTGCAAGCTTCTTGCCTCAAATGAAATCTATAGCAACGGGATGGGAATCATTTACATCCTTTCATCCTGGTCGTCCAATTCGGAGGAAGAGCAGCCGCACCAGCACCACAACCAGCCACAACGGCAGCACCAGCACCCTCCTCCTCACCCACCTGATGCTGCACTGGACACAGGGCATCAGCCCCTGATAAAATTGCTGGCCGGGAGGCCAACGATGGCAACACCATGGCCAGAATTTCTTCACTTGATGCTGTAAACCCTGGCTGCCACATGATGTGCCAGATTGACACCATCCCACACCAGCACTGTGAAGCATCCCTTTAATGTCCAAGCCATTCCATGCACACACATCACTATAGCGGGGGGTGGGGGGAGTTATGTCACTTCTCAATGTGTGCTCAGATCTGTCCAATAAGGGACACTTTTGGGAAAAGATATTACACTTTGGGGGAAAAATTCAGTATCGCCCCGTTTGGGGCGCCATTATCGGCCATGCGCAAAGTTTAGCGCCTGGCACTAATTATTGCCTCCGACAGCAAACTTGGCTTTTATCGCCCCTGGAGGTGATTGGAGCGCTAAATCAGGCGCTTCACACCTGTCTTAAGGCGCAAAGGCCGAGGAGCGAGGTGCTACCTCAGAGCACTGGCGAAGCAAGGAAGGGCAAATCAAAATGAACCTGCAAAGTGCTGCTCAGTACCCAAAACTCCTTCACACAGCGTTGAATCTCTCCAGAAGTCTCTCTCTCTCTCTCTCTCTCTCTCAGAATGCGTGGTGCAAAAATGTCACCAACAAAAAAAGGCAGGAAGCGGTCGCCTTTAAATAGCGCTCCCCCAGTCCCTTTCTGACTGCAAAACACTCCCCTCAACCTGTCATTGTTAGTGGCAGGCGGTAAGGCAGGGGGTGCCACTCAATATCCGGTCTGGGGCGCTACCAGGGCGTTGCGCACTTGACTGATGTCACGATCTGCTGGCGCAGGAGATCATGGCGGTAGTGTTTAGCGCCGCCGCAAAATGTCTAGTTAATTTCGCAATCGGCGCAAACATCACCGCGCCCGGGCGCTAGTTGCTTTGCGCCCCATTAGCGCCCTCTTAAGGCGCTAATGGGAGGCGCAAACAACTGAATATTTCCCCTTTTATGACAACACATTACCAGAAACTTCACATGGACATTGGCTAAACCTCTCAAGTGCCTACCCTTGTGTGTTGTTAGTTGGTATGCATGTAGTAGGATGAGGGTGAGTGTAAGGGGTGGCTAGTGAGATGGGGAAGTGATAATACAGATAGAGATGGTTGGGTGGAGGTGCAAGTAAGTTGGTGTGAGTAAGAATGTGCAGGAGTAGGGTATGGAAGGCAGAGTGATGGGGATATGTTGAGTGGCACAGCAGGGTGAGTTTGAGTGTGGCTTTGCAGTTATGTTTCATGATCTACTGAGAGATCATTGAAAGGTTGACGACATCCCTGCTTTTGCCCTCCTGTGCAATGTGCAACCAGGCTGCGTTGGTGTCCTGGGGAGGTCTCTTCTGCCCTTGGAACGTAAGAGAATCTCCCTGCATGCTGTGACTCCCTCCGTAATCATATGGAGGGAGTCACTGGAGAGCTTGGGTGCAACTGTCCACCTTTGTGCAATGCTCGTCAGTGTTTGCAGCACCTCAATGCCGTCAAAGACTGACAGAACAACTGTCAAACTTAATGTGACCGTGGTCCCTTTAAGGAAACCGGCAGATGACGCATCATCAAATGACGTCATCAGACCCGCTTCCTGTTAAATGGCCGGAAAGCCCGCAGGGCGGGCTTAATAATGCCAATCAAGGGAAAATCCCTTTGACAGAGTGGCTGCAGCCAGGAGCAGGACCGGAACCCGGCAACCAGCTATCCCATCACCATCTCGACACCGCTGAGAAAATCCAACCCTTGGAGTACTGTGAACAGTTCTGGTCTCCATATTACAAAGAAGGATATAGAGGCACTGGAGAAGGTGCAAAAAAGATTTACTTGAATGATACCAGAACGGAAAGGTTATACCTATCAGGAAAGATTGAACAGGCTGAGGCTCTTTTCTCTAGAAAAGATAAGACTGAGGGGTGACCTGTTAGGTCTTTAAGATTATGAAAGGGTTTGATAGGGTAGACGTAGAGAAGATGTTTCCATTTGTGGGAGACCAGAACTAGGGGCCATAAATATGAGATAGTCACCAATAAATCCAACAGGGAATTCAGGAGAAATTTCTTCACCCGGGTACAGTAGCATAGTGGTTATGATACCAGGGTAGTAATTCAGATTAAAAACTTTAACTAATTAAATAAGCAAATAAATTTAAAAAGTCTAGATATGGCAGGGCAGGGCTATGTGTTGGGACTGTAGTGTGTGGGGTTTGTGGACAGTGGCCTGGATTAATGATCCGGAGACATGTGTTCAAATTCCACTATGGCAGCTGGGGAATTTAAATTCAATTAATTAAATAAATCTGGAATAAAAAGCCAGTCACAGTAATGGTGACCATGAAACCAATGAATTGTTAAAAAACCCATCTGGTTCACTAATGTCCTTTAGGGAAGGAAATCTGCCATCCTTACCCGGTCTGGTCCCCACAGCGGACCGAAGCAGCAGCAGCAACATAAAGAGCAGGAGAGGAGAAGGCCTAGGACACAGCGGATCTGAGTGGGAGCGGCGGCAGCAACATAAAGAGCGGGAGAGGAGAAGGCCCAGGACAAAGCGAATCTGAGTGGGAGCGGCGGCAGCAACATAAAGAGCGGGAGAGAAGGTGGCCGAGGACACAGCGGATCTGAGTGGGAGCGGCGGCAAAAACATAAAGAGCGGGAGCAGAGAAGGCCCAGGACACAGCGGATCTGAGCGACGATTTAAAAAAAAAACAAGAAGTGACGTCACAGGACAGCAGGTAGGTGATTGGTTGGTGGGTATTACAGTTTTTTTTCTTTAAACTAAGAGCTGGAGGACTATAACTATTATGTTATTAAATAGTAACTTAACTCGATAAACTAATTAAATAGTAACTTAATTAGATAAACTAATTAATTAATAGAACTATAAATAATTGTTTGATTAAAAACTTTAACTAATTAAATAAGCAAATAAATAAAAAAGTCTAGAGATGGCAGGGCAGGCTATGTATCGAGACTGTAGTATGTGAGTTTGTCCCGGATTCCCACATCTGCAGGAAATGTCTCTGCCTTCACTCACTCCGGCTCAGAGTCATTGAGCAGGAGTGCGAGTTAGAGACACTCCGAAACATAAGGGACGAGGAGGAATTTCTGGATAGTTTTATCCAGAATACAGTCGCACCCCAGAGGAAAGCACAGTTTCAGGAAAGGGAGGGTGTGACTGTTAGGGCGCCAGGTAGCAGGGACTTAGGAGAGGTTGAGAAGGAACTCCGGCAGACAGTGGTCCTGTCCAACAGGTATGATGTACTCGCTACATGTGAGGACAAGGAGAAAGACTGCAGGAGGACAGCCACAAGGCAGACCAAGGCACCGTGGCTCAGAAGGCTGTCCAAGGGGGTTGGGGGGGCGGGAGGAAGAGCAGAATAGAAATGTGGTAGTGATAAGGGATTCTATTATTAGGGGGATAGATAGTCTCCTCTGCAGCCAAGAACAAGAATCCCAAAGGGTGTGTTGCCAGGGTAAGGGATATCTTGTGTCGGCTGGAGAGGAATTTGGAAAGGGAGGGGGTAAATCCAGTTGTCGTGGTCCATGTCGGAACAAATGACTTAGGTAGGAACAGGGAGGAGGTCCTGCTGAAAGAGTATCAGGAGTTAGGCTCTAAATTAAAAAGCAGGACCTCGAGGGTAATAATCTCTGGATTATTGCCCACGCCATGTGCAAATTGACATAGAAACAGTCAGATCAGGAGAATTAACACATGGCTAAAGGGCTCGTGTGGGAAAGAGGGGTTCCTTTTCATGGGACACTGGCACGAGTACTGGGACAGGAAGGAGCTGTACCGATGGCTCAGGCACCACCTGAACTGGGCTGGGACCCATGTCCAAGCAGAAAGGGTAAATAGGGAGATGGCAAAGACTTTAAACTAGTAAGATGGGGGGCGGGATCTACAAGAAACGAAACCAGCCTAAACATAAACAAAACAGGAGAGGAGAGCACAGGAAAGAGTAAAGTAAGGGAGGACATTGATGGCCAGGGAATAAATAGAGTTATAGAACAGGAGTTTAAAAAGATGGTTAAAAATAAAGTGAGAGGAACTGCTATTAAAAATGAGTTAATCCGTCTGTACAGCAATACACACAGTGTCCGTAATTAAACAGGGGAGCTGGAGGCAATCATGAGTTGCGAGGAACCAGACATAGTAGGGATTACGAAGACATGGTTACAGAAAAATCAGGATTGGGAATTAAACATTGCAGGGTATAACATATTTAGAAAAGATAAGAGGGAAAAAAGGGAGGTGGAGTAGCTGTACTTATTAGGGATAACATGACGGCAGTAGAAAAAAGTGACGCAGCTATCAGCAAAACAAAAATAGAATCCATGTGGATATAGATAAACGATAATAAAGGATCAATCACACTAATAGGGGTAGTCTACAGACACCTAATAGTGGAAGGGAGGTGGAGGAAGAAATGTGCAAACAAATTAGGGAAATGAGTAAAAAATGTAGAATAATCATCATGGGGGATTTCAACTACCCAGATATTAATTGGACAGAAGAGGTAGGTAAAGGGGATAAGTGAATGACGATCCTACAATGTGTACAGGGCTCCTTTCTAACCCAATAATGTAAAAAGCCCAACAAGGGAGAGGATTCGCTATTGTATCTAGTAATGGGGAATGAACCAGAACAGATAAGAGAAGTAAAAGTAGGGGAACATTTAGGAAATAATGACCACAATATATGCTTTAAGATAATAATTGAGAAAGACATAAGCATGACAAAGACCAGGGTAATAGATTGGAGAAAAGTTGATTTTGAGTGGCTGAGAATAGAACCTGGGGAAAATAAAATGGACAACAATATTGGCAAACACTTACGTAGAACAGCAATGGGAAACATTTAAAATGGTGTTCAACAGAGTCCAGGAAAAATATATTCCACTAAAAAACAAGAACAAGCTAAACACTAATGAGAGTGTATGAATAAAGCCATAAGGGAAAAATTGAGGGTAAGGAAAGAGGCATACATTAAGTACATGGACAGCAGGGGAGTGCATGATAAGGGAGAATGTGAAGAAATTAGGAGAGAAGTCAAAAAAACAATTAGGAAGCCAAAAAGGAACTATGAAATTAAATTATCAAGTAACAAAATAGTAAAATATTTTACAGGCACATAAATAAAAAAGGAAGGTCGGGATGGGATTAGGGCCACTAAGGGATGGACAGGATAATACCACAGGCAGCAATAGAGAGATGGCAGAGACATTAAATAATTACTTTCTTTCAGTATTTACCAGGGAGATAGAACAGGTAGAGATGACATCGGATGATGAGATTAGTAATGAGATAACTGCATTTAAAATAAAACGAGGAGATATCTATCTATATCTATCTATCTATATATATATATAAAGCGATACTTCTGTCTGTCCGTCCTTCTGTCTGTCCTTCTGTCTGTCTGTCTGTCTGTCATCACGTGTGCGTCTGTCTGGCTATGCGCTCGAAAGTTATAGAGCGTACCTACGCGTGCGTTACGTCGAAAAAAAGCTTACCTTTCCAAAACGGTCTTAAGCGTATTTACGTTTCGGCCAGACAAAAATAGCGCCCGCGGTATCCGAAAAACCTTCAACATTCCGCTCATTAGCATCTCATTATCCGCTCATTAGCGACAGAGTGACCTCGAGGTCGACCAATCGTACGCCGGGTTGCTGGCGCGTGCGGCCGGGCCCTCCTACGGTCGAGTGACGGGACGATTGACCAATCCTACGCTTTGGTGACCTGACGGTTGACCAATCGGTGCGTGTGTGGGCGGGCCTTATCGTTCTGAACCGAGGTGAGTAGCCGCCATCTTGCTTCCATTCTTTTTCCTGCTTACTGCGTCTTTCTTTTCAAATATACATTTCCAGCAAAATAAAATTGCTTTCATTACATTGTTTTAAAAAAAACTTCATTCATTTGTAAATATTTTCTCTAACCTGAAGATTCTTTTTCCTACCTTTCCCCGTTTTTGTTAGGCCTGAAAGCCTGGGGCTTTCTTGCCCAGCCAGACCCGAGCTAGGTAATTGTCCCACGGCTTCTGCAAAGCTCCCCCCCCCCCGGTGTCACGTTACCCGGGGCAACGGCGTCAGCCACGCGGGTCAGGGTGCGCGCGCAGCAGGAGCAGCTGAGACGCGGCGTTTCTCTCTGTTCCCCCGCTCGGCTCGGGCGGGGGGGGGGGTGGGGCTCTCGGGAGTGCGGATCTTGGCCGGGGCTTGGTGAGCGGGAAGGGTTACCCCGGCAACCGGGCCCGCCGGCCGTATCACAGCCGCAATCGGCGGTCTTGAAGCCAGCTCGGGAGGGCCGGGCTCCGGAGGGCGGGGGGGCCGTGCTCGGAAGATCGGGCCTCCGGAGTTCGGTGCTTGGTGGGGGGGGTTGGGGGTTGGGGTTGGTTGGGGGTGGGGGTTGGTGGGGGGGGGTTGGGGTTGGTGGGGGGGATTGGGGTTGGTGGGGGGGTTGGGGTTGGTGGGGGGGTTGGGGGGTGGGGGTGGGGTGGTGGGTTGGGGTTGGGGGGGCAACCTCGGGAGTTCGGGGGGGTGAGCCTCGGGGGGGGCGGGGATCAGGGGGCTCGGGAGTTCAGGGGGTGGTGGGGGGGCGAGCCTCGGGGATCAGGGGGCTCGGGGACTCTTCCCCCTTCCCCTCCCCCCCTCTCTCCCCTCCCCCTCCCTCCCCTCCCCCCCTCCCTTCCCCCTCCCCTTCCCCCCTCCCTCTCTTTCCCCCCCTCTTCCCCCCAGTCGCTCTCTCTCTTCCCCCCAGTCGCTCTCTCTCTTCCCCCCAGTCGCTCTCTCTCTTCCCCCCAGTCGCTCTCTCTCTCTCTCTCTTCCAACAACAACATGCCCTCGAAAAAGCCTCGGCACCGCCGGGCACTCCAGCTAGTCTATCTATATATATATATAAACGAGTCGATCTCTCTGTCCTTCTGTCTGTCTGTCTGTCCTCATGTGTGCGTCTGTCCGGCTATGCGCGCGAAAGTTACAGAGCGTACCTACGCGTGCGTTACCTCGAAAGAAAGCTTACTTTTCCGAAACGCTGGTAAGCGTATTTACGTTTCGGCCGGACGAA
>NC_140988.1:106308480-106434871 GCF_052327205.1 Somniosus microcephalus
GGATGGACAGGATAATACCACAGGCAGCAATAGAGAGATGGCAGAGACATTAAATAATTACTTTCTTTCAGTATTTACCAGGAGATAGAACAGGTAGAGATGACATCGGATGATGAGATTAGTAATGAGATAACTGCATTTAAAATAAAACGAGGAGATATCTATCTTTATCTATCTATCTATATATATAAAAGCGATACTTCTGTCTGTCCGTCCTTCTGTCTGTCTGTCCTGTCTCGTCTGTCATCACGTGTGCGTGTCTGTCTGGCTATGCGCTCGAAAGTTATAGAGCGTACCTACGCGTGCGTTACGGCGAAAAAAAGCTTACCTTTCCAAAACGGTCTTAAGCGTATTTACGTTTCGGCCGGACAAAAATAGCGCCCGCGGTATCGACAAACCGTCAACATTCCGCTCATTAGCATCTCATTATCCGCTCATTAGCGACAGAGTGACCTCGAGGTCGACCAATCGTACGCCGGGTTGCTGGCGCGTGCGGCCGGGCCCTCCTACGGTCGAGTGACGGGACGATTGACCAATCCTACGCTTTGGTGGACCTGACGGTCGACCAATCGGTGCGTGTGTGGGCGGGCCTTATCGTTCTGAACCGAGGTGAGTAGCCGCCATCTTGCTTCCATTCTTTTTCCTGCTTACTGCGTCTTTCTTTTCAAATATACATTTCCAGCAAAATAAAATTGCTTTCATTACATTGTTTTAAAAAAAACTTCATTCATTTGTAAATATTTTCTCTAACCTGAAGGTTCTTTTTTCCTACCTTTCCCCGTTTTTGTTAGGCCTGAAAGCCTGGGGCTTTCTTGCCAGCCAGACCCGAGCTAGGTAATTGTCCCCACGGCTTCTGCAAAGCTCCGCCCCCCCCCCCCCGGTGTCACGTTACCCGGGGCAATGGCGTCAGCCACGCGGGTCAGGGTGTGCGCGCAGCAGGAGCAGCTGAGACGCGGCGTTTCTCTCTGTTCCCCGCTCGGCTCGGGCGGGGGGGGGTGGGGCTCTCGGAGTGCGGATCTTGGCCGGGGCTTGGTGAGCGGGAAGGGTTACCCCGGCAACCGGGCCCGCCGGCCGTCCTCACAGCCGCAATCGGCGGTCTTGAAGCCAGCTCGGGGAGGGCCGGGCTCCGGAGGGCCGTGCTCGGAAGATCGGGCCTCCGGAGTTCGGTGCTTGGTGGGGGGGTTGGGGTTGGGGTTGGTTGGGGTGGGGGTTGGGGGGGGGGTGGGGTTGGTGGGGGGGTTGGGGGGTGGGGGTGGGGTGGTGGGTTGGGGTTGGGGGGGGCAACCTCGGGAGTTCGGGGGGGTGAGAGCCTCGGGGGGGCGGGGATCAGGGGGCTCGGGAGTTTGGGGTGGTGGTGGTGGGGGGCGAGCCTCGGGGATCAGGGGGCTCGGGGACTCTTCCCCCTTCCCTCCCCCTCCTCTCCCCTCCCCCTCCCTCCCCTCCCCGCTCCCTTCCCCCTCCCTCTTCCCCCCCCTCCCTCTCTTTCCCCCCCCTTCCCCCCAGTCGCTCTCTCTCTTCCCCCAGTCGCTCTCTCTCTTCCCCCCAGTCGCTCTCTCTCTCTCTCTTCCAACAACAACATGCCCTCGAAAAAGCCTCGGCACCGCCGGGCAGTCCAGCTAGTCTATCTATCTATATATATATAAAACGAGTCGATCTGTCTGTCCTTCTGTCTGTCTGTCTGTCCTCATGTGTGCGTCTGTCCGGCTATGCGCGCGAAAGTTACAGAGCGTACCTACGCGTGCGTTACCTCGAAAGAAAGCTTACCTTTCCGAACGCTGGTAAGCGTATTTACGTTTCGGCTGGACGAAAATCGCGCCGCGGTATCCGAAAAACCTTCAACATTTCCGCTCATTAGCATCTCATTATCCGCTCATTAGCGGACAGAGTGACCTCGAGGTCGACCAATCGTACGCCAGGTTGCTGGCGCGTGCGGCCGGGCCTCTCCTACGGTCGAGTGACGGGACGATTGACCAATCCTACGCTTTGGTGACCTGACGGTCGACCAATCGGTGCGTGTGTGGGGCGGGCCTTATCGTTCTGAACCGAGGTGAGTCGCCGCCATCTTGATTCCAAACTTTTCCTTTCTTTTTCCCGCTTTCTGCATCTTTAAAAAAAACGTTGCTTTTAAAACACATTTTGTTTTTAAAAAAAGTTAATTACTTTCTAAATCTTTTATCTAATCTCATTAATTTTCCTACCTTCCCCGTTTTTCCAGGTAGGCCTCGAAGCCTCAGCCTCTCCTCCGCACCCCACGCCCGAGCTAGGCACCTCCCGGCCCCAGTCAACAAGCGGCCCCCGATCGCCGCCATCTTTGTGAAGGCTGGAGGGGCGGGCCTCAGCCGAGCGCCGCTACCTCAGTAAAGGGTGTGAGCGCAGCAGGAGCAGCTGAGACGCGGCGTCTCTCTCTGTTCCCCGCTCGGCTCGGGCGGGGCTCTCGGGAGTGCTGATCTCGGGCGGGGCTTGGAGAGCGGGAAGGGGGTTACCCCGGCAACCGGGCCCGCCGGCCGTCTCTCAGCTGCAATCGGCGCTCTTCAAGCCAGCTCGGGAGGGCGGGGCCATGTCAGCGCGTGGGGGCGGCACGGAGCTCCGTGCAGCCATCGCCGGCGCTGGGCTCGGGTGCTTTGTGGCCTGCGGCCGAACAGCGGCTGCGGACCTCGAGCTGACCGGGGTGCTGGACTCGGCTGGGTCATGTCTTTGCGGGTGTTCGCCTCGGCCAACGGCATCAGAGTGACGGCTGAGGAACGCGTTCATCCAGGTGCCGAGGCCCGGGCCCCGGGGCGGAAAAGAGGGATTGGGAGCGGGGGATGAGGGCTCGGGCAGGGAGAGGGGGGAGGAGGGAGAGAGGGGGGAGGAAGGGGGTAGGGAGGTGGTGAGAGGGACGAGGAGGTAGGGAGGTGGTGAGAGGGAGGAGGAGGGGTAGGGAGATGGTAGGAGGGGGTAGGGAGGTGGTGAGAGGGAGGAGGAGGAGGAGGGGGAGAGAGAGGAGAGGAGGGGGAGAGGAGGAGGGGAGAGAGAGAGAGGGAGGAGAGGAGGGGAGGGAGAGAGGGAGGAGAGGAGGGGAGAGAGAGAGGGAGGAGAGGAGGGGAGAGAGAGAGGAGGAGAGGAGGGGAGAGAGAGAGGGAGGAGAGGGAGGGAGAGAGAGAGGGAGGAGAGGAGGGGAGAGAGGGTGGGGGGAGGGGAGAGAGAGGGGGTGGGGGAGGGAAGAGAGAGGGGGTCGGGGGGAGGGGAGTGAGGGGGGTGGGGGGAGGGGAGAGAGAGGGTGGGGGGAGGAGAGAGAGAGGGAGGGAAAGAGTGAAGGGGTGGGACAGGGAGGGAAAAGAGTGAGGGGGGTGGGACAGGGAGGGAGAGCTTACCTTCTTCCTTCCTTCGCAGGGGTCCATCAGGCCACCTTCCACTCCCCGGTTCGCTCTCTCCTCTTCCCCCATCGCTCTCTCTCTCCCTTCCCCCCCGTCACTCTCTCTCTTCCCCCCCAGTCGCTCTCTCTCTCTTCCCCCCCAAGTCGCTCATCTCTCTTCCCACGTCGCTCTCTCTCTTCCCCCCAGTGCTCTCTCTCTTCCCCCCCCAGTTCGCTCTCTCTCTTTCCCCCCCCAGTCTGCTCTCTCTCTTCCCCCCAGTCGCTCTCTCTCTTCCCCCCCAGTCGCTCTCTCTCTTCCCCCCCCCAGTCGCTCCTCTCTCTTCCCCCCCAGAGTCGCTCTCTCTCTTCCCCCCCAGTCGCTCGCTCTCTTCCCCCCCCAGTCGCTCTCTCTCTTCCCCCCAGTCGCTCTCTCTCTTCCCCCCCCAGTCGCTCTCTCTCTTCCCCCCCAGTCGCTCTCTCTCTTTCCCCCCCCAGTCGCTCTCTCTCTCTTCCCCCAGTCGCTCTCTCTCTTCCCCCCCCAGTCGCTCTCTCTCTTCCCCCCCAGTCGCTCTCTCTTCTTCCCCCCCCAGTCGCTCTCCTCTTCTCTTTCCCCCCCCAGACGCTCTCTCTCTCTCTTCCAACAACAACATGCCCTCGAAAAAGCCTCGGCACCGCCGGGGCACTCCACGTAGTATATATATATAAAAGGATATGTCTATGTCTGTCTCTCTGGCCGGCTATACAATCAAAAGTTATAGAGCGTACCTATACATATGTTATAATCAAAAGAAAGCTCATCATTAGGGGACTCTTGTAGGCGTATTTACTTTTGCTCGGACAAAAATTGTGCCAACGGTCGGACAAAAATTGTGCCGAAGGTATCCAAAAAACGTTCAAAATTCCTCTCATTATCCGCTCATTTGCATCGAGTGGGGGCGGGGTTCATTGTGTGTGCGGGCGGGCCATCCTACAGTTGAGTGAAGTGATGATTGACCAATCCTACAGTTCAGTGACCTGGCGGTTGACCAATCGGTGCGTGTGTGGGCGAGCCTTATCATTCTGAACCGAGGTGAGTCGCCGCCATGTTGATTCAAACTTTTCATTTCTTTTTCCTACTTTCTGTGTGTTTCTTTCAAATCTACATTTCAGCAAAAAAAAAGTTGCTTTTAAAACACAAATTGTTTTTAAAAAAAGTAATTTAATTTGTAAATCTTTTCTCTAACATCTAGAATTTTTCCTACCTTTCACCGTTTTTCCAGGCCTGTAAGCCTGGGCCTCTGTTGCCCAGCCACGCCCGAGCTAGGCACCTCCCGTCGGCTCGCGATCGCCGCCATCTTTGTGAAGGCTGGGGGGGGGCGGGCCTGAGTCGAGCGTCGCCGCCGCATCTTAGTAAAGGCAGGTGGGGCAGGAGTCAGCGCGCGCGACTTGAGTCAGGCCGGGCCTCATGCGGTAGGTTGCACGGCCGGCGTCTCTCTCTCTGCTCTTGAAGCCGCTCGGGTGGGGGGCGGGGCTCGGGAGATCGGGGTTCGGCAGATCGGGGCTGGGGGGGGGGGTGGGCGGAGCTCGTGAGATCGGGGCTCGGGAGATCGGGGGGGGGCGCGAGCCTCGGGAGATGGGGGGCGGGGCTCGGGAGATCGGGCCTTGGAGATCGGGCCTCGGGAGATCGGGCCTTGTGAGATCGGGCCTCGGGAGGGCGGGGGGCGGGGCTCGGGGACTCCCCCCAACCCCCCCCCACCCTCACTCCTTCCCCTTCCTCCCTCCTTCCCCCTTCACCCCCGGCGATCTTGGAGGGAGGTTTCTAGAGGGTCAACTCCAACAGCATGGCGACCAGACCCCTGTTCAGTGCAGGAGAAAATTCAATGACCTCACTCGGGTCGTTAGGGTGAGTGTTGGTTATGCAAACTTCTGATTCCCTCCATCTGCACCTAACTTTTAGGACCCTGTTGCCATGATGCCCCAATGGCCATCTGTCAGCAAGCACCCATGGCCCTTTCTGGGCACACACATGGACATTTCACTCAAGGCCACATGTAAGGGCCCTTGCACCATGGGGGGCATGAGATGATCTCTCAAGGCCACATGTAAGGGCCCTTGCACCATGGGGGGCATGAGATGATCTCTCAAGGCATCATGTAAGGGCCCTTGCACCATGGGGGGCATGAGATGATCTCTCAAGGCCTCATGTAAGGGCTCTTGCACCATGGGGGGCATGAGATGATCTCTCAAGGCATCATGTAAGGGCCCTTGCACCATGGGGGGCATGAGATGATCTCTCAAGGCCTCATGTAAGGGCTCTTGCACCATGGGGGGCATGAGATGATCTCTCAAGGCATCATGTAAGGGCCCTTGCACCATGGGGGGCATGAGATGATCTCTCAAGGCATCATGTAAGGGCCCTTGCACCATGGGGGGGCATGAGATGATCTCTCAAGGCCTCATGTAAGGGCTCTTGCACCATGGGGGGCATGAGATGATCTCTCAAGGCATCATGTTACAGAACTTCCCCTTCTTTCCTCTGCAGTCCAAGCTGGCGACGATGCGAAAGGAGCAGCGTCGAACCGGTGGCGGACCTCCACAAGTGGTCACTCTCACGGAGCTCGAGGAGAGAGTGCACCAGATTCTTGGAGGACGTCTGTCTGGTCCTGTTACCACTGCAGCCGCCGACCCCATTCTCAACAGCGAGGGTAAGGCTCTCACCTTTTGCAGCTGTCTCCTTCCACTTGGTCCCCCCACCAGCATGCTTCCTCAGTGTGCCGCAATCTGCCATGCCTTTCCGCCAACCTGTCCTTTTGCTAAAGCCACTCTTCCACCTCCCTGCTTTCAGATGATGCATCACCAACTGGGGCTCCACGCCCTGAAGCTGCCAGTGCCAGTGCCTCCGCAGGTGAGGATCAGGAGGAAGTCGGACTATCCGTTCCAATCTCAGGGGAGCATACACATGTACAGACTGGGGATAGTAGTTCCCTGGAGGGGAGGCGGGGGGGCTCTGAGGATCAGCCAGTTGCCGGAACAAGCGGCATGCAGCAACGCAAGGGGGGTAGGCAAGTTCGGCCACCGTCTCCCCGGAGGGCAAGGCAGGTAGTGATGACTGCTGCACAGAGTGCAGAGGAGGGGCGTCGCCTGGCTGAAATGAGCACCCAGGCCCGGCTCAGGCACACTGAGCTGATGGCTGCAGTGGGGAGGATGCCTCAGTCAATAGATACACTGGCAAAGAGTGTGTTGGACTTCGGGGCAACAATGGAAAGGACTCTCCAGGACTTCGGGGCAACAATGGAGAGGTCTGTCGAGGGCTTCGGGCCAACAATGGAGAGGACTGTCCAGGGCTTCGGGCCAACAATGGAGAGGTCTGTCCAGGGCTTTGGCCCAACAATGGAGAGGACTGTCCAGGGCTGCAAGGCCGCTATGGAAAGGACTGTTCAGGGCTTCGGACAATCCCTGGAAAGGTCTGTCCAGGGCTTGTCCGAGGCAGTGGAGCGGTCGGCACCGGCCTTGTCCGAAGCAATGGAAAGAACTGTCCAGAGCTTCTCCGAAGCACTGGCACCTGGCTCACAGGTCCTCACTGCTGCCACGCAGTCACTTGCCGGCCTCATCCACACCCAGATTGAGGCAACGCGAACTCTCACTGCAGCCACCCTATCTGCATCAGCTAGGATCACCCCGGGCCCTTCCAGTCCCATACAAGGCCAGGAATCAGTGGAGCATGCGATTGTGGCAGATGAGCCGAGCCGGTCCCCTCAGAGAGCCAGTGTGTCGTCCAACAATGGTGCAGGTGTCCTCTCTTGGCAGGTGACCATTCCACATGCCAGCGCTGGCACGTCTGCAGTGCAGCTGCCACCACCTGCAGGGCACACTGCTTCCAGCCATGCTCAGATCAAGCATCCTGCGTCCGCACCCTCCAAGCCCAGAGGTCAGCCAGGCTGTCCCTCAGGGGCTTCTGCGCTTCCAGACAGTCAGCAGGCATCCCCCAGCCTTCACCCCGCCACTGGGGTTCAATTACGTAGGAGCAGCAGGGACGGAAGGGGCCGAGTGCGAAAGAGAAGTCGTTCTCCATCAAGGGGCCAGCAGTAGAGGGAGGTGCGGAGACATTTCTTTGGCCTAAATCAAGGAGACCCTCACCTGTTGGAATTGTTGGAAATAGTTTGTTTAGTTTTGCGGCTTTGCCGAAGAGTTAACTGTTATTTTGTTAGCTATGGTTTCTGTTGACATGACGTTGTTTTGCTGTAATGAAAGACTTTTGTGACAATAAAGAGAAGTTTAAATGTGCTATGGTGTACGTGACTAATTACAGTGATGCTGGCCTTCAGAGGCTTTCAAACATCCAAAGTGCGCAGCAGTTAAGACACTCATCATTCAGCCAGAGGGGCCTCGATACGAGTCCTCATGAGCCTGTGACGGATGGCCCTTCCACTTTCAGGAGCCCTTCCATCTTCCTCCTCCTCCTCCTCCTCGTCCGCATGCTCCTCCTCCTCCTCCTCCTCCTCCGCCTGCTTCTCCAGGGTCAGAGGGAAGGTGATGAATTGACGCCTTCGCCTATAAAGGGCAGCTGTAACTTGCCGGATGCAGCAGTGGACTGCAACCTGAGAGCTATTCGCGATGTCCCCAACGGCTCACTGAAAGGATCCGTTGCCATAAAAATTGAGGCCAACAGTCAGTTTAGCGGCCACCGACAGAGAGGTCATGCACCGTAGACGCGGCTGCAGATCCTCAGCAAGCAGGTGGCACAGCTCAGTAACAATGTCCATCCCGAATCGGAGCCTTCGCACACACTGCTCCTCTGACATGTCAAGGTATGACACCTGCTGCCTAAAGACCCTCGCAGCATACCCTCGGATTGGCCGACCTCCATTGCCCCTCCTCCTTCTAGCCAATCCCGGCCCTCTCTCCCGCCGTCTCTCTGCCCCTTCATAGTGTTCGGCCATGAGGCCGTCGCCCTCCAAAGCATCTCCCATTCCGATGCCAGTTGGTCAAAAGGCTGTTAGGTCTAGTGCTCCAACTGCTTCGGACAGGTTTGAGGGTCCCAAGTACTCTAATGCTAAATTCCAAAAACTCTGCTCCACAGTAGCTCACCAACTCTCTCCACCAACGATCGCAATGAACAGGCCAAGTGGCTGAAGCTTCTGTACTAGAGCTGTCCCCTTTAAATAGCGCCCCCCGACTCCGAGAAGGGCCCGCTAATGCTCCTTCGAACTGTCACTAATAGCGCTAGGCGTAAAGGCTCCGGGCGCCACCCAATATCCGCTCAGGCGCCCCTAAAAGGCGTTGCACAATGAAATGACGTCATGATCTGCTTGCACTCGCGGGCGCGCGCAAACACTTAGCGCAGGCGTTAAATGTATAGTCAATATGGGAGTTGTCGCTACCTTCATTGCGCCCGCCCCAACATTAGGTAACGCCCCAATTCTCGGTCTCTTTAGGCGCTAACCGCTGGCGCAAACAACCAAATTTCTAGGCCAAAGTCTTGCTTGACCAACCTAATTGAATTTTTTGAAGAGGTAACAGAGAGAGTAGACCGAAGATGTAATTTATCTAGAGTTTCAAAAGGCCTTCGATAAGGTACCACATAATAGACTAATAAGGTCAGGGAATGCAGAGTCAGAGGACAAGTAGCAGAATGGATAGCTAGCTGGCTTCAAGACAGAAAGCAGAGAGTAGGGGTAAAAGGAGAGTGGCAGAAGGTGGGTAGTAATGTTCCACAAGGATCAGTGCTGGGACCACTGTTTAAAATATATATTAATGATTTAGACTTTGGAATCAAAAACGAATTTCTAAATTTGTGGACGACACCAAATTTGGGGGGGGCGGGGGGGGATAGTCAATACTGAGGAGGACTGCAACAAATTACAAGGCGGCATTAATAAATTTACAGAATGTGCATATAACTGGCAAATGAAATTCAACACAGATAAATGTGAGGTCTTACATTTTGGTAAGAAGAATAGGGAGGTCACTTATTACTTGGAAAATAAGAATCTAAATGGGAAGAAGAGCAAAGAAATCTCGGAGTTCAAATAGACAAATCACTAAAAGTAGCAACACAGGTTAACAAGGCCATAAAAAAGCAAACTAGACACTAGGGTTTATTTCTAGAGGGATGGAATTGAAAAGTAGTGAAGTTATGCTAAACTTGTATCGAACCTTGGTTAGACCACAATAACAACAGAAAATGCTGGAAATACTCAGCAGGTCAAACAGCATCCATGGAGAGAGAAACAGAGTTAACGTTTCCGGTCTGGGACCCTTCATCAGAACTGGAAAAAGCTGGAGATGTAAGCAGGTGCAGAGACGTGGGGGGGGGTTTAGGAGGGGAGGAAGGAATTGAAAGAACATATTGTGCTTATGTAAGAGGCAGGAAAGATAAAATGTTGCAAATGGGAATGGCAAAATCATACAGCATGAAAAATGGGGGCAGGGATTATTATCTGAAATTGTTGAACTCGATGTTGAGTCCGGGCTTTCTTTACAGAGGCTGGTGTCGGGAGCAGTGAGACCGGAGACCCAGTGAGTATTTTAAACTCACTTTCGTGGGCTTTCTTACCAATCTTGCAGAATGGCGGCGGCGTTCCAGAGCCACGTCACGATTCAAAATGTGACGCGGGCAGGAGGAAGCAGCTGATTGGGTGAGTATGGCCAGGGAGTATTTATACTACTCTATAGTTTGACAGTTAAGGTTCATAGTTTATAAAGTTTAGACGGTCTTAATTTTTTTGTGGTTATAGTTTCCAGTGCTAGTAACCAAGGGCCCTTGAGTATATCATTTAATTGTAGTGTAATTGGTGGTATTGATTTGATTTAAGTTAATTTAAATTAATTGAAGGGTAAGTCATGGCAGGACAGCTCGGTGCCATGGTATGCTCCTCCTGCACTATGTGGGAAATCAGGGACACTTCCTGTGTCTCTGACGACCATGTGTGCGGGAAGTGTATCCAGCTGCAGCTACTGGCAGACCGCATTGCGGCGATGCTGAGGACGTCGTGGATAGCACGTTTAGGGAGTTGGTCACACCGCAGGTAAAGACTGCACAGGCAGGAAGGGAATGGGCGACTGTCAGGCAGAGTAGTAGGCGCAGGCAGGTAGTGCAGGGGTCCCCTATGGCCATCCCCCTCTCAAACAGATATACCGCTTTGGATATTGTTGGGGGGGGTGGCTTATCGGGGGGAGCCAGCAGCACCCAACTTCCTGGCACTGTGGGTGGTTCTGCTGCACAGGACGGGAGGAAAAAGAGTGGGAGAGCTATAGTAATAGGGGATTCTATTTTAAGGGGAATAGATAGGCATTTCTGCGGCAGCAAACGAGACTCCAGGATGGTATGTTGCCTCCCTGGTGCAAGGGTCAAGGATGTCTTGGATCGGCTGCAGAGCATTCTGGAGGGGGAGGGTGAGCAGCCAGTTGTCGTGGTGCATATAGGTACCAACGATATAGGTAAAAACCGGGACGAGGTCCTAAAAGCTGAATATAGGGAGTTAGGAGGTAAATTAAAAAATAGGACCTCAAAGGTAGTAATCTCAGGATTGCTACCAGTGCCACGTGCTAGTCAGAGTAGAAATTGTGGTGTATGTGCCTTTAAGAGCCCCCTGTGTACTGTAATGCCGGTAATGGCCACTCGGGCTATATAAGCTTGTATATTGTCTTGTATCTGTTAGTTCACCTCCAGACTTTGTTCAGTAAACACCTGTGAAACCTACTCCTGCCTTCCGTGTCTCTATTAACACACGGATACAACAGTGGCGACGAATTGGAAACGGACTTACCTGCAATTTGGCAGCACCTCAAGGACATCGATTCCTCAGACGTCCAAAGTCGAAGAAAAGCAAGAAAAAAAAAAAAAAACCTGCAGTTTCACCAGCTAGCCGAGCTGGTGGCAGGTACTGCAATAATCCTTCCTGGGCGGCGGGCTGGGGCTCCATCGGCTGGCTCTGCAGCGAGGCCAAGCAGCAAAGGCGGAGGCAAGCAGAAACAGACGGGGGGGAGCACTCGGGAGACGGCCGGCGCTGCAAAGCAGGTCGGCGTTCGGACCTAGCAGAGGGGGGGAAAAGTCCCAGAGAGTCCAGCGGGAACAAGTCACCACTAGTAAAAAAAAAAAATTTAAAAATTTAAAAAAAACGCGGAAAACAGCGTTGTCAGCAGCAGCAGCGGCGGGGAAGCGCCATATCTTTTCTGCAGGAAAGAAAGAAAAGCGCGGGAAGCGCCATTTTTTTTCCAGGATGCCTAAAGCTGGCAATATTGATGCTTTTGATAACGATATAGAGGATTGGACCACATATGTGGAAAGAGTGGAGAAATGTTGCACAGCGAATGAAATAAAAGATGATAAAAAGGCATCGGTACTTCTAAATCTAATGGGAGCAAGGACATACGGGCTGTTACGAAACTTAATCACTCCAGCCAAACCGATGGACAAGAATTTTAAGGAGATTGTTGATACCCTACACTGCCAATTCGGGACAGGACTGGCAGATTCTCTACGAGACAAATTCGTCTGCGGTCTCCTAAGTGAAGGAACACAAAAAAAGCTACTTTCTGAGAACGATTTGACACTGGACAAGGCTTTCAGTGTGGCTGTATCATACGAAGCAGCAGCAAGAGGAGCTGCAAAGATACAGTAAAAGCCACAGGACTTCGGCACCCATGAAATGACACGGGGTTTCGAGAGATGTTATCGCTGCGGCAGATCCACCCATGACCAGAGGGACTGCTGGTTCAAGGACAAAGCATGCAGGCAATGCGGAAAGATGGGACACATTACACGTGTATGCCGATCTGGAAACAAAAAATCCACTGACAGAAAAAAAATCAATAAAGAAAAGTACAGAAAGGTACAAATGATGACGACAGTAGCTCCGAAGACCAGAAGAGCGATAGCGACTCCGGAAACAAGAGACTAAGCTGTCTCAAATTACATAATGTAATTGACAAAGAAGATTACCAGACCATTTGGGTTACCCTCACGATAGCGGGGTCCCCAGTTAAAATGGAGCTAGATACAGGATCAGCTCTGACCGTCATAAGTAGATGGGATTACGAGCGGCTATTTCCGCATATACCTTTGAAAGACACATCCATTATCTTGAAAACATATACGGGGCAGAAAGTATACCCCAAAGGGAAAATAAAGGTGCCTGTTGTATACAACGGCAAGGAAATACAGAAGTTGTATTTATATGTTCTGCAAGATGGTGGTCCACCGCTGTTGGGACGTGAATGGATCAGGAAGATACGTTTGGACTGGCACTCCATTCAGGCACTGACGGTGACCAGTAAGAAAAAAAATGATGATGACATCACACCTGAACGATTAAAAGACATCTTGGCCAACGCCAAAGAAGTGTTCCAACAGGAACTAGGAACCTTGAAAGGCGTCACCGCCTCAATAAAGGTGGAAGATGCGGCAATTCCCAAGTTTTTTAAGGCAAGGCCGGTGCCATACGCAATTCGTCCAGCAGTCGAGGCAGAGCTGGAGAATTTGGAAAAGACAGGCGTGTTATCCAAGATAGACTGGAGCGAGTGGGCAACACCCATCGTCCCGGTCATGAAGAAAACGTTAAATAATGATAAATCTGAAGAACAGAGAAAAATTCGCATCTGTGGGGACTTCAAGGTGACTGTAAACCCAGTCCTTCACACGGTACAGTATCCTCTTCTGAGGATAGAAGATATTTTCGCCTCACTATCCGGAGGGAAACGTTTCACAAAAATTGACTTGGCACAGGCATATCTACAGATGGAGGTTGAGGAGGCCTCTAAAAAGTATCTCACAATAAACACACACAAAGGCCTGTACCAGTACAATCGACTGGTTTTCGGAATAGCATCAGCTCCAGCTATCTGGCAAAGAGCTATGGAACAAGTCCTGCAAGGGATTCCTGGGACTCAATGCTACCTAGACGACATCCTTGTAACAGGAGAAAACGACAACGAACACCGTGCCAATTTGGAGAAGGTACTCACTAGGCTGAGAGAACGGGGCCTACGAGCAAACCGCCTCAAGTGCGAATTTTTCCAGAAACAAATATCATATTGTGGCCACATAATTAATGAAGAAGGGTTGCATAAGTCCCCTGAGAAAATTGAAGCGGTCATAAAAGCACCAGCACCTGAAAATGTCTCACAATTAAGGTCGTTCCTGGGATTGATAAATTACTACCATAAATTTTTACCGAACTTGTCAACTGTTCTGCACCCTCTTAACGAACTGCTACAAACGGGAGTAATTTGGGAATGGAGCGAGGACTGTAAACGTGCCTTCCATAAATGTAAAGGCATGATCACGTCCAAGGAAGTTTTGGCTCATTACAACCCATCACTGCCAATCAGACTGGCGTGCGATGCATCCCCTTACGGCGTAGGAGCGGTATTATCACATAGATTCCCTGATGGCTCAGAACGGCCGATAGCTTTTGCGTCACGCTCATTGAACTCAGCTGAGCGTAACTATGCCCAGATCGACAGGGAAGCACTCAGCCTGGTATGGGGAGTGAAGAAATTCAACCATTACCTACACGGACAAAAATTTACCTTGTTGACTGACCATCAACCCCTCGTCTCCATATTCAACCCTAAAAAGGGTGTTCCCATTATGATAGCGCAAAGGCTACAGAGGTGGTCCCTTTTCCTAGGGGCACACCAATATGACATAGAATACAAAGGATCAAAACAGCATGGGAATGCTGACGGTTTATCGCGCCTACCATTGCCAACGGTAGAAGAGGCACCTACAGTTGACCCAGTGGAGATGTTCCACTCAACCATAGTGGAATGTCTACCAGTAACAAATTCTGCCATTGAAAAGGAAACGAGAAATGACCCGACTCTCTCACGAGTCTACGATTTAACGGTGAAGGGATGGCCAGCACATGGCGAACCACTGTTGCCAGCATTCTCGCAAAGAAGAGAACAGCTGTCAGTGTGCCGAGGAACCTTGATGTGTGGATCCAGAGTGGTGATTCCACCCAAACTCCAGGATAAAGTGCTAAAGGAGCTTCACGAGGGGCATCTGGGTGGAGTGAAAATGAAGAACCTAGCCAGAGCGTTTGTGTGGTGGCCAGGTATCGATGGAGACATCGAAGAAATGACCAAGAGCTGCCTAGGATGCCAAAAGGTCCAAAACGCCCCACCACAAGCCCCTCTACATCCATGGGAGTGGCCCTCATCTCCATGGCAAAGGGTACACATCGACTTTGCTGGTCCATTTATGAACTCAATGTTCTTAATCGCGGTTGATGCACACTCCAAGTGGCCGGAGGTAATAAAGATGTCCTCCACCACCACGGAAAAAACCATCACAGTATTAAGGACCATATTTGCCAGGAATGGGCTGCCTGAACAGATCTGTTCTGATAATGGACCGCAATTTGTGTCCGAAGAATTCAGGAAGTTCTTAAAAAACAATGGGGTTAAGCACTACACGTCCGCCCCATACCATCCCGCCACCAATAGATTGGCTGAAAGGTTTGTCCAGACCTTCAAGAAGGCCATAAAGGCCATGGGTAATGAAGACATAAAACTTCAGCATAAGGTAGATAACTTCTTGTTTGCATACAGGAATGCAACACGTGGTTACAAACCAAACTCCCGCCATGATGTTCTTCAATAGAAACCTAAGATGCCGGCTGGATTTGATCAAGCCGAACATCAGAAGGGACGTAGAGAACCGGCAATTTCAAGGCATGAATGAAAGGCCAACTAGAACCTTCCAGATAGGTCAACAAGTTTTGGCCCGGGACTACCGTACCAAGAAATGGCAGCCTGGAACTATTTGTACACGACTAGGATCGCTGATGTATACCGTGGACATTGGAGAAAGCATAATAAGGCGCCATGCTGACCAGATCATAGAGTCATCCGAAAAGGGACAACCTACACCACAACTCTATACGCCTAATGATGAAGTAGAGATACCCATAGTATCTACCTCCGATCCGGTGACACTGGAACCAGATGAACCCGACACTGGCATTCAAGCCGAATCAGCCTTGCCAAAAGAACCTACTACACCACCAGAAACTACTACACCACCGAGGCGTTATCCAGACCGAGTCAGGAAGCCTCCAGAAAGACTGACTTATAATTGATTAACTGCAGCAATGTGTAGATTATTGTTCTTGTAACATGTTAATTAATGATTACTTAAAATATTATGTACTGGTTGTCTAAAAGGGGAGGAATTGTGGTGTATGTGACTTTAAGAGCCCCCTGTGTACTGTAATGCCGGTAATGGCCACTCGGGCTATATAAGCCTGTATATTGTCTTGTATCTGTTAGTTCAACTCCAGACTTTGTTCAGCAAACACCTGTGAAACCTACTCCTGCCTTCCGTGTCTCTATTAACACACGGATACAACAGAAATAGAAGGATATTTCAGATGAATACGTGGCTAGAGGAATGGTGCAAGGGGGAGGGATTCAAATTCCTGGGACATTTGAACGGGGTCTGGGGGAGGTGGGACCAGTACAAAACGGACGGTTTGCACCTGGGCAGGACCGGGACCGATGTCCTAGGGGGAGTGTTTGCTAGTGCTGTTGGGGAGGGTTTAAACTAAAATGGCAGGGCATTGGGAACCTGTGCAGGGAGACAGAGAAATGGGAAACAAGGATAGAAGCAAAAGACAGGAAGGAGAAAAGCAAAAGTGGCAGTCAGAGAAATCAAGGGTTTAAATCAAACATGGCCACAGTAAATAATCGTTCTAAAAGGTCTAAGAGTGTTAAAAAACAAGCCTGAAGGCTTTGTGTCTTAATGCGAGGAGCATTCATAATAAGGTGGATGAATTAGCTGCACAAATAGATGTAAATGGATATGATATGATTGGGATTACGGAAACATGGCTCCAGGGTGACCAATTTGGGAACTCAACATCCAGGGGTATTCAATACTCAGGAAAGACAGGCAAAAAGGAAAAGGAGCTGGGGTAGCATTGCTGGTTAAAGAGATTAACACAATAGTAAGGAAGAATATTAGCTCTGATGATGTGGAATCTGTATGGGTAGAGCTGAGAAATACCAAGGGGCAGAAAACGTTAGTGGGAGTTGTATACAGACCCCCAAACAGTAATGTGGAGGTTGGGGATGGCATTAAACAGGAAATTAGAGACGCATGCAATAAGGGCACAGCAGTTATCATGGGTGACTTTAATCTACATATAGATTGGACTAACCAAATTAGTAACAATACTGTGGAGGAGGAATTCCTGGAGTGTATACAGGATGGTTTCCTGGACCAATATGTCGAGGAGCCAACTAGAGATCAGGCCATCTTAGACTGGGTATTATGTAATGAGAAAGGATTAATTAGCAATCTTTTTGTGCGAGGCCCCTTGGGGCGGAGCGATCATAATATGATCAAATTCTTCATTAAGATGGAGAGTGAAGTATTTGACTCAGAGACTAGGGTCCTGAATTTAAATAAAGGAAACTACGATGGTATGAGGCGCGAGTTGGGTAGGATGGATTGGGGAACGTTACTTAAAGGGTTGATGGTGGATAGGCAATGGCAAATGTTTAAAGATCGCATGGATGAACTACAGAATTTGTTCATCCCTGTTTGGCATAAAAATAAAACAAAAAAGGTGACAAGGGAAATTAGGGATAGCATAAGATCCAAGGAGAGGACATATAAATTGGCCAGAAAAATCAGCAAACCTGAGGATTGGGAGCAGTTTAGGATTCAGCAAAGGAGGACAAAGGGATTCATTAAGAGGGGGGAAATAGAGTATGACAGTAAGCTTGCAGGGAACATAAAAACTGACTGTATAAGCTTCTATAGATATGTGAAGAGCAAAAGATTGGTGAAGTCAAGCGTAGGTCCCTTGCAGTCAGAATCAGGGGAATTTATAATGGGGAACAAAGAAATGGCAGACCAAATAAATACATACTTTGGTTCTGTCTTCACAAAGGAGGCCACAAATAACCTCCCAGAGATGTCAGGGAACATAGGGTCTAATGAGAGGGAGGAACTGAATGAAATCAGTATTTGTAGGGAAATGGCGTTCAGGAAATTGACGGGATTGAAGGCCGATAAATCCCCAAGGCCTGATAATCTACATCCTAGGATACTTAAGGAAGTGGCGCTAGAAATAGTAGATGCATTGCTGGTCATCTTCCAAAATTCTATAGATTCTGGAACAGTTCCCATGGATTGGAGGGTAGCTAATGTTACCCCACTATTCAAAAAAGGTGGTAGAGAGAAAACGGGGAATTATAGACCGGTAAGCCTGACATCGGTAGTGGGGAAAATGCTAGAGTCCATTATTATAAAAGATGTAATAGCAGAGCACTAGTAAACAATGACAGCATCGGACAAAGTCAACATGGATTTACAAAAGGTAAATCGTGCATGACTAATCTACTGGAATTTTTTGAGGATGTAACTGGTAGAATAGATAAGGGAGAACCAGCGGTGTATTTGGACTTTCAGAAGGCTTTTGATAAGGTCCCACATAAGAGATTAGCGTGTAAAGTTAAAGCACATGGGATTGGGGGCAAAGTACTGACTTGGATAGAGAACTGGCTGGCAGACAGGAAGCAAAGAGTTGGAATAAACGGCTCTTTTCCGAGTGGCAGGCAGTGACTAGTGGGGTACTGCAGGGATCGGTGCTAGGACCCCAGCTATTCACAATATATATTAATGATCTAGACGAGGGAACTAGATGTAATATCTCCAAGTTTGCAGACGACACAAAGCTGGGTGGGCGTGTGTGCTGTGAGGAGGATGCCGAGAAACTCCAGTATGATTTGGACAGGTTGGGTGATTGGGCAGATGCATGGCAGATGCAGTATAATGTGGATAAATGCGAGGTTATCCACTTTGGTGGCAAAAACAGGAAGGCAGATTATTATCTGAATGGCAACAGATTGGGAGAAGGGGAAGTGCAACGAGACCTGGGTGTCCTTGTGCACCAGTCGCTGAAGGTAGGCATGCAGGTGCAGCAGGCAGTTAAGAAGGCAAATGGTATGTTGGCCTTCGTAGCGAGAGGATTTGAGTACAGGAACAAGGATGTCTTGCTGCAGTTGTACAGGGCCTTGGTGAGACCACACCTTGAGTATTGTGTGCAGTTTTGGTCACCTTATCTGAGGAAGGATGTTCTTGCCATGGAGGGAGTGCAGCGAAGATTCACCAGACTGATACCTGGGATGGCAGGAATGACGTATGAGGAGAGATTAGGTCGATTGGGCTTATACTCACTGGAGTTTAGAAGAATGAGGGGGGATCTCATTGAAACTTATAAAATTCTAACAGGACTAGACAGACTAGATGCAGGAAGGATGTTCCCGATGGCAGGGGAGTCCAGAACCAGGGGTCACAAACTAAAGATAAGGGGTAAGCCATTTAGGACAGAGATGAGGAGAAATTTCTTCAACCAGAGAGTGGTGAACCTGTGGAATTCTCTACCACAAAAGGCAGTTGAGGCCAATTCATTAAATATAATTCAAGAAGGAGTTCGATATATTTCTTAAGGCTAAAGGGATCAAGGGATATGGGGAGAAGGCAGGGACAGGGTACTGAGTTTGGATGATCAGCCATGATCTCATTGAATGGCAGAGCAGGCTCGAGGGGCCGAATGGCCTACTCCTGCTCCTATCTTCTATGTTTCTATGGAAGGCTGTAAAGTGCCTAATCGAAAGATGAACTGCTGTTCCTCGAGCTTACGCTGCGCTTCATTGGAACAATGTAATAGGCCGAGGACAGAGAGATCAGAGTGGGAGTGAAGCTGAGAACTAAAATAACAGGCGACCTGAAGCTCAGGGTCACCCTTACGGACTGAATGGAGGTGTTCCACAAAGCGGTTGCCCAATCTGCATTTGGTCTCCCCAATGTAGAGGAGACCGCATCGTGAGCAGCGAATACAGTATATTAAATTGCAAGAAGTACTAGTAAATGGCTGTTTCACCCGGAAGGGATGTTTGGGGCCCTGGACAGTGGGAAGGGAGGAGGTAAAAGGACATGTGTTGCATCTCCTGCGCTTGCACAGGAAAGTGCCAGGCGAAGGAGAAGGGCTGCTAGGAGTGATTGAGGAGTGGACCAGGGTGTCGCGGAGGGTTAGACCATACTTGGATTACTGCGTACAATTCTGGTCGCCATATATAGAGGCACTGGAGAGGGTGCAAAGAAGATTTACAAGGATGATACCAGAAATGCGAGGGTACACCTATCAGGAAAGGATGAACAGGCTGGGTCTCTTTTCTCTTGAAAAGGGAAAGCTGAGGGGTCACCTAATACTGGTCTTTAAAATCATGAAAGGTTTTGATGGAGTAGACACAGAGAGAGTGTTTCCACTTGTGGGGAAGAGCAAAACTAGAGGCCATCAATATAAGATAGTCACCAAGAAATTAAATAGGGAATTCAGAAGAAACTTCTTTACCCAGACAGTGGCGAGAATGTGGAATTTGCTACCACAGGGAGTGGTTGAAGCGAATAGTGTAGATGCATTTAAGGGGCGGTTAGATAAGCATATGAGGGAGAAGGGAATAGAGGGTTATGCTGATAGAGTTAGATGAGGAAAAATGGGAGGAGGCTCGAGTGGAGCATGGACTGGTTGGGCCGAATGGCCTGTTTCTGTGCTGTATATCCTATGTAATCCTATGTATATGTGACTCCAGACCCACAGCAATGTGGTTGACTCTTAACTGCCCTCTGAAATGGCCTAGCAAGCCACTCAGTTTTATCAAACTGCTACGTAAAACTACAAGAATAATAAAACCGCATCGACCTAGGCACCGGACATGGACAAGGAAACTGCCTGCTGATTATCAACTATTACCTTCCCTCATGTGATGAATCAGTACTCCTCCATGCTGAACACCACTTGGAAGAAGCACAGGATGTACTCTTGGGGATTTGAACGTCCATCACCAAGAGTGGCTCGGTAGCACTACTACTGACCGAGCTGGCTGAGTCCTGAAGGACACAGCTGCCAGACTGGGCCTGTAGCAGGTGTGAAAGAACCAACACAAGGGAAAAACCTATTTGACCTCATCCTCATCAATCTACCTGTCGCAGATGCATCTATCCATGAGAGTATTGGTAGGAGTGACCACCGCACAGTCCTTGTGGAGACGAAATTCCGTTTTCAAACTGAGAACACTCTCCTGGGTGGCACTACCACTGTGCTAAACGGGATAGACTCAGAACAGATTTAGCAGCTGAAAACTGGGCATACATGAGGCGCTGTGGGCCATCAGCAGCAGAACTGTATGTCACTACAATCTGGCCCTGCATATCCTTCACTCTACCATTACCATCAAGCCAGGTGACAAACCCTGGTTCAATGAGGAGTGTAGAAGAGCATGCCAGGAGCAGCACCAAGCATACATAAAAATGAGGTGCCAACACAGGACTACATGCATGCTAAACAGTGGAAGCAGCATGCTACAGACAGATCCCACAACCAACGGATCAGATCAAAGATCTTCAGTTGTGAGTAGTGGACAATTAAACAACTAACGGGAGGAGGAGGCTCCCGAACATCCCCATCTTCAATGATGGTGGAGTCCAGCACGTGTGCAATTGACAAGGCTGAAGCATTTGCAACCATCTCCAGCCAGAAGTGCCGAGTGGATGATCCATCTCCACCTCCTCCTGAGGTCCCCAACATCACAGAATCCAGTCTTCAGCCAATTTGATTCACCACGTGATATCAAGATAATGCCTGAGTGCACTGGATACAGCAAAGGTTATGGGCCCCGTAAACATTTCCGGCTGTAGTGCTGAAGACTTGTGCTCCAGAACTAGACGCACCTCTAGCCAAGCTGTTCCAGTACAGCTACAATACTGGCATTTATCCGACAAAGTGGAAAATCGCCCAGGTATGTCCTGTCTACAGAAAGCAAGAGAAATCCAATCCAGCCAATTACAGCTCCATCAGTCTACTCTCAATCATCAGCAAAGTGATGGAAGGTGTCGTCGACAGTGCTATCAAGCGGCACTTACTCACTAATAACCTGCTCACTGATGCCCAGTTTGGATTCCTCCAGGACCACTCGGCTCCAGGCCCCATTACAACCTTGGTCCAAACATGGACAAAAGAGCTGAATTCCAGAGGTAAGGCGAGAGTGACTGCCCTTTACATCAAGGCAGCATTTGACCGAGTGTAGCATCAAGGATCCCTAGTAAAACTGAAGTCAATGGGAATCAGGGGGAAAACTCGCCTCTGGCTGGAGTCATACCTAGCACAAAGGAAGATGGTTGTGGTGTTGGAGGCCAATCATCTCAGCCTCAGGACATCGCTGCAGGAGTTCCTCAGGGCAGTGTCCTAGGCCGAACCATCTTCAGCTGCTTCATCAATGACCTTCCCTCCATCATAAGGTCAGAAGTGGGGATGTTCGCTGATGACTGCAGAGTGTTCAGTTCCATTTGCAATTTCTCAGATAATGAAGCAGTCAGTGACCGCATGCAGCAAGACCTGGACAACATTCAGGCTTGGGCTGATAAATGGCAAGTAACATTCGTGCCACACAAGTGCCAGGCAATGACCATCTCCAACAAACGAGCGTCTCACCACCTCCCCTTGACATTCAATGGGATTACCATTGCCGAATCCCTCACCATCAACATCCTGGGGGTCACCAATGACCAGAAACTAAACTGGACCAGCCACATAAATACTGTGGTAACAAGAGCAGGTCAGAGGCTAGGTATTCTGCGACGAGTGTCTCACCTCCTGACTCCCCAAAGCTCTTCTACCATCCACGAGGCACAAGTCAGCAGTGTGATGGAATACTCTCTACTTGCCTGAATGAGTGCAGATCAAACAACACTCGAGAAGCTCGACACCATCCAGGACAAAGCAGCCCACTTGATTGGCACCCCCTCCACCACTGGCGCACCATGGCTGCAGTGTGTACCAGCTACAAGATGCATAGCAACAATTCGCCAAGGCTTTTTCAACAGCATCTCCCAAACCAGCAACCTCTACCACCTAGAAAGACAAGGGCAGCAGGCGCATGGGAACACCACCACCTGCAAGTTCCCCTCCAAGTCACACACTATCCTGACTTGGAAATATATTGCCGTTCCTTCATCATTGCTGGGTCAAAATCCTGGAACTCCCTACCCAACAGCACTGAGGGTGTACCTTCACTGCTCGGACTGCAGCGGTTCAAGAAGGCAGCTCACCACCAGCTTCTCAAGGACAATTAGGGATGGGTAATAAATGCTGGCATTGCTAGTGACGCCCACATCCCATGAATGAATTTTTAAAAAAAACAAGAGCGGTCAGAATATGGAACTCGCTATAACAAGGAGTAGTTGAGGGAACTAGCATAGATGCATTTAAGGGGAAGCGAGATAAATACGTGAGGGAGAAAGGAATAGAAGGATATGTTGATGGAGTTGGGTGAAATAGGGTGGGAGGTGGCTCGTGTGGACCATACACACCAGCATGGACCCGATGAGCCAAGTGGCCTGTTTCTGTGCTGTAATAATTACTATGTAATGATAGTGGTAGCTTTTTTTTTAGCCTGTCTGGATATTTGAGCCAATCAACATGGTTATCAGAACAGATTTAAGCCAATAATTATAGTGATGATGGATGATTTTTGATGTGCACATTCAAGGGGCAATTTTCACCTTCACCGTTTGGGTGTTAAATTGCTGAACTAGATCACCTCACCTATCCATTATAGAACCCACCCAATTTTCATTTCCATTTACCTTCCAAGCAGTGAAAATGACTCCCTTAATGTGTGACGCACAAATTTATGGTTTCAAGCATGCTAATGCAAGACTATTAATTATAAACAGATATTGCACAAGGGACAAACACAAACCTGTAGGAGGAAATGACTTCTCGATCTAGAATAGTATTAGTTGTAAGAATCCCTCGAACTGAATCAATAATGAAAGCCTCATTTTGGTTTCCAGATATTATGGAATATTCAATTTGCCCATTAAGTCCACGGTCAGCATCGGAGGCAAAAACCTGTTAAATGTACATAATTATTTAGGAGTTATTCAAGTGCTTGATTAGCTTATTGATATCACCTTCACATTGACTACTTTTAGTCAATTGTCAAAAATTCCACCCAAAATCTTTCTCAATCTGCATTTGTTAATGTACACATATTCTTTATAACAAGTTTTGCATTTCCTGTTCCAATGTGTATTGTACAAAGGCACAATGCTTATGAATGAGGAAGCCATTCAGTCCATCGTAATTCATCCAACCAGAATGATTCTACATTCTCCCCATTGCCGCGTCTAATTGTTTTTTTTTAAAGTGATTCCAGGGTTTTCGCCTCCATTACTCCTTCTGGAAATTCATTCCCTATATTAATCACTCTTTGCATGAACTTCTTTATCAGTTCTAAAATTACCTTTCCCTAATTTTAATCTGTATCCTTGCAGTTTAATTTAATGTAATATTCTGGATAGGCCACCCATTATACACCTCTCCCAATTGAAAATCGGGAGAGGTGTAGAACGGCCAGCTGATTCAATATCGTCTGTTTTGCACAATCGCCCAAAGTTAAAATTACCAGACGAAGCTCCCTGTTGGCAGCATGAAGCTGGAAAATTACTCCTTGGGTGCCATCATTAATATGGTTTCTTATTTCATCGCCATCGACTCAAGAATCTAGAGATCTGACTTTCCGTAGGGTTTCTTCCAATCTCCTGCTATAACTTCGGTGGGAGATTGGCGGAACCTTCAGAGAACTGGTGTAAATGGCCATTTTCGGTGTTTTTTCCAGGTGGTGGTGGGGGGGGGGGGGGCGGGGGAAGTGGGCGTTGGATTCCACTGATCTTCCGCCGAAGTTAACAGTAGGAGATCAGGACAACCCCCATGAAGATTCAGGGCCAAGATCTCTGCAGTCGTGTCATTTGAGTATATATGTTATTTGTGGCCTCATGCAAATTTTCCAGTCTTTTCACTTTTATTTCTAATTCAGTCACTCTCATTTTAAGCTGATTCAGCTGCTTGCATTTGGGTGAAGCTCTGTAACCTCTAACCCAAGTCTCTTTTGCGAACATCTGAACATGACTTGAAAGATTCATCAAATTAACCTGCTATTTAGTCTTTTAATTGTCTATTTTATCGTAAATTTGCAAAGAATAGTGCATCCCTTCCACTGTTCCATAATCTCTCACTGGTCATGTATGATCATGATAAGCCTTACCTGCATGACATATGTATTATGGGTTTGTCCCTCCCATATTGATGTTCTATAATGATTTTGTTCAAAACGTGGTTGATTATCATTTACATCTTCAATTATAATCGTTAACCTGCTGTGTGCTGTCTGATAGTTATTTTCTGCCAACAATACCAAATGCAACTTAGTTCTGACTTCATAATCCAGAAATTTGGAATCTTTTACCACAATCTCACCTGAAAGGAGAAATAAAGGTTCATAACACATTCAGGTATATGTACCAAAAAAAGCATTTAGTTATGATCAGCTACCAAAGAAAGGTATTCCCCTACGATGTTCCAACAAAGCTCAATACAACTTTCAGGAACATTACTTCATCTTTTTGCTGGGCACTTGAAGCCCTGTGGTCTGAACAATGACTTTAGTAACTTCAGACCTTAACTATATTCTCCATTTCCTTTGCAGCAGGTGGTGATTACGACATGGGGTGGGTCTGGCAGTGTACAGGCAAAGGAGAGGCAGGTTAACAATTGGAGTGGAGATCTTGGGGTAGAAATTGTTTATGGCCCTCATCCCAACTGGGAGGCCAGAGGTTCATTCAAGATTGGGCCCCAAGCCTCACTTACATAATCTGCCAGAAGCAGCTTGCACATTTCAAAAGGATCAATTTCAGACCGCTTGCATCGCCGGCTGGAGCCCTTATGTAAGTCCCAGATTGGGAGGGGAGGAAGGACATCGGGAAGGGGGCAGATCATAGGCTGTCAGCGGCCCCAGGGAATGCTGTGGAGCCAGAAGGAGAATTTTAATTTCACATCTGCTGCATTTGAAACCTACCCTTTTATTTCCTTTCCCCTATCTTTCTATATGTTTCCCTATTTTCTTGCATTTTTGTTTGTATGGACCTCTCCCTAGCCTTTCATCCTACACTATTGACACATTCGTTGTCCTTTTAATGGTTTTTCTTTATGTCATCTATCAGTTTTCTATTAAGCAGTTTGCAGGTCATTCTTTATTTGCTATCTGTATTTCTGTTGATTTTTTCCCTCTCCATTTTTTCCAACTTTACTAAAATAAAAGGAAAGGACAGAACTTGCATTTATATCGTGCCTTTCATGACCTCAGGACATCCCAAAGAGCTTTGCAGCCAATGAAGCACATTGTTGAAGTATAGTCATTGCTGTAATGTAGGGAAACATGTCAGCCAATTTGCACACTGCAAGCTTCCACAAACAGTAGTGAAATACATGGCCAGATAATCTGTTTTAGTAATGTTGGTTGAGGAATAAATATTGACCAGAACACCAGGGAGAGCTCCCCTGTTCTTCTTCAAATAGTGTCATAGGATCTTTCGCATCCACCCGAGAGGGCAGACGGGGACTCGGTTTAACGTTTCATTCGAAAGACAGCACTTCCGACGGTGCAGCACTCCCTCATTACTACACTGGAGTGTCAGTCCAGATTATGTGCTCAAGTCTCTGGAATAGGGTTTGAACCCATGGGGGGAGAAATTCGTTTGGTAGCGCCAGCGATTAGCGCCTAAAGAGGCCGAGAAGTGGGGCGTTAGCCAATTTTCGGCCGGGCGCAGTGAACCCAGCGCCTCTTGCCATATTGAGTGGGTTTTAGCGCTGGCGCTAAATCTTAGCGCCTGCTTACGGGCGCAGGCAGATCATGACGTCATTTCAGTGTGCAACACCTTTTTGGCGCCCCGGACCGGAAATTCAGTGGTGCGCCCCTTCGTTCCGCCTGGCGCTAATAAGGACAGCTTACTGGAACGTTCCCCAGTCGCTCTCGGGCTTAGGGGGGTGCTCTTTAAAGGGGACTGCACTGGTATAAAAGCGGCAGCCATTTTGGGAGCGCAACTTCTTTGAGATTTTCACAGAGTTGCACTCTGAGAGCCATATCACTAGTGACCCAGCGCTGCTAGAGGACCTTCAGCCTTCAGACCATCACCCTGCTGCTGGTGAGCATTTACACCCTGTATAATTTCTTGTTACCTATTATTATGGGGGCTGCTTTGGAGGGGAACGTCCTGCTGCTCGACCATCTGGAAAGGGCACAGAGATGGAGGGAGAGAGGGCCAGGAATGGCCAGACGGAGGAGGGCCAACAGACGTCGCCACACCAGACCGTACGCTGCCAGGGTATTCAGGCAGCAGTTCTCTTACCTCAACATGTCGGAGGAGCAGTGTCTTAGGAGGCTGCGATTCAGAAAGGAGGTGGTGACTGAGCTGTGCCACCTGCTTCAGGCAGATCTTCAGCCGCAGATAAGGTGCAGGACCTCTCTGTCGGTGGCTGTCAAGATTACAGTAGCACTGAATTTCTATGCGACCGGCTCCTTTCAGGCAGCAACTGGGGACATTGCCAATATCTCCCAGTTTGCGGTGCATAGCTGCATCCAGCAAGTAACAGATGCCCTGTTTAAAAGGCGGCAGCAGTACATCTCCTTCACTGCGACACCGGAGAAGCAGCGGGAGTGCGCAGAGGGCTTCGCGGCAATAGCGGACTTCCCCATGGTGCAGGGCGCCATTGACTGCACGCACGTGGCTTTGCGGGCACCTGTTTTGAATCCTGAGGACTTCCGCAACCGCAAGGGGTTCCACTCCTTGAATGTGCAGCTGGTCTGTGACCGCCGGCAGCTGATCCTCGCGGTCAATGCTCAGTTCCCAGGCAGCAGCCACGACGCATTCATCCTGCGCCAGACTTCAGTAGCAGACCTTTTCGAGGCCCCGGCTCACCCAGAAAGCTGGCTTCTCGGTGACAAGGGCTATCCTCTGTGCCCATGGCTGATGACCCCGCTCCGTTCGCCCAGCACCCCTGCAGAAGAGCACTACAATGTCAGCCATCAGGCGACGAGGAACATTGTGGAGCACACAATCGGCGTGCTGAAGCAGCGGTTCCGCTGTTTGGACCATTCGGGAGGCGCCTTGCAGTACTCACCAGAGCGAGTCTCCCACTTCGTCGTTGTCTGCAGCATGCTCCATAACCTCGCCACCCTGCGCACCTAGCCAATGCCAGCAGACACTGAAGGACCAGCAGAGGAGGAGGAGGAGGAGGAGGAGCAGGAGGAGGAGGACCAAGATGGGAGGGTCCCAGAAACTGGAAGGGCCGTCCGTCAGAGGCTGATAAGGAGTCGGTTCTAGGCGCTCTCACGGAATGCTTGGTGCCAATCGAAGACTAGGAATGGAACCATTCGGATAACCCAAAGCCTATGAAGGCCAGTATGAATGTAAATAGCAGACATGGCCAATGTCAATAAAATAATTTGTTTATTTTGAAAAATGTGCTTCCTTCCAACATGACAAAGCAATGGCACCAGAAAGCTTAACTAACAAACTAACACATAAGTGGCTCGCACACCCGGGAGACTATCCAAAACATTACTAACATTCAGACCAAGGGACTCGCACACCCGGGAGAATATCCAAAACATTACTAACATTCAGACCAAGTGGCTCGCACACCCGGGAGACTATCCAAAACATTACTAACACTCAGACCAAGTGACTCGCACACCCGGGAGACTATCCAAAGCATTACTAACATTTAGACCAGCATCCACGGCCTTGATTTCTAGAAATAAGACGTCTCAGCAGCACCTTCTACTCTTTCCCCTTTGATGGTGATCTACTTCTCTTGCGAGAACGGCCCCTTCCCTCCCTGCAGCTCTTCTGTAATGGGACCCCAGTGGCTGCATGAAGGCTGGGGGACGCCTGCTGACTGTCCGAAAGCGCAGATGCCCCTGAGGGACGGCCTGGACGGACTCTGGGCTTGGAGGGCCCGGATGCTGACTGCTCCAACTGGGCATGGGTGGAAGCAGTCTGTCCTGCAGGTGATGGCAGCTGCAGTGGAGACGTGCCAGCGGTGGCATCAGGAATGCTGACATCCTGAGAGCGGACACCTGCTCCGTGGTCGGCTGACACACTGGCACTCTGACGGGGCAGCACCGCAGCATGCGAACCAATCGGCTGGTCCACAGATTGCTGGCCTGCTGTGGTGCTGCAAGGGCCCCGGGTAATCCTGCCTGATCCATCGAGGGTGGCAGCAGTCACTGCTTGCGTGGCCTCAATCTGCCTCTGCATGAGGCCAGCGAGTGACTGCGTGTGACTTCGGTGACGCCCTGGACAGTCCTTTCCAGTGCTTCGGTCAAGCCCTGGACAGTCCTTTCCAGTGCTGCCCTGAAGCCCTGGGCACTCCTTTCCTGTGCTGCCCTGAAGCCCTGGGCACCCCTTTCCTGCGCTGCCCCGAAGTCTTGTACACTCCTCGCCTGTGCTGCCCCGAAGTCTTGCACACTCCTTGCCAGTGTCTCGATGGATTCAGGCATCCTTGCCACTGCAGCCATCAGCTCAGTGTGCCTGAGCCGAGCCTGGGCACTCATTTCTGCGAGGGAACGCACCTCTTCTGCGCTCTTGTGCAGCAGTCATCGTGGCCTGACTCACCCTCCGGGGAGACGGCTCCCGAGCTTCCCTACCCCCTTGCGTTGCTGGAGCCCACTGGTTCCTGCAACTGGTTCCTCCTCAGAGCCATCCCCCCCGCTCCCCTCCAGGGAAGCACTATCCCCAGTCTGCAGATGGGCTGGCTCGCCTGAGGGTGGTACGGATGGTGCGGCGTCCTCCTGCTCGTCGCCTCCGGAGTCAGTGTCCCTGGCAGCTTGATGGCCCGGCTCCCGAGCTGGTGATGCAGCATCTGAAAGCAGGGAGGTTGAAGAGTGGCTTTAGCGAAAGGACAGGGTGGCAGCAAGGGATGCAAGAGTGCTGCAATGCTCTGACATGGGTCCAGAGTGGAAAAGCATGCTGGTGGGGGGAACAAGTGGAAGGAGACAGTTCAAAAAGGTGATGACCTTACCATCGCTGTGCACAATGGGGTCGGCAGCTCCAATGGTGACAGGACCACTCATCCGGCCTCCAACAATCTGGTGGATTCTTTCCTCCAGGTCAGTCAGTGTCTGCAGCTGAGGAGAGCCTCCTCCGGTATGAATCTGTTCCCTCCGGTTCCTGGCCAGCTTGGCCTGCAGGAGAAAGGACGGGAAGTGATGAAACATGCTGCCCTGGGTTGTCATCTCATGCCCCCCATGGTGGAACAGCCCTTACAGTATGCCCTGGGTTGTCAGCTCATGCCCCCCCATGGTGGAACAGCCCTTACAGTATGCCCTGAGTTGAATGTGCGTGTGCGTTCCCAGAAAGGGCCATGGGTGCTGGCTGACAGATGGCCATTGGGGCATCGCGCACCCTCTGGCCATAAAGACAGGTGCAGATGGAGGGATGAAGAAGATTGCCAAAAAGCCACTCACCCTAACGACCCGAGTGAGATCGTTGAACTTCTTCCTGCATTGCACAGGAGTCCTGGGCGCCACGCTGCTGGATTTGACTATTTGCGAAACTTCCCTCCAAGCTCTGCGGTACTCGTTCTGATGAGGCCTCTGTAGTGTATGTGCCTTTAAGAGCCCCCTGTGTACTGTAATGCCGGTAATGGCCACTTGGGCTATATAAGCCTGTATATTGTCTTGTATCTGTTAGTTCACCTCCAGACTTTGTTCAGTAAACACCTGTGAAACCAACTCCTGCCTTCAGTGTCTCTATTAACACACGGACACAACAGTGGCGACGAATTGGAAACGGACTTACCTGCAATTCGGCAGCACCTCAAGGACATCGATTCCTCAGATGTCCAAAGTCGAAGAAAAGCAAGAAAAAAAAAGCTGTGGTTTCACCAGCTAGCCGAGCTGGTGGCAGGTACTGCAATAATCCTTCCTGGGCGGCGGGCTGGGGCTCCATCGGCTGGCTCTGCAGCGAGGCCAAGCAGCGAAGGCGGAGGCAAGCAGAAACAGACGGGGGGGAGCACTCGGGAGACAGCTGGCGCTGCAAAGCAGGTCGGCGTTCGGACCTAGCAGAGAGAGTCCGGCGGGAACGAGTCTCCACCTGTAAATAAATTTTTTTTTTTTTAAATGCGGAAAACAGCGTTGTCAGCAGCAGCGGCGGGAAAGCGCGGGAAGCGCCATATCTTTTCTGCAGGAAAGAAAGAAAAGCGCGGGAAGAGCCATTTTTTTTCCAGGATGCCTAAGGCTGGCAATATTGATGCTTTTGATAACAATATAGAGGATTGGACCACGTATGTGGAAAGAGTGGAGGTATATTGCACAGCAAATGGAATAGAAAATGATAAAAAGGCGTCAGTACTTCTAAATCTAATGGGCGCAAAGACATACGGGCTGTTACGAAACTTAATCACTCCAGCCAAACCAAAGGACAAGAATTTTAAGGAAATTGTTGATACCCTACAGGAGCACTTAAACCCAACACCGCTGCTGATAGCGGAACGATTCAAATTCTTCAAGAGGAATCAGCACAAGAATGAAAGTAACGCTGATTACCTCACCGAATTAAGAAAGCTATCAAAGCACTGCCAATTCGGGGCAGGACTGGCAGATTCTCTTCGAGACAAATTCGTCTGCGGTCTCCTAAGTGAAGGAACACAGAAAAGGCTGCTTTCTGAGAAAGATTTGACACTGGACAAGGCTTTCAGTATGGCTGTATCATACGAAGCAGCCGCAAGAGGAGCTGCAGAGATACAGCAAAAGACACAGGACTTCGGCACCCATGAAATGACACAGGGTTTCGAGAGATGTTATCGCTGCGGCAGATCCACCCATGACCAGAGGGACTGCTGGTTCAAGGACAAAGCATGCAGGCAATGCGGAAAGATTGGACACATTGCACGGGTATGCCGATCTGGACAAAAAAAATCCACGGACAGGAAAAAAAAAATCAATAAAGAAAAGTACAGAAAGGTACAAATGATGACGAACAGTAGCTCCGAAGACCAGAAGAGCGATAGCGACTCCGGAAACAAGAGACTAAGCTGTCTCAAATTACATAATGTAATTGCCAAAGAAGATTACCAGACCATTTGGGTTACCCTCACGATAGCAGGGTCCCCAGTTAAAATGGAGCTAGATACAGGATCAGCTCTGAACGTCATAAATCGACGGGATTTCGAGCGGCTATTTCCGCATATACCTTTAAAAGACACATCCATTATCTTGAAAACATATACGGGGCAGAAAGTATACCCCAAAGGGAAAATAAGGGTGCCTGTTGTATACAACGGCAAGGAAATACAGAAGTTGTATTTATACGTTCTACAAGATGGTGGTCCACCGCTGTTGGGACGTGAATGGATCAGGAAGATACGTTTAGACTGGCACTCCATTCAGGCACTGACGGTGACCAGTAAGGAAAAAAATGATGATGACGTCATACCTGAACGATTAAAAGACATCTTGGCCAACGGCAAGGAAGTGTTTCAAGAGAAACTAGGAACCTTGAAAGGCATCACCGCCTCAATAAAAGTGGAAGATGCGGCAATTCCCAAGTTTTTTAAGGCAAGGCCGGTGCCATACGCAATTCGTCCAGCAGTCGAGGCAGAGCTGGAGAATTTGGAAAAGGCAGGTGTATTATCCAAGATAGATTGGAGCGAGTGGGCAACACCCATCGTCCTGGTCATGAAGAAAACGTTGAATAATGATAAATCTGAAGAACAGAGAAAAATTCGCATCTGTGGAGACTTCAAGGTGACTGTAAACCCGGTCCTTCACACGGTACAGTATCCTCTTCCGAGGAGAGAAGATATTTTTGCCTCACTATCCGGAGGGAAACGTTTCACCAAAATTGACTTGGCACAGGCATATCTACAGATGTAAGTTGAAGAGGCCTCTAAAAAGTATCTCACGATAAATACACACAAAGGCCTGTACCAGTACAATCGACTGGTTTTCAGAGTAGCATCAGCTCCAGCTATGGAGCAAGTCCTCCAAGGGATTCCGGGGACTCAATGCTACCTAGACGACATCCTTGTAACAGGAGAAAACGACAACGAGCAACTTGCCAATTTGGAGCAGGTGCTCACTAGGCTGAGAGAACGGGGCCTACGAGCAAATCGCCCCAAGTGCGAATTTTTCCAGAATCAAGTATCATATTGTGGCCACATAATTAATAAGGAAGGGTTGCATAAGTCACCTGAAAAAATTGAAGCGGTCATAAAAGCCCCAGCACCTGAAAATGTTTCACAATTAAGGTCGTTCCTGGGATTAATAAATTACTATCATAAATTTTTACCGAACTTATCAACTCTTCTGCACCCTCTTAATGAACTGCTACAAACAGGAGTAATTTGGAAATGGAGCGAAGACTGTAAACGTGCCTTCCATAAATGCAAAGACTTAATCACGTCCAAGGAAGTTTTGGCTCATTACAACCCATCACTGCCAATCAGACTGGCGTGCGATGCATCCCCTTACGGCGTAGGAGTGGTATTATCGCATAGATTCCCTGATGGCTCGGAACGGCCGATAGCTTTTGCGTCACGCTCATTGAACTCAGCTGAGCGTAACTATGCCCAAATCGACAGGGAAGCACTCAGCTTGGTATGGGGAGTGAAGAAATTCAACCATTACCTACACGGACAAAAATTTACCTTGTTGACTGACCATCAACCCCTCATCTCCATACTCAACCCTAAAAAGGGTGTTCCCATTATGACAGCGCAAAGGCTACAGAGGTGGTCCCTTTTTCTAGGGGCACACCAATATGACATAGAATACAAAGGATCAAAACAGCATGGGAATGCTGACGGTTTATCGCGCCTACCGTTGCCAGCGGTAGAAGAGGCACCTACAGTAGACCCAGTGGAGATGTTCCACTCTACCATAGTCGAATGTCTACCAGTAACAAATTCTGCTATTGAAAGGGAAACGAGAAATGACCCGACTCTCTCACGAGTCTACGATTTAACAGTGAAGGAATGGCCAGCACATGGCGAACCACTGTTGCCAGCATTCTCGCAAAGAAGAGAACAGCTGTCAGTGTGCCGAGGAACCTTGATGTGTGGATCCAGAGTGGTGATTCCACCCAAACTCCAGGATAAAGTTCTAAAGGAGCTTCACGAGGGGCATCTGGGTGGAGTGAAAATGAAGAACCTAGCCAGGGCGTTTGTATGGTGGCCAGGTATCGATGGAGACATTGAAGAAATGACCAAGAGCTGCCTAGGATGCCAGAAGGTCCAAAACGCTCCACCACAAGCCCCTCTACATCCATGGGAGTGGCCCTCATCTCCATGGAAAAGGGTACACATCGGCTTTGCTGGTCCATTTATGGACTCAATGTTCTTAATCGCGGTCGATGCACACTCCAAGTGGCCGGAGGTAATAAAGATGTCCTCCACCACCACGGAAAAAACCATCACAGTATTAAGGACCATATTTGCCAGGAATGGGCTGCCTGAACAGATCTGTTCTGATAATGGACCGCAATTTGTGTCCGAAGAATTCAGGAAGTTCTTAAAAAACAATGGGGTTAAGCACTACACGTCCGCCCCATACCACCCCACCACCAATGGATTGGCTGAAAGGTGTGTCCAGACCTTCAAGAAGGCCATAAAGGCCATGGGTAATGAAGACATAAAACTTCAGCATAAGGTAGATAACTTCTTGTTTGCATACAGGAATGCAACACATATGGTTACAAACCAAACTCCCGCCATGATGTTCTTCAATAGAAGCCTAAGATGCCGGCTGGATTTGATCAAGCCAAACATCAGAAGGGACGTGGAGAACCGGCAATTTCAAGGCATGAATGAAAGGCCAACTAGAACCTTCCAGATAGGTCAACAAGTTTTGGCCCGGGTCTACCGTACCGAGAAATGGCAGCCTGGAACTATTTGCATATGACTAGGACCGCTGATGTATACCGTGGACATTGGAGAAAGCATAATAAGGCGCCATGCTGACCAGATCATAGAGTCATCCGAAAAGGGACAACCTACACCACAACTCTATACGCCTAATGATGAAGTAGAGATACCCATAGTATCTACCTCCGATCCGGTGATACTGGAACCAGATGAACCCGACACTGGCATTCAAGCCGAATCAGCCTTGCCAAAAGAACCTACTACACAACCAGAAACTACTACACCACCGAGGCGTTATCCGGACCGAGTCAGGAAGCCTCCAGAGAGACTGACTGATAATTGATTAACTGCAGCAATGTGTAAATTATTGTTCTTGTAACATGTAATTAATGATTACTTAAAATATTATGTACTGGTTGGCTAAAAGGGGAGGAATTGTAGTGTATGTGCCTTTAAGAGTCCCCTGTGTACTGTAATGCCGGTAATGGCCACTCGGGCTATATAAGCCTGTATATTGTGTTGTATCAGTTAGTTCACCTCCAGACTTTGTTCAGTAAACACCTGTGAAACCAACTCCTGCCTTCAGTGTCTCTATTAACACACGGACACAACAGCCTCCTGCCATTGTCAGGGTACAGCACTGCTCGCCGGCGCTCCACTGTGCCAACCAAAGCACCCAATGCCCCATCGGTAAAGCACTCCGCTCTCTGCCTCACCCTCTCCATCTGGTCAAAGTTTGTAATGCCACAGACTGCACAGCGCTGATTTTGAGGCCTGCAGGGCAATGAGTGTGGCTGCTGATCCTAAATGACCCGCCCCTTTAAGAGCTGGCTGGCACCAGCATGTCTCATGGTCATCGATTATTGACAGCACCTGCGCTGTGCCCGGCTGCCCAGATATTGAGTAGCGCCGCCAGGTTAGCGCCTTTGGAGTCCCGTGCAGCGCCTGATTTTACGCCGCAATCACCTTTAGGGGCGATGCAACCCAATATCGCTCAAGGTGGCGATAAGTTGCGCCTGGCGATAGAATTTGCGCACCGCCAATTCTAGCGCCTCAAGCGGGGCTATACCCAATTTCACCTCCATGATCTTCTGACTCAGAGGCGAGAGTGCTACCACTTACCCAAGGCTGACATCTCTCATCATTTAGTCTGCAATTCTGATGAAGGATACAAACATGAATTGTCATAACCTGTCTCTCCTCTTTACAGATGCTGATTGAGCTGCATGTATTTCCATCTTTTTCTATTTATTTTTTTAATTTACAGCATTTGCATCGTTTCCTTTTTATTTGAAACTATTCTGCAAGTATTGTCCAAGAATCTGACTCTAAAAGGGGGTAATTTTAACCTAAACCGCTGGGCGGGAAACCCACGGGATCAAGTGGAATGCTGCTTTTATACCCCGCCCAATTACTACTCTCCATTCACTTCAACGGAGAGTAAAATCAGGTGTGGTGTAAAACCAGCGATACACCCGATCCCATCAGTTTCCCGACAGACGGGTTAGGTTAAAATTGGTCCTCTGATGTCAGGTTAAGTGTAGGATATTCACATGCATCGTATGCAAAATTGTAGACTAAGCACAAGTAAATTTCTCTTACCAGTGTTTGAATCTATGTGGAATGCTCCATTTTCATTCCCACTAAAAATGCTGTATATGACGAGCGTTCCATTTTTGTTGTAGTCTTGAGCTGCAACAGTCAATACCATAGTGCCTATACAATGAAAGAAGAATTACTGCTACAAAAAATGATGGATTATTGGAATTGCTTGGCCAGCATATAACTTCTACAATTTATAACTATGCCAAATCCTGTTAAAACAATGGTTTGCAAATACAACCAAGATTACCCTCCCCTAACTGACAGAGGCCTTACATCAGCTTTATTAGGTGGAGGATGAAGTATAGCTGTACCAGTCCCAGATTTCACACAATGTAATACAGAGCCCACAATTAGAAAATATGCTACCAGTATTGTAGAAATGTTGCAACCCATCTTGTACTGAGTTGCTTTCTAGAGGAAAAGTTGCACTTGATAGTGCCTGCATCATGAAATAAGCAACATTTGTGTAGGATACAGCAAACCTAGTATCAAACAAAAACATTCTTAGCAATCCAGTCAAGATATTTTTTAAAGCTCCCCTTGTGGCCAAAGATCACTGGGTGATTAATAACATAGCTCTAATATGAACTAAATTAGATAATAAATGTCTAAAGTTATCTACTATTACTATATATTTATATGAATACAGTAATAATGGGCTGGATCTTAACCCCCTAAAAATGGGTGGGTTGGATGAGATGTTAAAACTTTAAAAATCTCAAACCCAACCTGTCCCATTTCCAGGTTTAACGAAGGCGGGGCAAGGGGCAGGCAGCCAACCCGCCCCCAAGAGGCAGGTTAGCCAATTAAATATTTTAATGAGGCTGGCAGCCTCTGATTTAATCTGCTTTGCAGTTTTAATACTGGCCGGCCGGGTTTCCAAGCCCTCAGGATACCCGGCAGCTGAAAGGAGGTGAGGACAGCTTCGGAGAGAAGGTAAATGCTCCCCCCAGACTGCCAAGGATCCACCCCCCATGCAACATTCCCCTTGGGATCAGGGATCAGATCCTCCCTGCCACTAGCAACAACAGGCGACTTACCTGCAGCTGCAGCCTGCTCCAGAGTGCTCCCCGCCCGACTAGAAGTCAAGCCTGTCAATCAGGCTGACTTCCGGGCGGGGACCCTGTCAAAAAAAGACTACGCACACTGTGGGGTCAAAACTCCACAGCATGCAGGGAAACCCAGACTTCCAGGTTTCCCGACAGAAACTCTGAACCCCCGCCTATGCAGCCCGCCCCTGTCAAGATTGGGGCCAATATACCTCAAGCACTACTATATGAAATAGATGGTGTAACAGTAAGTATAAGCACTTTCTTCATTCTCAGTGTCCTTCAAGCACTGCAAGTGTGGCCTCAGTTGTTCACAAAGGTGATGTGTCTTGGGCTGGTGATACCAAACAATATTTGACCAGTAGACAACCACCTTTGCTGGTAAATGTCTGTGTAAATATCACTATTACTAGCTCAAATGGGAAAATCTTTTTTGGGAGATATCTTGCATAGCTAGGTGCCACAGCCATAGCTTTGTTCTGAAAATGGTTGTTGACCCCTTCAAGGATATGATCCTTTGGAAGTCAAAAAACTTCCATTCATCCAGGATCTTACCTTTCCCAGCCTTTTCACATCCTCTTCTGACTTGCTTCAACTGGCAGGAAAGCTGCAGTGGCTTTCCCACTCAGGCCCGAGTTAAAATGTCACCACGATCTGATTGAAATCATCGATCATAATGTGCATATTTAAAGAAGGACTCTGCCGACCTTGGGTAGATGGCTTAGCCACCCGTCCAGAAGTCTGCATAAATATTGCAGGCTGCTCCATGGTGAGTAAGTAACTTGGGCGATTTTAACTGTTCACCCACCCAGTTTCCACTAAGCTTCTTGCTCCATTGGCACCACGATGGAGATATCTAACAGCTTTCCAGAACGTGGAAATGTTTAGTTTAGCTCAAATGGCCTCTTTTCAAATAGCAGGTCACCATGAACACATGGAAAACCTCTTCCAAAAATACTTTCTCAAATTACACAGAATCAGTTCATCTGTGTTGCAATAATGAATTCTTTTGATCATGCATTGTTATTCTAACATTTAACAAAAAGTGGCTGCGCTCAAAATACCCCTCTAATAAATGACAAATTTTATAAGGTTACATGCTTGGCAACAGTGATTTTTAGTTTTTAATCACATAAAATCTTATGTGAAAAAACAAGTTTCACTTGTGGTTGTACACATTTGTCTCTGCCTAAAAGCTGAAAAAATGAACTATGGTACCCTTTTTCACTCATTCAATCCCACACAGCAATCTAGCTGGGAATCCCAAACTTCATTTCATAGGTTGAAGTGTTACAGCTTCTGTTACAAATAGGGGGAATTTAACCTAAAACAACGGTTGGGTTGGGGTCGTGTGGGAAGTTAGAGTTAAAAATCTGAATCCTGACCAGAACCCGCCTCCAACCCGCCCACTTCCAGTTTTAACGGAGGCGGGAGCGGGGTGCGGCTGCCAACCCGCTCCCAGGAGGCAGGTTGTCTATTTGAATATTACAATGAGGCTGGAAGCCTCTGCTTTAACCCCATTTTGAATTTAACTTTAGCTGGTCTGGTTTTGCAACCTCGTGATACGCGCCAGCTAATGGACAGCGAAAACTGCTGGATCCAGGAGGTAAGTGCCTTTACATTTACCTCCTGGATCTAACATCCCTACCTAACCCACTCCCCGCGATTGTAGACACCCCCACGAGGCCTCCGATACCCTCCATGTAGCCTCCCCACCACCACCCCCCACTTCTCCTGGTGCCCCCGTGCTCCTCCTGGCCCTCCGATCTGCTCCTCTGGCCGCCAATTGTTCCCTAACCCCCACTCTTCACCCGCCCCTGCTCCTACAGCTGCCAATCCCCCCCCCCCCACCCCATCTCCAGCCACTGATCCTCATCTGACACCCACCCCCGTGCTGGTCCCTGGCCCCCGATCCTCATTAAATCCCACCCCCCCGATCCTCATTAAATCCCACCCCCCCCCTCCAACCACCCAGTGCTGGTCCCGGCACCTGATCCTCATCGCACCCCGCCTCCCCCCCCCCCCCCCCCCCACTCCCGGTGCTGGTCCTGGTCCCCGATCCTCATGGGCAGGGCCTGCGAGAAACCAGTTATCCCGACCGCGTCGGAGCCTTTCCCGCCCCCAACCCGCCTTCCCCATTAAAATTCAGCCCAAAGAATCATGCCGGAAGCAAACAGGCTGGTGTGTTTGCAGACCATTTGAAAATATAAACCTGCGAACAGGAATTATATATAGCTGGAAGATGCACTATTCTTACTAATGTAATGGAGATAACATGATGGACTGCTCACCTGATTTGATGTTTTCAGGAATTGTGATCTCATATGCATTACGACTGAACCAAATTCCCCTTTTTTCTACTTGCTGGTGTATGAGTACAAGCCCAGTGGCTGATCTAGCTGGATTACCATGGTCTGTCGCAACAACAGACAGATGATTTGTACCAAAGTGACTCTGGGAAAGTGACGCTTTCAGGTAGATTTCACCTGAAGTGTTATTCATGGCAAATAGTGAATCAGGCTCCAAAATCTGGAAAGTAACAGTGCCATTTTGTCCCAAATCCTTATCATTAGCTCTCACAGTGGCAACAGTATGGTTGATCAGAGTGTCCACAGTAACATGTGCAATGACTGGGTTTTGTATAAAAATAGGAAAATTGTCATTTACATCTTCAATATGTATCATCACATTAACAGTGGTACTTTTTGGACTTTGAATGCTGTTGTCACTTGCCACTGCTCTGAAGACATACTGTGGTTTTCTCTCTCTATCTAATTCACTTGTTGTTACAATGATGCCAGTGTTATCATTAATAGTAAATGCTCCAAAAGTATCATCGACTAAAGAGTACACAATTTCTCCACTGGAGCCATCATCTTTGTCAGCAGCAATCAGCTGAAGTACACTTGATCCAACAGAAACATCTTCATTCACAAAAGTACGATAATAATTTCTTTCAAACATCGGGCTATTGTCATTTTCATCCAAGATAATAATCCAAAGCTCTGCAGTCGAGGTTCGCTGTGGGCTACCAAGGTCATGAGCCTCTATGATAAGGGAAAGATTACTCAATTCTTCTCTGTCCAAGCCTCTAGTTGTAGCAAGTGTTCCAGAAATAGAATCAATTTTGAATGCATCAGTAAAATTACCACCTGTATAAGGCAGAGACAGATAAATCAGGTAATTATAGATCAGTTTGTCCAATGTTATTTGAAGGCAAATTGTTAGAATCCACAGGGTCTATTTTAACTCCCCAAAATCAGTGTTAACGGGTGGTAAAAGGCCTCAAAATTGTGTTGGTAGACTTGGTAAGCCGACCCTTATCCCCATCGATGCGGCCGGCGCCGTTTTGATAGGGGTCTACCACTGGGCGCCCAAACACCTGCCTGTTTCAGGCAGTAGGTCCCTTTTAATATGCAAATCAGACTGTCATTTTAGGTCGGAACTTGTCGGAATGTGTGCAGTGCACTCTCCGATCAGTAGAAATTTTTTTGAAGAAGTGGCTAATTGGATAGATAAAGGGAATGGTAAATGGGTTGTGTAGGAATTTTCAGAGGCATTCAATAAGTTGTCTCACAGGAAGCTTGTTACAAAAAACTCAGACAAACAGCAAAGCGGACCTTAAAAGATTTCAGGAACATACATACATATTAAAGGAATAGGTAGACAGGTGGCAGATGCAATTTCATGTGGAAAAATCTGAGGTAATACATTTTGGGTGTAAAAGCAAGGAACAGGAGTATATAATCAATGGTAAGACGCTGAAGGATGTGGAAGAAGAGACCTAGGCCAGAATTTTGCCTACTTTGGCGGGTCTGGTGCGGGCAGTGTCCATGGGGGGTCACGACCCCACTGCTGGCTCCATCCAGCTGTTGAAAATGAACTTACCTTAATGGGGCCTATTAAGCCCACCCAGCGCGTTACCCGAACCAATTAGATGGAGCGGGTCTGGTGACGTCATTCATGAAGTGTTTTCAGCCGGGATCTTTAAAGGGACCATGGCCACATTAGATTTGGGGGGAGAAATTCAGTAGGTTGCGCCACCCGTTAGCGCCTTAAGAGGGCGCTAAGTGGGTCGCAAGCCAACTGGTGCCCGGGCGCGGCACTGCCCACGCCTCCCGCTAAATTCCGCGGGACGTTAGTGGTGGCGCTAACCGTTAGCGCTGCGCCGCTGCCAATGACATCATCGGTGTGCGCAGCGCCCCGATTTACCGCCGGATGCTATGTCCGACCGGTTCAGGGAGGCCTACCTGTGGCCGGGGAGGAGCAAATTAAAGGCGAGGTGCGGGGCGGCCATTTTTGTTGTTGGCCGCCTGCCAGCACCTGCCTGCGCTCCCGTCCCCGACCTCCTGAACTGCCCCCCCGCGGAGTGCTGGCTGTGCTCCAAGAGCCCGGCACTTCTCCTCGGTGCCGGGCTCTTTTGCCTGCACTCCCGATCCTCGGGGGCCCAGCTGGGCCCCAGATCGCGCTGCACAAGGCCCCTCCCCTTTAAGAAGGGGAGGAAGGCCTGCAGCGCCCGCCACAATATTCACTTGCAGCGCCCCAAGAGGGATGCGGGGCGCCTCCAGTAGCGCCGCGCTTCCCTTTGGGGCGCAACAACTCAATTTCCGGTGCGCGGGCACGAATGTTTCCGGGGCGCTACTTTTAGCGCCCTGGCGAGGCTGGCGCCCCAAACGGGGCTATACTCAATTTCTCCCCCTTGAAGTTTAATCTAACAGTGCTGTCAGTGTAGTACAGCATTGGAGTGCTGCAAACACTGACAATGACTGCACAGAGGCAGAGGGCTGCACCCAGGTTCTCCGATGACTCCCTTCATATGCTTATGGAGGGAGTCAGAACGCGCTGGGCGGAAGAGACCTCCCCAGGAGACCAAGACAGCCTGGTTGCAGATTGCAGAGGAGGTCACAAGCAGGGATGTGGTCAGGAGGACCTGGGTACAGTGCCACAAACATTTCAATGATCTCATTAGATCAGGAAACATGAGTACAAAGCCACACTCAACTGCATCCTGCTGTGCCTCTCATCACATCCCCATCACTCTGCCTTCCCTACCCTACTCCTGCACATCCTTACTCACACGAACATACTCTGCACCTCCACCCATTCTTCTCTCTCGATCTACATTATCGCATCCCCATCTCGCACTCACCCTCATCCTAGTGCAATCATACAAACTAACAACACACAAGGGTAGCCAGTTGGGTGTTATAAGAACATATGAAATAGGAGCACGAGTAGGCCATTCGGCCCCTCGAGCCTGCTCCACCATTCAGTAAGATCATGGCTGATCTTCTATCTCAACTCCACTTTACTGCACTATCCCCATATCCCTTAATATCCAAAAATCTATCGATCTCTCTCTTGAATATACTCAATGACTGAGCCTCCACAGCCCTCTGGGGTAGAGAATTCCAAAGATTCACCACCCTCTGAGTGAAGAAATTTCTCCTCATCTCAGTCCTAAATGGCCGACCCCTTATTCTGAGACTGTGACCCCTGGTTCTAGACTCTCCAGCCAGGGGAAACATCCTCCCTACATCTACCTTGTCACGCCCTGTAAGAATTTTGTATGTTTTAATGAGATCACCGCTCATTCTTCTAAACTCCAGTGAATATAGGCCTAGTCTACTCAATCTCTCCTCATAGAACAAACCCCGTAACCCAGGAATCAGTCTGGTGAACCTTCGTTGCACTCCCTTCTATGGCAAGTACACCCTTCATTAGGTAAGGAGACCAAAACTGTACACAATACTCCAGGTGTGGTTTCACCAGGGCCCTATATAATTGCAGTAAGATGTCTTTACTCTTATACTCAAATCCTCTTGTAATAAAGGCCAACATACCATTTGTTTTCTTAATTGCTTGCTGTACCTGCATGTTAACTTTCAGTGATTCATGTACAAGGACACCCAGGTACCTCTGAACACCAACATTTCCTAATCTCTCATCATTTAAAAAATACTCTGCTTTTCTATTTTTCCTACCAAAGTGGATAACTTCACATTTCTCCACATTGTATTCCATTTGCCATGTTCTTGCCCACTCACTTAGCCTATCTATATCCCCTTGAAGCCTTTTTGCATCCTCCTCACAACTTACATTCCCACCTAGCTTTGTATCATCAGCAAACTTGAATATATTTCATTTGGTCCCCTCATCCAAATCATTAATTTAGATTGTGAATAGCTGAGGCCCAAGCACTGATCCTTGCGGTACTCCACTAGTTACAGTCTGCCAACCTGACCCGCTGTCAAAAATAACAACTTTTCCACCCGACCCACCACCAATCGCGCCCGCTACCACCCCGGACCTAGTGATTCAGTTACGTAATTCCCTGAAAGTGTGACTGCAGGTGGATAAAGCAATAAAAAAAGTCCAACAGCAATGTGGGTTTTATAAGTAGGGGCGTAGAGTACAAGAGTAAAGAAGGAATGATTCATTTTTACATGGCAATGGCCACAGTTAAGGTACTGTGTACAGTTTTGGGGACCTCATTTTAGAAAGGATATTAAGACATAGAGAAGGAACAGTATAGATTCATCAGGACGATGGCAGTGATGGGAAACATCGTTATGAGAAGACACAAGATACTAGGACTATCTCCACCAAAGCAGAAAAGGCGAAGAGGAAATTTGGTAGAGGTTTTTAAAATTATTAAGAGTTTTAATAGGATAAATAGAGAAAGGTTATTTCCTCCGGTTGGGGATCAGTGACAAGGGATCAGCAATTTAAAATTAAGTAGAGTGGAGAGGGTAGGAGAAATGTCTTTATTCAGAGAGTTGAATCATCGATTGTTTTGCCACAGAGAGCAGCTGAGGCAGAGACTATTGTATCTTTTAAGGGAAAAGTGGATAATTATTTGAAGCAGCAGAAGATACAGGGTTACAGAGACAAAACAGAATAGTTGGATTCGTTTTGGAATGCTCCAGTACAGAGCCAACACAGACATGATGGGCCAAATTAACTCATTCGCTGCTGGTAACTTCTATATTACTATGGTCCCTTACATATAGAAGATACAAATTAGCAGTTCTGTTCTAATGACGGTGTGGGGGTGAATTTCCACGTCGGTTCTCATGATTGTCCATTGTAACTTTGGTGGAAGAGCCACAGAAATTCTGGAAGAACAGCGCGAATACCATTTACGACATTTTTCTGGGGTTTCCGTGGTTCCTCTGCCAACATTTTTCTGGGGTTTCCGTGGTTCCTCTGCCAAAATTATAGTTACACCATATGGTTTCAAGTGTTCTCCAATTAACAAAACTTAGTGTGATTCACCTTATACATTTATAATTAAAAAAAATAGAAGTCTTAGCTTACCAATAATTTTATATCTAACAAGTCCATTGTCCCCTGCATCCTTGTCCAAAGCCATGACTGCATGAATAGTCCCTGGTTCCAGATTCTCTGAAATATGCAGCTCATGTAAAGGAGGCATGAATTCAGGCTGGTGGTCATTTTCATCCAGTACAGTAATCATGATTGTAGTTGTGTCAGATAGAGATGGGGTCCCATTGTCTCGGACCAAAACTATCACATAACATACACAGCATAGTTATCCAAGGAACTTCAGTTGGCCATCATAATATTAATGCTTTTTTAGCTGATATTCATAGTAATGATTTATATTCTGTGTTGGAACACTAATATTTTAACACAACATTGCAAATATGTTAAATAGTTTAAACCAATCTTAGTGTGACTTCAATTTAGTTAATTCCGAATTTTTCACAGAACAGGAACATCTTTCTGTTCTGCTTTTAAGTTCACCTTTTTAATGAATTATTAATTATTTGAGCATAGAATAATTATATATATATTCAAAATATATATTGATACACGAGAGGAAATGATCTAGTTGTTTAATATATCTAATTAAATAGCAGCACTGCAGAGCTTCCTACCTTTAATGCCAAAATATTCTTGCATTTCTCTATCCAATACTTGTGTTGTAGTGATGATGCCAGTTTGTAGGTTTATTTTGAACGCATCATATCCAGCTCCTGGTAAAATCTCGTAAATAAGTGCAGAATTTAGATCTGGAAATAAAAAAACAACGGTCGTTAAAATGAAAATATACTGGTAATGTATGGATTTTTAAGCTTAATGCTACAAATCAATGGAAATAAAAGTGGAACAAAGTTCCCTTTACAACACCAGGGCAGCCATCTTTAATCTAGACTGCTTGAGTAAACTGCAGCTGTGTGTTTCCACCTACCTGCCATCTTACCCCATTTCCCAAGTAGCATCTCCTACTAGGCAGGATAGACACCATGAGGGGAATTTTAACCCCTAAAAACGGGTGGGTTTGGGTTGGGTGGGATGTAAACATTTTAAAAATCTCAAACTCAAATCTAACCCACCTTCTTTCAGTTTTAACGGAGGTGAGCAATCAACCTGCGCCGGAGGTGGGTTGGTCATTTAAATATTTTAATGAGGCTGCGTGCCTCAGATATTATCTCCATTTTAAATTTGAGCCTGGCCAGCTGAAGGGAGGCAAGAACTGCTGTGTGGAAGAGGTAAGTGCCTTTCCAGCACTGCTTGTAGGTCAGGAGGAGCAGGAGTGCTTCCTCCCAACCCCCCAAGCTAACCTGCTTCCCTTCCCACGATTGGACCTTCCCCCACATGATCGGATCCCCCACAATATCACTGCCCCTCCCCCCCACCCCATCTCTGCCCGCGATCAGTCTCCACCGCCCCCCCCCCGCCGCAATCACCCCCGGCCCTACAAGCCACTCTGTACCCAACACCCACCACTACCCCGATCTCTAAGCAGCACGGCCTTACCTGCTCCTGGTCTGCGGCCTCTGCTGCAGCATTCCCCGCCTGACAGGGAACGAAACCCATCAATCAGGCTGGCTTCCGGGTAGGAATCCAGTTTTAGAAAAAAAACATGCGCGCTGTGGAGTCAACACTCCACAGCATTCAGGGAACCCCGGACATCTGGGTTTCCTGAACAGAACTCCTCCCCCTGCTTGGAAATCCTGGCCCAGTTACTTGGGGTCGCGAAGAGAGCGGGGGAAGGATTTCCAGACAGGAAACCCAGAAGTATGGGTTTTCCAGATGTCTTGCTAAAATTAACCGCAGGACGTCCTTTAAATTTTCTCAACAGGTTTCCCGCCCAATGAGGAGCGGATACCAGGTAAGTAGATGTGGGGGGAGGGGGAGGAGAAGTTGGAGATCGAGGGGTAAGTACTTGGAGAACATTGGGGGGAGGGGGGGGAAAGAGAGGAGAGTTGGAGATTGAGGGCGGGGGGGGGTTTGGGGGATTGCGAGGTCCGATCATGGGGCCTGCAAAGAGGTAAGCTTGGGGGGGAAGGGGGGGAAGATCCTCCTACCCCACAAGCAGTGCTGTAAATGCACTTACCTCATGGATCCAACCCTTCTCGCCTCCTTTTAGCTGCCGGGATTCCCAAGCCCCCAGAAACCCAGCCTCCATGGGTTAAAAATAAAAAGCCTGTTAAAATGGAGGCCTTAAAAGATTTCAGTGGCCGACCTGCCTCCTGAGAGCCAATTGGTCGCCAGCTTCCGTTAAAACTGAAAGTGGGCAGGTTGGAGTCGGGTTTCAGATTTTTAATTTTTTTTAATCTCTAGCAGGTGTAGGATCTCAATTTACATACTAAAACATCTGCCTTCTGCCTATTTTGGACAGGAATACTTGGCATTCATTTAAAGGCCTGCCTACAAGTCAATTCAGACAGGCAAATGGGTGTACAAGATCCCCACCAGATTTTCCACTGCCAGTTATCTGTTTTTCAGGTGAAAAATGGGCAGCCAGCAGTTGAAAGTCTCCCCCATACACTTTTCTTTAATCGGCTGAATACTCACACGGAATGCTTTTTTTAACCTTACCCACCCCTTACCTGGAACCTTTTTATTGTTGATGGGTAGGCCCATTAAAGACTCTCTCAATACCCTTCTGAATTCGGTTTGTTCTTTCGCTCCTTCTAGGGAAACACAATGCCCAAATGCCTAGCTCTGACAAGCCTCAGGAAACAAGTCAGTCATTCATTACTGTCTCCTCTACATCACAAGTACTTCTTTGGCTGTCAAGAAACCAATTAGTACTAACTAACTTCACTTCCCAGGAGTGGTGAAATGCATAAATCATAGTATATTTGGAATAAATAAAAAAATCAGAATTTTATTTCTTATCTTGCTAAATAAATGTCATTGCAGTCTTTAAAGTGTTAATACAACTCTATCTAAATACTTCACTTAAAGTGAGAACATATAAAGATTAAAGGTTTGTTCAGCCTTTAATAAAAGACTTAGGCCTAGAATTTCGCTATCGCCGCGCCAGGTATTTAGCGCCCGAAATTTAGCGCTCGCCCGGATTCCCGTAGCGCCCGCCTGAAATTCAGTTGCAGCGCCCCAAGAGGGAGGCGGGCGCTATTGCAGGGTTTGGCCGCCTCGCTTGGGGCGCTGAAAGTCAGTTTCAGGCGTCCAGCTGCCGCTGCGCCACCCGATGCGGTGCGGCAGGCTGGGGTACTGCAGGCCTCCTCCTTCTCTTAAGGAGGAGCTGCCTGCAGCCGTGAGATCGACGCTGGATTCCCCCGGCAAATGAGCCCGGCACCACGGAGAAGTGCCGGGCTCGCGGGGGTCAGACACCAATGCCGCGGGGGGGTGGTGTGGGAGTCCGGGGAGGAAGGAGCGGCCAATCGGCCGACGGGAAAGCGGACGGCCGCACCTCCACCTTAACGCCCCGGCCTCTCGGAGCTGCAAGGCCCCGTTTTACAAACGCTCCTTGCGCCCGCTACGGGTGAGGCGGCGGCAAGTGAATTTGGGCGTTGAGCCGGAATCGCATTGGAACCGGGGCGCTGCGCACACCGATGACGTCATCGGTGCCGGCGCAGCGCTACCGGCTAACGCCACCATTTGCGCTACACTGAATTCCAGGCTACCAATAGCGCCGGCGCTAACGCCCTCTTTAGGCGCTAAGTGGGCGCTAACACCACTGAAATTCTAGGCCTTAATGAAGCCCTAATACCACTGCAAAGAGTAATCATCAAATTGGAGATTAATACAGTTTATCAGCCTGTTATGGTTTATACACCATATTGTTCATAACTGAAGATTGCATAAGACATTACTAAAGCTGTATTAGAACAGGTACTTTAATCAGAGCAATCAAACATAAGTCATAGTTAATCAGTGGCTGCATTTGACATACTCAGAAAAGTTAAGAGAGAACTTCAGTTAACCTTAGTCTCTGTATACGGTAATAACTGCTTGATGATTTTTACCGTGTGTACATTCCCATATTGCTTTAACATGAATTATTGCTTTCTTTAATGTGAATTTCTATGCAGCTAAACAAGAAAAGGATTAAAACTAGCAGCTAGAAGTTACGTTTACCTGAATCTCCATCAGAAGCTTCAACCTCAATAACAAATGCTCCTATATTAAGGTTTTCAGGAACTCCAACTTCATAGACAGATTCTTGAAACTTTGGTGCTTCGTCATTTATATCGACAATGATGACCATCAGTGTCTGTGTTGAGGACTGAGCAGGAAGTCCATTGTCCCATCCTAAAATTGTGAGGATATAGGATTCTTGCATTTCACGGTCTAGATGGGAGGCCAGCATTAGCAAACCTATTTAAATACACAAGATAAAATACAAGTTTTCTTTATCTTTGTTACCAGCTATGTTAGCAATATACTATAGTTCAGCAAAACTCAAACAATGGCAAACTAGTTTTAGTACCTGATGATTCATCGAGCTTGAAGATGTTGTCTTCATTCCCTGAGATGATGGCATATGAAATTCTTTTATTTTCACCTGTATCTGCATCATGTGCAATAATATGATGGACAAGGTACCCCACTTCCTCATCTTCCATTACATAGGAAACATTTGCTGACACAAACATAGGTCTGTTATCGTTTACGTCCAAAACAATAATCTGAGCTGTCAATGAGCCTATCTTGCGTTCACTTATATCTAAAGCCTGATCCATTGCTGTTATTGTTAGAAGAAATGTTTTGGTCACTTCATGGTCAACTGGCATTACTGTGTTTAAGCAACCTTGATAGGGATCTATGTAGAAAGGATTTTCTGAGGGACTCCTGGACACAACAGAATATCGGAGATCACTATTTGGTCCACTTCCATCATCATCTTTTGCATTAAATATATGAACAAGAGACCCTACTGGAAGATTTTCTTGAATTCCAATCACAACTAAATCGTCTTTAAACCATGGTGAGTGATCGTTTTGGTCTTCTACTTTAATACTGACAAAAATAGTAATATTCTTTGAAGGTATATGGCTATTGTCTTCTGCTATAACCTTTAGCAAATAATGAGAAATTGCTTCATAGTCTAGTTCTTGGGTTTGGTACAATTCCCCTGTCATAATGTCAACTCCAAATTGAAAGTGGTCATCACCTTCAACAATGTTGTAATGTACCTTCTGACTGGCCAGCAGATGGTCGTGTGAACTTACGGAACCCAAAACTTTTCCAGGCCTTAAACCTTCCGGTATGATAAAATATCTTTGATTATTTTGAATGGTCAGTTTTTGAGAGATTCTGGGGATAACCTGAGAAAAGGTTCAATAATGTGCATTAATTTATTCAATTTTTCATAAATGAATTATGCATTAAAGTTAAAAATTATTACTGATAATGTAAAATCTATGATGGACACATTCAGTAAAAGAAACCATAAAATGATTTTTAAACATATCGGCCAGTAAAGGGCATTCACTGCTGGCTCTGAAGTAAGCTTCCCACAAAAACCTTGTGATCTCTGTGGTAAGAAGCTCGGCTTTTCCACCGTGCAACTGAAATCAATGCAAGTTAATGGGGAATCCCAACCAGAGCTGCTGTGACAACAAGCTGTCTACGAAGCAAATCAAAATGCAGAATTCTCACAGACAGCAAGCCAAGAAGTGAGTAAGTTCCTTTGATTCTAACTTTTAAAAAATGTTAGTGAGAGCAAAACAAAGATTGGGGTGCTCACATGGGGAAAAGGCAACCTGAAATAAAGATGAACAAACTTAAAATTTTTAATTTCTTTAAAATGGATAAATTTGACACTCCACAACATTAAAATGAGTTTTTCAGGGCCACAACCTTTGTTTAGTAGTCAATACGCTGTTAAAACCTCAGGTACAACTAATCCAAAAGGGTCTAACTTTTAATGGGGTTTTTAACAGCAGTATTACCGCAGAAGAGCCAAAGTTTTCATCAGTTTCCCTGATCTGACAGATTAAACTGCTTGCCGGCTGCAGGGGACGTCGGGCAGGGGAAGAGAACCACAGCGCAGCAGTGAATGACTGACTGCAACTTCAGGATTTCCACGTTAAGATGCGCATGCGCTATATCCCGAAGTTGCAGTCAGTTTCAAAGGGGTAATAATAGCGAACGTTCGCTGTTATTACCCACCACAATTTCCGGGCGATCAAGTAATCCTCAAATCATTTTCAGAGAGTACTTTTGCAGTGAAATGTAACAAAAATGAGGGAACATTTCCCAGAGTGCCAAAGCAGAAAATCTCCCCTACATTTTCTTCATCTAGCAACAGTAAATTAAAATTTATTCCATAAAATACTTATCTTTTGAATTCCTGTACCTGTATGTTAATTGTTGCAGTCTGTTGAAGTGGAGGGCTTCCTGCATCACTTGCCATCACTGTTATTTTGTGATGTGATACTTGACTGTACATGAAAACCTTGGATGTTTTCAGTTCTCCAGTTTTGGCATCAATTTTGAAGCTATTTGAATCATCGTCTGTAATTAAAAAGTATTAAAGTGAGAACTTAAATAAAACTTCCATCCTCTTTCCGTTTGATTTCCTTCAGCTGGAAAGTGTGGACTATTCAGCCCACACACATCATTACTGATTTCAAGCAGATCAGTAAATAAAAATGAGCGAGCTTGTCGACTATCAGTGCATCTCTTGTACATTTTCCCTCACAAGGAAAATCACTTTACTGTTGTGTGATCGTGATGTCTTGATGATGGACTGATCGACACGTCACTATTCTCGTCAGTAGGATTCAATTGTTAGAGGTGTAAGAAATTGTGAATTGGAAGAAGTTGTGAATTGTAAAAAAATGGTTTTATAAAGGAAATGGGTTTGCCTAGCTCAGCAGCCAGGATAAGCTGATGACACAGAAGAAACCAATCATGTCAGATAAGGAGTTGCACAAAGAGCTGAGGTCGTTTACAAAGGCATAACGCAGAAACATGCCTTCATGTAGGCATAGCTAGGCCTGATAAGAGGTCGAGTAAGGAGCCTTATGATAAACAGCCATGATCTTATTGAATGGCGGAGCAGGCTCGAGGGACCGTGTGGCCTACTCCTGCTCTTATTTCTTATGTTCTTAAACTGTTTAGAAGAAAATGAAAGGTGTCCAAACAGGAGATAAGCAGAGGAATGACCTCATGGGGTCAGGTGGGGTTGGCCGTAGGTATCTATTCCCTTGTAATTGGACAATTAAATGGGTAACAAATGATTAATGCAAGGTATCCACTGGCCCACCGAAATAAGGTATATAAACGGGCAGCCGAAAGGGAAAATAGGCAGAGAGGGGAAGCTCCTCCCCACTCTGTCTCCCCGGGGTGCATTCATAAGAACATAAGAAATAGGAGCAGGAGTAGGCCAATCGGCCCCTCGAGCCTGCTCCGCCATTCAATAAGATCATGGCTGATCTGATCCTAACCGCCAATCCACTATCACAGAACCATCTCCTGAATCTAACAGAATTAGACACACGAAATAGGAGCAGGATCAGGCTACACGGCCCCTGGGCCCGCTCCGCTACCCACAGGGCCATGACCGATCCGAACCTAGACTCATATCCAAATTCCTGCCAGCTCCCCGTAACCCTTAATTCCCTTTACTTCTAGGAAACTGTCTATTTCTGTTTTAAATTTATGTAATGATGTAGCTTCTACAGCTTTTTGGGGCAGCATATTCCATGGACCTACCACCCTCTGAGTGAAGTAGTTCCTCCTCATCTCAGTTTTGAAAGAGCAGCCCCTTATTCTAAGACTATGCCCCCTAGTTCTAGTTTCACCCATCATCGGGAACATCCTCCCCGCATCCACCCGATCCAACCCCTTCACAATCTTATATGTTTCAATAAGATCGCCTCTCATTCTTCTGAACTCCAATGAGTAGAGTCCCAATCTACTCAACCTCTCCTCATATGTCCATCCCCTCATCCCCGGGATTAACTGAGTGAACCTTCTTTGTACTGACTCGAGAGCAAGTATGTCCTTTCTTAAGTATGGACACCAAAACTGTACGCAGTATTCCAGGTGCGGTCTCACCAATACCTTGTACAACTGAAGCAATACCTCCCTATTTTTATATTCTATCCCCCTAGCAATGAAAGCCAACATTCCATTGGCCTTCTTAATCACTTGCTGCACCTGCATACTAACCTTTTGAATTTCGTGCACCAGGACCCCCAGATCCCTTTGTACTTCAGTACTTTCCAGTTTCTTGCCATTAAGATAATAACTTGCTCTACGATTTTTCCTGCCAAAGTGCATAACCTCACACTTTCCAGTATTGTATTCCATCTGCCAAATCTCTGCCCACTTACTTAGCCTGTCTATGTCCCCTTGCAGGTTTTTTATGTCCTCCTCACTCACTACTTTCCCTCCCATCTTGGTATCATCTGCAAACTTTGATATGTTACACTCGGTCCCCTCCTCCAAATCGTTAATATAGATTATAAAGAGTTGGGGACCCAGCACTGACCCTTGCGGAACACCACTAGTTACTGATTGCCAGTCTGAGAATGAACCATTTATCCCAACTCTCTGCCTTCTGTTAGATAGCCAATCCTCTATCCATGCCAGAATATTACCCCCAATTCCGTGATTTTTTATCTTAAGCAATAATCTTTTGTGTGGCACCTTGTCAAATGTCTTTTGGAAGTCTAAATACACTACGTCCACTGGTTCCCCTTTATCCACCCTATATGTTACTTCCTCAAAGAACTCCAGCAAATTTGTCAAACATGACTTCCCCTTCATAAAACCATGCTGACTTTGTCCTATTAAATTATGATTATCCAAATGTCCTGTTACTGTCTCCTTAATAATGGGCTCCAAAATTTTACCTACCACAGATGTTAGGCTAACCGGTCGATAGTTTCCAGCCTTCTGTCAACTGCCCTTTTTAAATAAGGGTGTTACATTAGCAGTTTTCCAGTCTGCCGGGACCTTTGCTGAGTCCAGGGAGTTTTGGAAAATTATTACCAATGCATCCACAATCCCTATCGCCACTTCCCTCAAGACCCTAGGATGTAAGCCATCAGGTCCAGGTGATTTATCTGCCTTGAGTCCCATTATTTTACCGAGTACCACTTCCTTAGTGATTTTGATTGTGATTAGCTCCTCCCCCCCTTTAGCCCCCTGTTTGTCCAGTGTTGGGATATTCTTAGTGTCTTCTACTGTAAAGACTGATATAAAATATTCATTCAGTGTTTTTGCCATCTCCATATTTCCCACCATTAATTTCCTGGTCTCATCCTCTAAGGGACCAACATTTACTTTAGCCACCCTTTTTCTTTTTATATAACTATAAAAACTCTTACTATCTGTTTTTATATTTTTTGCTAATTTACTTTCATAATCTATCTTCCCTTTCTTAATCAATCTTTTTGTTATTTTTTGCTGTCTTTTAAAGTTTCCCCAATCCTCTATCCTCCCACTAGATTTGGCTACCTTATATGCCCTTGTTTTTATTCGAATACTATCCTTAATTTCTTTACTTAGCCATGGATGGCTGTCTTTTCTTTTACACCCTTTTCTTCTCAGTGGAATATATTTTTTTTGGAAGTTGTAAAATAACTCCTTAAATGTACACCACTGATCATGTATCGTCTTACCCTTTAATCTATTTTCCCAATCCACTCTACTCAATTCCGCTCTCATACCTTCATAGTCTCCTTTATTCAAGCTTAGCACGCTTGTTTGAGATCCAACCTTCTCACCTTCTAATTGAATATGGAATTCAACCATGTTATGGTCACTCATTCCAAGGGGATCCTTTACTAGGACATTTTTAATTAATCCTGTCTCATTACACAGGACCAGATCTAAGGTTGCTTGCCCCCTGGTCAGTACAGTTACATACTGCTCAAGAAACCCATCCATAATACACTCAATGAACTCATCCTCAAGGCAGCCCTGCCCAATTTGATTTGTCCAATTAATATGATAGTTAAAATCCCCCATAATTATAGATGTTCCCTTATTACAAGCCTCAACTATTTCCTGATTGATACTCCGTCCAACAGAGTTGCCACTGTTCGGAGGCCTATAGACTACGCCCACTAGTGTTTTTTTCCCCTTATTATTCCTTACCTCCACCCAAACTGTTTCATTATCCTGATCTTTTGGCCCAATATCATTTCTCTGTATTACAGTGATTCCTTCCTTTATTAACATAGCCACCCCACCTCCCCTTCCTTCCTGCCTGTCCTTCCTGATCATTAAATAACCTGGTATGTTTATGCTAGCTTCGGCTTAACACCTTGGTCAAACTTAGCCTCCGAAGTGGATTCATGTTAGCTTCGGCTGAACACCTCCGCCAGCCTCAGGAGACGACCAAAGAGGAAGAGACCACTGCCGCAGGCTGCAGGGATCTGAGACCACCGTTCTGCCGCAACCCCCGTCCGTCCGCCCATCTGTCTGTTCCAGTAAACCGTTCTCATCTGTTACGGGTCGTATGTCTACTATGTCTATCATGATTGCGTGTTGTATTTGATTATATTTGAACTGCCGCTCCTTAATAAAATGACCTATGGACTCCTAAGACCCTTTGGGTAATCTGTGTTTGACCTGTGATCCAAATCTTAGAGTTTGGTCATAATAGTATTTACTGATACTTAGGAATGCCTGACGTTCGTGACTGACACATTGCAGAAGGAAGCTAAAATTCTTAAACAGTCAAATATGAAATATACATGTTGCATGGCAGTTGCAATACATGATGTACATATAAAATAATAGAAAACTGCATTAAAACACCAATGCAACAATCTGCTATTGACTTTTTAAAAATTAGTTCACTTTTATAAAAAAACAATATCGAAGAGTACAATTCAGATTAACTATGCAAGATCCTTTTCTCAAACTTTCTTACCTAATATAGAATAAAAAACAGTGCCATTTTTGCCAACATCTGGATCCTTAGCAAATAGGGTGGTCAAAAGTGTACCTTCAGGTTGAGCTACCAAAACCTGCCATTTCAATAAATATATAAGTTAAAGATTCAGAAGTTAAATTCGGCATGAGTAGATGAGTAGTATAAAATACTTAGCCATAGTAAATAAAAAGGTGCATTTTGGGCCTGAAAGTGCTGCATACTAATGATGCCTTAACGACGTCTGCCATTATTAATTCGGAAAAAATTCTGCAATTTGCGAAGTAACTGAGGTACACCATGAGTTCTTATCCTCCGCAAATTGCTGAACCATTGTGCCGCTCCATCATTAGCCTTGACAAAACAGATAATAGCTCATTCTCAACACTCAGCTCTCCATTGTAGTTAATGGCGACAATGAATTTGCTGGATTTACGCCATTATTAGCGCTGCAGCCAGTTAGACTGAAAAATAATGGCCTGTGTGACCTGGTAATGACGTAAATTACCGCCAACAAATGCTCTCAGCCTTGGAGGCCAACAAAGCACCATTAAAGCTCTGACGCCTCACCCCAGCAGTCTAGAAATTGGTCTAAGAGTATTTTTTCCTAAATCACTCATGTTTGGCAGTTTATTCTTGCCAGCTTTGCCATCCAGAATACTTTTCATGTCTTAAGGCAATTATTTTCAAGGCCCCGTGTAAGGAAGGCGAACGCATTGTAATGATGTATCTACTCGACTTCAGAAAACACACCATTTCCCCTGCACAGCAAAGAAACAGGCTAGCTGGCTTCCCCAGGGTGCAGGAAGCGATGAATGGGATAGATCCCTCAGTCAACTCAGAGCATCGGAGAAACGTTCCTGTGGGGATGTGCTGACATTAGAGATTACATTTTACAGCCTTTTCATTTTAAAGTTGATTTAGGTTGATATTACAAAAATAGCTTACTTATTAACATTTATCACATTTACTTAATGATTATTTATGACAGAAACTTCCCTTATACATCTTAGACTTCAGTAGCAGTTTCAAATTAGACAGCTATCTTATACGTCGAAAACAATTAAAATTTCAGCAGACTTTGTCTAAGTGCGAGAATAAATACAATGGAGCTTGAACAATGAAAACTAGACACTTCAACAGTATTTTAGTAACTAAAGAGAAAAACATATCAAATGTAAAGATTACAGGAACCCCCAACTTAAAGAAAACCAGAGAGTTGGTAAACACTTATTAAGGGCTAGAAATTCGGTATAGCCGCGTTTGGGGCACTAGTCCTGGCGAAGCGCAAAGCTTAGCGCCACTTGGCGCGATATTGGGTTGCAGCGCCCCTGAGGGTGATTGCGGCGCTAAATCAGGCGCTGCACGGTACTCTTAAGGCGCTAACCCGGCGGCGCAACCCAATTTCACGGCGGCGGGGCGCAGCGCAGGTGCTGTCAATAATCACTTTCCCCGAGACACACTGGTGCGGCCAGCTCTTAAAGGGGCGGGTCATCAGCCACGGGCACAGAGGATAGCCCTTGTCCCCGAGAAGCCTGCCTCCTGGGTGAGCCGGGGCCTCGAAAAGGTCTACAACAGAAGTCTGGCGCAGGATGAAGGTGTCGTGGCTGCTGCCTGGGAACTGCGCATTCACTGCGAGGATCAGCTGTCGGTGGTCACAGACCAGCTGGACATTCAAGGAATGGAACCCCTAGCGGTTGCGGAACTCCTCCGGATTCTCTACAGGCGCCCGCAAGGCCACGTGCGTGCAGTCAATGGCACCCTGCACCATGGGGAAGTCCGCTATTGTTATGTATTGTGTGTTCTACTCCCACCTGTGGTGGCGCTGTCACAGGAGATAAATGGTTGGGTGTTCTCTGTTAAGTTTTAGCTCTCTTTGTTCGGAACTTTCCAGAACTTCCTTTCCTTCCAATAAAGCACTTCATGTTTGAATCTCTGAGTTCTGAGTCCTAAATTGTGTCTAGGTAGAAAGGTACCGACACAACAAGTGGCGACGAGGAGCGGATGAATCTGCGTACGTTACGGGTGCAGTGAGTAAACAGAAAATTTAATTTGAAACGTGAGATGGCTACTATATTAGGAAACATCGGTGATTTTGATGAAAATGTGGAGCAATGGAGCGCATATACGGAACGTTTTGACTATTTTGTATTGGCGAATGCGGTGGCAAATGAAAAGGTCGTGCCTACCTTTTTGAGTGTAATCGGGCCGAAGACTTTCAATTTACTTCGCAGCCTCGTGCAGCCAGATAAGCCAGGAACTAAAACATATAAGCAACTAGTGGAAATTCTTGGAGCACATTTTTCACCAAAACCTCTGGTTATTGCTGAGAGATTTAGATTTCACAAACGGAATCAAGAGGGGGAATCAGTGACGATGTTTATTGCTGCTTTAAAAAGGTTGTCGGAACACTGCCAGTTCAAGGAGGTGCTGAATGATACCATTAGAGACAGACTTGTGTGTGGTCTGCAAAATGCAGCCACACAGAAGCGCCTTCTTACTGAGGACAACCTTACTCTTGAAAAGGCCATTGAAGTTAGTGTCTCCATGGAGATGGCAGAAAAGGAGGCTCACCAGTTGAGTTCAACAGGGAGAGTTCACAAGGTGTCGTCTGAGCCTAAAGGTGCACGGAACGGCACTTGTTACCGTTGTGGGAAAACGGGCCATCACGCTAATGACTGTTGGTGTACGGAGCTGGAATGCCGAAATTGTGGCAAAAAGGGTCACATTGAACGCGCCTGTAGAGGTAAAAAAAGAACAGACAGAGCTGGGAAGCATGGAAGCAAAATGTCTGTATTTGGACAAGAGAGGAATAAGAGTGTTCATTCAGTGCAGTATGATGGAACAAGCAAAACAGAGGGGAGCGGCACCTCTGAGGAGGAAGAGGTGCACATACTGATGGTTGCAGGTGGTTCAAATGGCTACTGGGTGTCACCACTGGTGGAGGGACAATCAGTGCGGATGGAGGTGGACACAGGCGCGGCTGTGTCCCTTGTTTCAGACACTGTCTACAACAAAATGCTAAAGCATCTTACCCTTCAGCCAACAAACATTGTGCTAAAGACGTATACCGGCGAACCTGTGGCCATGAGAGGCGTCATTGAGGTGACAGTTAAATTGAACGGACAGACTGCAAAACTGCCACTATATGTGGTAAAGGGAAATTACCCATCGCTACTGGGACGTGTGTGGCTAGAGAAAATCACGCTGGACTGGCCTGCAGTCCGCATGATGTCAAAAGGGGAGTCAGGTCTGACTGCAGTGTTAAACAAACATGCAGAACTCTTCAATGGGGAACTTGGGAGCATGAAAAAGATCAGCGTGAGACTGGACATTAAACCTGACAGCAAGCCGAAGTTTCACAAAGCCCGACCTGTACCCTATGCAATTAGGCCAAAAGTTGAGGCTAACTTGGAGGCCTTAGTCGAGAATGGAGTCCTGGAGCCTGTGAGCGTGAGCAAATGGGCCACACCCATTGTTCCTGTCCTGAAAAAGGATGGATCTGTTCGAATCTGCGGGGATTTTAAAGTGACTATTAACCCGGTGCTGTCTGTGGAACAGTACCCTCTTCCCCTCATTGATGATCTTTTTACGGGCCTGGCCGGAGGGCAAAAGTTCAGCAAAATAGACTTATGCCAGGCTTATCTACAAATGCATGTCGATGACAAATCAAAGGAGCTGCTGACAATTGTGACACACAAGGGGCTATACAGGTACTGCCGCCTTCCGTTTGGAATTACGTCGGCCCCTGCTCTATTCCAAAGGGCAATGGATCAGATTTTGAGTGGACTGCCAGGAGTCCAGTGCTACCTGGACGACATCCTTGTCACTGGGACATATGAGGAGGATCATCTTCTGAACTTGGATGCGACACTACAACGACTGAAAGAGTACGGACTCAGAGTTCGTAAAGACAAATGTGAATTCTTTCAGTCTTCAGTTGAGTACCTGGGGCATGTGATTGACGCTACTGGCCTGCATAAGGCGCCGCCAAAGGTCAAGGCAATCGTGGAGGCCCCAGCACCCCAGAATGTGAGCCAGTTACGTTCATTTCTGGGGCTACTTAACTACTATGGGAAGTTTATTCCAGACTTAGCAACATTGCTGAAGCCGTTACATCAGTTGCTATGTCAAGGCAAAACATGGAAATGGACTGAACTGTGCAACAAAGCTTTCGCCCAAGCAAAGAAAGCATTGCTGAATTCGGAGGTCCTGACACACTTCGACCCAAAGCTACCCGTGCAGCTAGCATGTGATGCATCACCATATGGTGTGGGAGCAGTCATATCCCACATCATGCCTTCGGGTGAAGAGAAACCTATCGCCTTCGCATCACGCACCTTGAACAAGGCCGGGAGTAACTATGCGCAGATCGAGCGCGAGGCCTTGGGAATCGTTTTTGGAATTCGAAAATTTCATCAGTACCTGTTTGGGAGAAGGTTCACACTCCTGATGGACCACCGTCCATTGACTTCAATCTTCGGGCCCCACACCGGAATTCCGTCTCTCGCTGCAAGCAGGATGCAAAGGTGGGCTTTACTGTTGTCAGGACACACATACGACATCAAATATCGCAAATCAGACTTGCACGGCAACGCAGATGGTCTCTCGAGGCTACCCTTGCCTGTTACTCCCCCAGAGCCTCGTCAGATAGACATCTTCTACTTTAGACAAATGGAGGGAGCACCTGTCACTGCAGTTCGGGTGCGAAGGTACACCCGCAACAATCCAGTCCTGCCTGAGGTAATGGACGATGTCATTCAAGGGAGAGCGATAGGAGATTCTCCTAGTTTGAAACCTTACGTTTCAAAAAGAAATGAGCTCTCCGTCCAGGCAGGTTGTCTTCTTTGGGGACGCCGTGTCATCATTCCGCCACCTCTGAGGGAACCTATACTGCAACAACTTCATACAGGCCACAGTGGGATGGTTCGGATGAAGGAAATGGCAAGAAGCTACTTCTGGTGGCCAGGTCTCGATGGGAATATTGAGGAGAAAGCCAAAACATGTTCCCCATGTCAAAGGGTCCGGAATGTTCCACAGCTGACAACCCTACACCCCTGGGATTGGCCTGCAGAAGTGTGACAGCGAGTACATGTGGACTTCGCCGGTCCTTTCGAAGGGAAGATGTTTATGGTGGTTGTGGACGCTCGTAGCAAGTGGCCGGAGGTCGCTGTGATGAGGTCTACCACGGCAGAGAAAACAATTGAGAAACTTGGTGAGATGTTCAGCCGTTATGGCTCACCGGAACAACTCGTAAGTGACAACGGTCCACAATTTGTATCACAGGAGTTTGCAACCTTCCTGCATGTGAATGGTGTCCAACACATCAGATCTGCGCCCTATCATCCCTCTACTAACGGCCAGGCAGAAAGGTTTGTGCAAACTTTGAAGCACGCCTTGAAGGCATCGCAAGGTCAGGCTCAATCCACCAACATCTGAACAGCTTCCTGTTGTCCTACAGGAACGCGCCACATGCCACAACCAAAACTTCCCCCGCTTCGCTCATGATGAAGAGGCAGTTGCGGACAAGTTTTGACTTACTCAAACCTCCAAGGGCAGAACAGGTTGTCCATTGTCAACAACAAGCTCAAGTTGAAAAGAGAGAAAAGAGCCAAGGAGAGACGGTTTCATCCGGGAGAGCACGTCCTAGCTCGAAACTACAACACTGGACCGAAATGGGTTCCTGCTACGGTGATCGCGCAGACGAGCCCTGTGTCTTACACGGTTGAGACTGCTGAGGACGTCGTCTGGAGAAGACACACAGATCAACTGTTGCTAGGAGCAGAGACAGCCACAGAGGCTCCAACGGCTGGTTGGCCTGAACTGTTTCCAGATGATACCGCAAACCAGCATCCTTTGCCACAGTGCTCTTCTCCAACACAGGAAGTCAAAGAGACGGTTCCACCTGTGCAAACTCCTGACTTTCAACTGACACAGGCACCTTCTCCATCCAGGCCTGTGTCAATGCCTACTGCTGTGGAAGCCAGCGATGACCGCTGGTATCCTGTCAGAGAGCGGCGGCCTCCAAGACGCTTGGATCTGTAGGCTTAGTGACTTACCCACCAGACTGGGGCAGAATAAACCCCAGGGTAAAGTCAGGGTTTGAGGCAGTCTACCTCTACCCTAGGCTCGTTGAGTGCATTGAAAGTAACTTACCTGTTGAGGAATAATGTGGACCTTCCATTTAAGAGGGGAGGAAATGTTATGTATTGTGTGTTCTATTGTGTGTTCTCCTCCCACCTGTGGTGGCGCTGTCACAGGAGATAAATGGTTGGGTGTTCTCTGTTAAGTTTTAGCTCTCTTTGTTCGGAACTTTCCAGAACTTCCTTTCCTTCCAATAAAGCACTTCATGTTTGAATCTCTGAGTTCTGAGTCCTAAATTGTGTCTAGGTAGAAAGGTACCGACACAACAGCTATTGCAGCGAAGCCCTCTGCGCGCTCCCGCTGCTTGTCCGGGGTCATTGGGAAGGAGATGTACTGCCGCCTCCTTTTAAACAGGGCATCAGACACTTGACGGATGCAGCAATGCACCGCAAACTGCGAGATGTTGGCTATGTCCCCAGTTATGGCCTGAAAGGAGCCGCTTGCGTAGAAGTTTAGGCCAACAGTCATCCTCACAGCCACCGACAGCGATGCCCTGCACCTTATCTGAGGCTGCAGATCTGGCTGAAGCAGGTGGCACAGCTCAGTCACCACCTCCTTTCTAAAGCGCAGCCTTCTGATACACTGCTCCTCCGACATGTTCATGTAGGAAAACTGCTGTCGGAAAACCCAGCCAGCGTAAGGTCTGGTGTGGCGACATCTGTTGGTCCTCCTCCGTCTGGCCATGCCTGCCCCTCTCTCCATGCGTCTCTGTGCCCTTTCCAGATGATTCAGCAGCAGGATGTTCCCCTCCAATGCAGCCCCCATAATAAGTGCGCAAAGAAAGTTTTGCCGTTGGAAATGCTCACCAACAGCAAGGTGATGGTCAGAAGGCTCAAGTTCCTCTGCCACCGCTGGCTCAGTGGTGAAATGGCTCGCAGTGTGCAGCCCAGCAACTCTCTGTAGCTCTCGAAGAAGTTGTGAGCCAAAAAGGCTGCCGCTTTTAAACCACACCAGTGCCCTTTAAATAACGCCCCCCCAGGCCGAGAGCAATTGGGTAAGGCTCCATGTAAGCCGTCACTATTAGCGCCAGGCGCTACGGAGGGGGGCGCCACTGAATTTCCGGTCCGGGGCGCCCAAAAGGCGTTGCACACTCAAATGACGTCATGATCTGCCTGCGCCCATGAGCGGGCGCTAAGATTTTGCGCCGGCGCTAAATGCATGCTCAATATGGGGCGAGGCGCGAGGCTCCCTGCGCCCGGCCAGAAATTGGCTAGCGCCCCACTTTTCGGCCTCTTTAGGCGTTAATCGGTGGCGCTACCAACCAAATTTCTCCCCCTTAGTCCTTTAACAAGTTTTGTTATTTCCATCAGCCTGTCTGACATTTTTAACTGCAATTTGCAGCTACTGCTCCACTTGCTTTAAATTTAGCTGTGGGTCTCTCAGGGGCATTCTAGCTCAACTATGTTGCCACCATTATTACATTTTTGTGTGTATTCAACTCCAGATTTTTTGGAGGCAGGTCTTCAGCGACTCCAACCATTCACTTGCGTGAGCTCACACTCCTTTTGTCCCAGAGAGCGCTTTCATGTGCCTGATAATTCAAGATATGGCAGTCAGAAGAAATGCAGCCAGTGTTATACAATTGGATTTTCAGAAAGCTTTTGCACCGTGCTGAATAATTGATAATAATAATGAATATCCCCATCCACAATTGCGAGTGCAAAAGACAAAACTGAAGCGTTTGCAACCATCTTCAGACAGCAGTGCCCAGTGCATGATCCATATCGGCCTCCTCCCGAGGTCCCCACCATCACAGATGCCAGTCTTCAGCCAATTCGGTTTACTCCACGTGATATCAAGAAACGGCTGAGCGCACTGGATACAGCAAAGGCTATGGGCCCCGACAACATCACGGCTGTCGTGCTGAAGACCTGTGCTCCAGGACTAACTGCGCCTCTACCCAAGCTGTTCCAGTACAGCTACAACACTGACATCTACCCGACAATGTGGAAAACTGCCCAGGTATGTCCTGTCCACAAAAAGCAGGACAAATCAAATCCGGCCAATTATCGCCCCATCAGTCTACCCTCAATCATCAGCAAAGTGATGAAAGGTGTCTTCAACAGTGCTATCAAGCAGCACTTACTCACCAATAACCTGCTCACCGATGCTCAGTTTGGGTTCCGCCAAGTCCACTCGGCTCCAGACCTCATTACAGCCTTGGTCCAAACATGGACAAAAGAGCTGAATTCCAGGATGTGAGGTGAGAGTGACTGCCCTTAACATCAAGGCAGCATTTCCACTGGGAGGTGATAAGAGCCCTAGCAGAATGGTGCAAGTACAACAACCTCTCCCTCAACATCAGCAAAACAAAGGAGATGATCGTGGGCTACAGGAAGCGGCAGGGGGAGGGACACACTCCAATCTACATCAAAGGGGCTGAGGTGGAGAGGGTTAGCAGCTTTAAATTCCTGGGTGTATTCATTACGGAGGACTTAACGTGGTCCAATCACATCGATGTCGTAACCAAGAAGGCATGCCAATGCCTGTTCTTTCTCAGGAGACTGAAGAAATTTGGACTGGCCCCCCAGATTCTCACTAACTTCTACCGGTGCACCATCGAGAGTATCCTGTCCGGCTGCATCACTACCTGGTATGGCAACTGCACCACCATAGACCGCAAGGCTCTACAGATGGTGGTGAAAGCTGCACAACATACGATAGGAATTAAACTACCTGCTGTGCAGGATATCTATCCTGAGAGGTGCCGGGGGAAGGCCCCGAGAATCAAAGACGCGAGCCACCCCAGCCACAACCTCTTCGCCCTGCTCCCGTCTGGTAAGAGATATCGAAGCATATGGTCTCGTACCAGCATGTTTCAAAACAGCTTCTACCCCCAGGCCATAAGACTCATGAACGAATAATTTATTATTTATTACTGTTGTTTTATTTATTATTACTGTATTTCTATTAGTATTTTTATCATTGCTATGCCATATTTATTCCAATGTTGGAAGGACTCATAAAAATTAACATTTCATTGTGCAGTACACACGTTTGCTGCATATATGACAAATAAAATTGAATTGAATTGAATTGAATTGAATGAGTGTGGCATCAAGGAGCCCGAGCAAAATTGAAGTCAATGGGAATCAGGGGGTAAACTCTCCACTGGCTGGAGTCATACCTAGCACAAAGGAAGATGGTTGTGGTTGTTGGAGGTCAATCATCTCAGCCCCAGGACATCGCTGCAGGAGTTCCTCAGGGCAGTATCCTAGGCCCAACCATCTTCAGCTGCTTCATCAATGACCTTCCCACCATCATAAGGTCAGAAGTGGGGATGTTCGCTGATTACTGCAGTGTTCAGTTCCATTCGCACTCCTCAGATAATGAAACAGTCCATGACCGCATGCAGCAACACCTGGACGACATTCAGGCTTGGGTTGAGAAGTGGCAAGTAATATTCGCACCACACAAGTGCCAGGCAATGACTATCTCCAACAAGCGAGAGTCTAACCATCGCCCCTTGACATTCAACGGCATTACCATCGCTGAATCCTCCACCATCAACAGCCTGGGGGTTACCATTGGCCAGAAACTTAACTGGACCAGCCACATAAATACTGTGGCAACAAGAACAGGTCAGAGGTTGGGTATTCTGCCTCGCGTGTCTCACTTCCTGACTCCCCAAAGCCTTTACACCATCTACAAGGCACAAGTCAGGAATGTGATGGAATACTCTCCACTTGCCTGGATGAGTGCAACTCTAACAGCACTCAAGAAGCTCGACACCATCCAGGACAAAGCAGCCCGCTTGATTGGCACCCCATCCACCACCTTAAACATTCACTCCCTCCAGCACCGGCGCACCGTGGCCGCAGCGTGTACCATCTACAAGGTGCACTGCAGCAACTTGCCAAGGCTTCTTCGACAGCACCTCCCAAACCCGCTACTTCTATCACCTAGAAGAACAAGGGCAGCAGGCGCATGGGAACACATCACCTGCAAGTTCCCCTCCAAATTACACACCGTCCCGACTTCGAAACATTTTGTCATTGCGTCGTCGTCGCTGGGTCAAAATCCTGGAGCTCCCTCCCTATCAGCACTATGGGAGTACTTTCACCACACAGACTGCAACATTTCAAGGCGGCGGCTCATCACCACTTTCTCAAGGGCAATTGGGGATGGGCAATAAATGCTGGACTTGCCAACAACGCCCACATCTCAGGAACGAATAAAAAAAACCAACAGCTTCCACATTTACAATCAGCTCTATGGGCTAGATTTTTCCAACCTCGGCGGGTCCATGGCAGGCAAGGTCTGTTGCGTGTGGGAGCCTCGTATGTCTCGATCCCGGTCTCCAACAAGATTTTTACGTTAATAGGGCTTCTTAAGCCCGCCCTGCGAGGTTCCCGGCCAATTAATAGGAAGCGGATCTGATGACATCATTTGATGACATGTCATCAGCCAGTTTCCTTAAAGGGGTCATGTCCAAACGAATTTTGACAGTTCTGCTGTCAGTGTTCTGCTGCATTGAGTTGCTGAAAACACTGACAAGCACTGCACAAAGGTACACAGCTGCACCCAGGCTCTCCCAAGACTTCCTCCATATGTTTATGGAGGGAGTCACAGCATGCAGGGAGGTTCTCTTCCCTTCCAATGGGCAGAAGACACCTTCCTAGGAGACCAACGGAGCCTGGTTGCACATTGCACAGGAGGACACAAACAGGGATGTCGTCAGGAGGACCAGGCTGCAGTGGCGCAAATCTTTCAATTGTCTCAGTAGATCACGAAATGTTACTGCCAAGACACCCTCAACCTCATCCTGCTGTGCCACTCATCACATCCCCATCACTCTGCCTTCCCTACCCTACTCCTGCAGATCTTTATTCACACCAACTTACCTTGCACCTCCACCCATCCCTCTCTATCTACATTATCACTTCCCCATCTCACTAGCCACCCCGCACACTCACCCTCATCCTACTGCAAGCATACCAACTAACAAGACACAAGGGTAGGCACTTGGGTGGTTTAGCCAACGTTCATGTGAAGTTTCTGTTAATGTGCTGTCAAACATTGAAATCTTTATTTTGAACACTTTGCTTTCTTGGACAGATTTGTGTGCACCTTTGGAAGTGGCTTAGTGAGTTGCAGTGAATGGTGAGACATAACGTTAACCCCCGCAATGCTGATGAGTGTGAAAGGAATGGCTTGGGCATTGTAGGTATGCTTTATGCTGTTGGTGTGGGGTGGTGCCAACCTGGTGCATCATGTGGCAGCCAGGGTGTAGTGTTAAGTGAAGCAAATCTGCACATAGTGAGGCCATTCCTGGCATCCTGGGCAGCAATGTGGTCAGGTGCTGATGCCCTGTGTCTTGTGCAGCATCAACTGATTGCGGAGAAGTTTGGTGTTGTTGTTGGTGCTGCTGGTGTTGGGGCTGATCGTGGTGGGATTCTGAGGACCAAGGTGAGACAGTATAAACCGTACCCATTCTGATGTAATAGATGGCAGGTGAACTTGAGATGACAGAAGCAATCGGTCAACTTTGAGATAGGTTGTTCCAAGGAGGTGACAGTGGATAGAGAGATTACTCCAAACACTTCAAAAGTGCATAAAGCTCAAAAGTGGGTTCCAAGTCATTAATGGTCCAACTTCTAAGATTGGGAAGTGAACAGCTGTGAAATGGTAGGTTTTATACCACTTCTGCAGCTTTCACCTATTCACAGCAATCTACAGCCATTGAAAACCCGGCATACTTACCTGACATGATTGCCGCTCTCCGGGAACCTCGTTGAAAACCTGGTATAATGGTAAGTATATGGGAAAATGATTCTTAACTATCTTTTAATAAGCTTTTAACTATCTAAATTGGCTGATCCGCTGCTTGGTGTCGGGTCTGTTCATGGATGGCAGACCCGACACTTGGGAAACAGACAAGGAGGTGGGTTTAAAGCGGGATACCGACCCGCTGTCAATCTTTGTGATTTTCACTGCAGACCCGTCTCCAAACCCAATTCAGCCCTATCACTCCACCATCTCTCTTGACTGCTCCACTGCTTCTGTGCTGTCAGGCTGCTTGTCTGATATTCATCTTGGATGAACTGCAATTTCCCCCAGCTATACATTGACAAGACCAAAGCTACTGTCTTTAGCCCATGCTTTACACTCCACACTCTATACCCTTGTCACAGACTGCATTCCCTTCCCTGGTTGCTACCTCAGGCTGACCCAGATTGCTGGCAGCCTCGGCGTCCTATTTGACCCTGTGCTGAACTTCCAACCCTATATCCTCTCCATCACAAAGACTGCCTACTTCTACCTCCATAACATTGCGTTCCTCCAACACCATCGTATCTATTTGCTACAAGATTAACAAGATCATGGCTAATCATCTACCTCAACTCTACCTTCCCGCATTATCCCCATATAACCTCGAGTCTCTTAGTATCCAAAAATTTGTCGATCTCTATGTTGAATATACTCAATGACTGAGCATCCACAGCTCTTTGGGGTAGAGAATTCCAAAGATTCACGGTCCTTTGAGTGAAGAAATTTCTCTTCATCCCAGACCTAAATGGCCGACCCCTTACTCTGAGACTGTGACCCCCAAGTTCTAGACTCCCAGCCAGGGGAAACATCCTCTCAGCATCTACCCTGTCAAGTCCTTTAAGAATTTTATATGCTTCATAAGAACATAAGAATTAGGAGCAGGAGTAGGCCATATAACCACTCGAGCCTGCTCTGCCAGTCAATAAGATCATAGCTGACCTTCAACCTCAATTCCACTTTCCCACCCGACCTCCATATCCCTTGATTTCCCTAGAGTCCAAGTTATAATGAGATCATGTCTCATTCTTCTAATCTCTAGGGGAAAAAACCTAGTCTACTCAATCTCTCCTCACAGAACAATCCCCTCATCCCAGGAATCAATCTAGTGAACCTTTGCACTCCCGCTAAGGCAAGTATATCCTTCCTTAGGTAAGGAGATCAAAACTGTACAAAATACTCCAGGTGTGGTCTCACCAAGGCCCTATATATTTGTAGCGAGACTTCTTTACTCTTGTACTCCAATCTCTTTATAATAAAGGCTAACATACCATTTGCTTTCCCAATTGCTTGCTGTACCTGCATGTTAACTTTCTGTGATTTGTGTACAAGGACACCCAGGTCCCTCTGAATACCAACATTTCCCAGTCTTTCACCATTTAAACAATATTCTGCTTTTCTATTTTTCCTACCTAAGTGGATAACTTCACACATCTCCACATTATATTCCATCTTCTATGTTCTTGCCCACTCACTTAACCTGTCTATATCCCTTTGCAGCCTCTGAGTCCTCCTCACAGCTTACATTCCCACCTAACTTTGTATTGTCAGCAAGCTTGGATACATTAATCTCGATCCCCTCATCTAAGTCACTAACATGGATTGGAAATAGCTGAGACACGAGCACTGATCTTTGCGGCACCCCACTAGTTATAGCCTGCAAACCCAAAAATGACCCGTTTATTCCTACTTTCTATTTTCTGTCTTCTGTCTGTTAACCAATCCTCAATCCATGCTAATATATTACCCCAAGCCCTAATTTTGTGTAATAGCCTCTTATGAGGCACGTTATTGAATGCTTTCTGAAAATCCAAGTACACTACATGCTCTGGTTCCCCCTTAGCCACCCTGCTCGTTACAAACTCAAAAAACTCTATTAGATGTGTCAAACACGATTTCCCTTTCATACATCAGTGCTGACTCTGGCCAATCATACTGTGATTTTCTAAGTGCCCTGTTACCACATCCCTAATAATAGATTCTAACATTTTCCCAACTACTGATGTCAGGCTAACTGGCCAATAGTTCCTAGTTTTCTCTCTCCCTCCTTTCTTGAATAGCGGGGTTACATTTGCTACCTTCCAATCCATAGGGACCACTCTAGAATCTATGGAATACTGAAAGATCAAACCAATGCATCCACTATCTCTGTAGCCACCTGTTTTAAAATCCTAGGATGTAGGCCATCAGGTCCAGGAGATTTATCAACTTTTAGTCCCATTAATTTCTCCAGTACTATTTCTTTACTAATACTAATTTCTTTAAGTTCCTCATTCTCACTAGACTCTTGGTTCCCCACTATTTCCGGAATGTTTTTTGTGTCTCCTTCCATGAAGACAGATACAAAGTATTTGTTTAATGTCTCTGCCATTTCCTTATTCCTCGTTATAATTTCTGTAAGGGACCCATGTTTACTTTTGCTAATCTCTTCCTTTTTACATGCCTATCGAGACTTTTACAATCTGTTTTTATGTCTTTTGCTAGTTTACTACAATTCTCTTTTCTCTTTCGTTACCAATTTCTTGGTTATCCTTCGCTGAATTCTAAAATCCTCCCAATCCTCAGGCTTACTACTCTTTTTGGCAACATTATAAGCATCTTCCTTTAATCTAATACTATCTTTAACTTCTCTTGTTAGGCACGGTTGGACCACTTTTCCCGTGGGTTTTTTATTCCTATGGGGAATGTATATTCATTGTGAATTAATTCTTTAAATGTTAGCCATTGCTTATTTACCATCATATCTTTTAATCGAGTTTCCCAATCTACGTTAGCCAACTCGCCCAGATACCTACGTAGTTTGCTCTGATCATATTGAAGACTCTTGCTTTAGACTTAACTAAATCACTCTCAAACTCAATATAAAATTCTATAATATTATGATCACTCTTCCCCAGAGGCGCCTTTACTACAAGGTTATTAATTAACCCATTCTCTTTGCAGAATACTAAATTTAAAATAGCCTGTTCTCTGCCGCTGTCCCCACAAAAGTTTGAGAGATCGTGGAAGGGGGGGGCGGGGGAGATGCCTTAATTTCCATGAAAATTATGATAGATGCCCACGAGATTGGAGGCACTTTCAAGGTAACCATGATAGTAGAGAGGCCAGAAAGTACAGCAAAAGTAGCCAATTCCACGGGAAGGTTCCAGGTCCCACACAAAACAAAGTTATAGATACACCCGCAGCCCACTTTATATGGGGGCCATTTTAAAATGACTTAATAAAAATACAAATATTTCTTCGGGGGGGTCCGAGCTAGTATTGTGGCCTCTTCCGCTGTTTGGGTAGGTACCCATCATATCCGGGTCCCGGTCTAATTTGTGGCCCTCTTGCAAAAGTTACAGTGGAAGTGCACAAGAAGGGCAGAGCGTTTTTGATCCCAGCATCTTCTCACATAGTTACAATACTAATCTCCCACAAGGTGGCGATATATGTCTCTGCTATAAGTAACAAGCTAATTTACTGCTTTATAGCAATGGGACATCATTTCAGTTGCACAATTTCAAATTATGATGGCCCTGAATTTCTGATTGGAGGCTTCCTGCGGGTGGATGCCTCCGATCGGAAAAAAATCTACGAACTTACCTGCTGGTTCCATAGATCCCGAGGCTTGCGACCCTGGGCCTCTCCTCTTCGAGATGCGCAGAGGCCCACGTATCCCAAGGGCGCATGCAGTTTGCAAGTGCCCCTGGGATCACGTGGGCCAGGCAAACCAATGAAAGAAGGGAATCCCCCTTCATACTTTTGACAGTTTTCACATTTAAAAACACACTAAAACATTACATTTTTTTTAAATTACATATTTAAAATGAATTTAAATGACATTTAATTAAATATTTTAAACAAAAATTAAATTTTTTGAAAAAAAAATTAAATGTTTTTACGGAGCTAAAAATAAACTTACTTTTAAAGAGTATTTTTAATTTATAAATTTGTGATCAAATTTTATTTTTCTATTTTTTTAAACTCTCCAAAAAGCGCAGGGACGCATTGCGATCTGACAAGAAGATTCTTGACAGATCGCAAGTGCCGGGTTTTAATGCATGCGCTTCGTATGCCTAAACCTGGCACTTGCGCGGCTCCTATGGGTGCGCGCACACCTCGTATGCACCCATAGGGGGTCACAAAATTTGTTCCAATGATGTATCCTAAAGAAAGATAAAAGCATAGACCTTGAAATTCCACAGTGGTTCTCCAGGTCTCTCACTGTAACTTTGATGGGAGACCGGGAGAACCCCCAGGGAATTTCGGGGCCACAGAAGTTAAAGTTGTGTGTAATTCATATGTACAGGTAGCAGCAGAAGCTTTAACCATTTATTTTTACATCGCTATCAAAATAGCAGACAACAGAATTTGATACAAATGCATTAAATGTTTCTATAATAATTGCATATCATTACTTGCAGGCTAAAAAAATGCAACTTTAGTTACTGTACAATTTTCAGGCATAGCAAGTATTCGGAGAAGAATAAATTTAATAGCATCCATAATATTCAAAAATAGACTATTTACAACCCACGAGGTACATTTTCGCATTCTTTTTTCCGCTGCAGAATTCCGTGCACCAGGAGCACATATTAGGAATTTGCCTAAATTCCTGATATGTACTCCCGACACATAACACTCTGCACCTGGAGCACTAAGGTTGAAATTTAGCCCATGGATGTTATTAAAGAAAATTCTTTGGTGAATAAATAAAACCAAAGCAAGCAAGTCTTGACAATATTTTGGTATTTTCCAGTAACAGTATTGTCAGAGCTTATTGCTACAGCAGCTGAAAGTTATGTAGTATATAAAGTGCAAAGTATATGAAAACAGTAGGAAACAAGATTAGATTTAGAGTGTGTATTTTTCAACAGACCATGTACAATTTCTGCATTACATGATGGCATAATATGGGTAATCATACTAGCATGTGGTGGTGACGGAAAACATCGTCCGTCGCCAGCATACATCAGAAAATAGTCGACACACTGCTTGCAACTTATCATCCACAACAGCTGAAAATCACAGGCAACACGCCTGCAATTTTGCAATATACGCTGACAATATGTTATTGCAAGCTTTTAACTGCAGTGAATTACCAGGAATTAATTATTAAAAACACATTAATAGATCATTAGTGGTGTTGCTCATTAGTATGGGGCCTGTGTTTATACATCCTATTGGAGGTCTACATATGCATTGTGGTGGAGGGTGAGCCATATGATATGGTGTCGTGGTGCATATAGGTACCAATGATATAGGTAAAAAACGGGATGAGGTCCTAAAAGCTGAATATAGGGAGTTAGGAGGTAAATTAAAAAATAGGACCTCAAAGGTAGGAATTTCAGGATTGCTACCAGTGCCACGTGCTAGTCAGAGTAGAAATAGAAGGATATTTCAGATGAATACGTGGCTAGAGGAATGGTGCAAGGAGGAGGGATTCAAATTCCTGGGACATTGGAACCGGTTCTGGGGGAGGTGGGACCAGTACAAACGGTTTAAACCTGGGCGGGACTGGGACCGATGTCCAAGGGGGAGTGTTTGCTAGTGCTGTCGGGGAGGGTTTAAACTAAAATGGCAGGGGGTTGGGAACCTGTGCAGGGAGACAGAGGAAAGGGAAGAAAGGATAGAAACAAAAGACAGGAAGGAGAAAAGCAAAAGTGGAAGGCAGAGAAATCAAGGGTGTGAATCAAACAGGGCTACAGTAAATAATAATTCTAAAAGGATTAAGAGTGTTAAAAAAACAAGCCTGAAGGCCTTGTGTCTTAATGCGAGGAGCATTCGTAATAAGGTGGATGAATTAGCTGCGCAAATAGATGTAAACGGATATGATGTAATTGAAATTACGGAGACATGGCTCCAGGGTGACCAAGGCTGAGAATTCAACATCCAGGGGTATTCAATATTCAGGAAGGACAGGCAAAAAGGAAAAGGAGGTGGGGTAGCATTGCTGGTTAAAGAGGAGATTAACACAACAGTAAGGAAGGATATTAGCTCTGATGATGTGGAATCTGTATGGGTAGAGCTGAGAAATACCAAGGGGCAGAAAACGTTAGTGGGAGTTGGATACAGACCCCCAAACAGTAATGCTGAGGTTGGGGATGACATTAAACAGGAAATTAGAGACGTGTGCAATAAGGACACAGCAGTTTTCATGGGTGACTTTAATCTGCATATAGATTGGGCTAACCAAATTAGTAACAATACTGTGGAGGAGGAATTCCTAGAGTATATACGGGATGGTTTCCTGGACCAATATGTCGAGGAACCAACTAGAGATCAGGCCATCTTAGACTGGGTATTATGTAATGAGAAAGGATTAATTAGCAATGTTGTTGTGCGAGGCCCCTTGGGGAGGAGCGATCATAATATGATGGAATTCTTCATTAAGATGGAGAGTGAAGTAGTCGACTCAGACTCGGGTCCTGAATTTAAATAAAGGAAACTACGATGGTATGAGGTGCGAGCTGGCTAGGATGGATTGGGGAACGTTACTTAAAGGGTTGACGGTGGATAGGCAATGGCAAACATTTAAAGATCGCATGGATGAACTACAGAATTTGTTCATCCCTGTTTGGCATAAAAATAAAACAAAAAAGGTCACTTAACCGTGGCTAACAAGGGAAATTAGGGATAGCATAAGATCCAAGGAGAGGGCATATAAATTGGCCAGAAAAAGCAGCAAAACTGAGGATTGGGAGCAGTTTAGGATTCAGCAAAGGAGGACAAAGGGATTAATTAAGAGGGGGAAAATAGAATATGAGAGTAAGCTTGCAGGGAACATAAAAACTGACTGTAAAAGCTTCTGTAGCTATGTAAAGAGAAAAAGATTGGTGAAGTCAAGCGTAGGTCCCTTGCAGTCAGAATCAGGGGAATTTATAATGGGGATCAAAGAAATGGATGACCAATTAAATACATACTTTGGTTCTGTCTTCACAAAGGAGGAAACAAATAATCTTCCAGAGATTTCGGGGAACATAGGGTCTAATGAGAGGGAGGAATTGAATGAAATCAGTATTTGTAGGGAAATGGTGTTAGGGAAATTGACGGGATTGAAGGCCGATAAATCCCCAGGGCCCGATAATCTACATCCTAGGGCACTTAAGGAAGTGGCCCTAGAAATAGTAGATGCATTGCTGGTCATCTTCTAAAATTCTATAGACTCTGGAATAGTTCCCATGGATTGGAGGGTAGCTAATGTAACCCCACTATTTAAAAAAGGTGGTAGAGAGAAAATGGGGAATTATAGACCGATAAGCCCGACATCGGTAGTGGGGAAAATGCTAGAGTCCATTATAAAAGATGTAATAGCAGAGCACTTAGAAAACAATGACAGGATCGGAGAAAGTCAACATGGATTTACAAAAGGTAAATCATGCTTGACTGATCTACTGGAATTTTTTGAGGATGTAACTGGTAGAATAGATAAGGGAGAACCAGTGGATGTGGTGTATTTGGACTTTCAGAAGGCTTTCGATAAGGTCCCGCATAAGAAACTGGCGTGCAAAGTTAAAGCACATGGGATTGGGGGTAAGGTACTGACTTGGATAGAGAACTGGTTGGCAGACAGGAAGCAAAGAGTTGGAATAAACGGGTCTTTTTCCGAGTGGCAGGCAGTGCCTAGTGGGGTACCGCAGGGATCGGTGCTAGGATCCCAGTTATTCACAATATAATTTAATGATCTAGACGCGAGAACTAGATGTAATATCGCCAAGTTTGCAGATGACACAAAGCTGGGTGGGCGTGTGTGCTGTGAGGAGGATGCAGAGAAACTCCAGTATGATTTGGACAGGTTGGGTGATTGGGCAGATGCATGATAATGTGGCTAAATGCGGTTATCCACTTTGGTGGCAAAAACAGGAAGACAGATTATTATCTGAACGGCAATAGATTGGGAAAAGGGGAAGTGCAACGAGACCTGGGTGTCCTTGTGCACCAGTCGCTAAAGGTAAGCATGCAGGTGCAGCAGGCGGTTAAGAAGGCAAATGGTATGTTGGCCTTCATAGCGAGAGGATTCGAGTATAGGAGCAAGGATGTCTTGCTGCAGTTGTACAGGGCCTTGGTGAGACCACACCTTGAGTACTGTGTGCAGTTTTGGTCACCTTATCTGAGGAAGGATGTTCTTGCCATGGAGGGAGTGCAGCGAAGATTCACCAGACTGATACCTGGGATGGCAGGAATGACGTATGAAGAGAGATTGAGTCAATTAGGCTTATATTCGCTAGAGTTTAGAAGAATGAGAGGGGATCTCATTGAAACTTATAAAATTCTAACAGGACTAGACAGACTAGATGCAGGAAGGCTGTTCCCGATGGCGGGGGAGTCCAGAACCAGGGGTCACAGTCTAAGGATAAGGGGTAAGCCATTTAGGACTGAGATGAGGAGGAATTTCTTCACCCAGAGAGTGGTGAACCTGTGGAATTCTCTACCACAGAAGGCAGTTGAGGCTAACTTATTAAATATATTCAAGAAGGAGTTAGATGTATTTCTTAAGGCTAAAGGGATCAAGGGTTATGGAGAGAAAGCAGGGACAGGGTACTGAATTTGAAGGATCAGCCATGATCTCATTAAATGGCGGAATAGGCTCAAGGGGCCGAATGGCCTACTCCTGCTCCTATCTTCTATGTATCTATGATGCTTCTTGGGACTATAACTCAGAGGCCTGATTTTAACCCTGCCCGCCCAGCAGGAAGGGGGTAGGCAAATGTTTAAAATGGCGGTTGGGCGTTTTGCACAGCATTCGTGCACGAGACCACCTTATCCCTGCTGATTTCAGTCATGCCGAAAGCACCCACCACAATTAAGCTGGGGCCCCATCGATATTTAATTGTCAGCGAAACCTGGTGGCAGATAGGATAGTAGCCAGAAGAGACCCAGGTAACCTTGGTACTTCGGGCCCAAGGAGATCTTGGACTTCCTTGGTGAGCTTACCCACCACCGATTTATTGGAAGATCTGGAATGGGAGCAGAAAATTCCTTGAGGATGCGCTCTGCTATGCATCTCCCCGCATTTCCCAATACCGGAACTCAGCTGTGTATAATCTCAAACACTCAGCTTTACTTATCCCTTTTGTGCTTATTGTTAGTTATTATTATACATATATGATTATGTATTGTTTAATATCCATACATAGTAAACAATAAAAAGAGAATCTTAGATGTATACATACCTTGACAGTGTACTCATGTCTAGGTCCAGGGTAAGAAAATAGTGGTTTATTATCATTAATGTCAGTGACTGTGATATAAACAGTTGTGGAGGCATTTTGTCGAGGCACACCATGATCTGTAACTAGTACAGACAACTGGTGATGAGTATGATGTTCACGATCTAATGCAACCCAGTTAATAATCTCACCTGGAAAATAAGTTTAAGACAGAAAATATAACTAATATATATATCTATTAAGTAACATATATAGTTCCACTTGCATAAAATATTCATGATCAATTATGCAAATTTTGGTTTGCTTTCTAATTTATCGCTTCCCTCTTGAAGCAGTGACGAATGCTAGGGTACAGGCACTGAGTACCAGCAGTCATCTGGCACCTTCTCCAAGCAGCCATGTGTGAGAGTAGATAGTTTTGTCACGATATTTAACTGTGGGGGGCTTCTTAGCGGAGGGTGAATGTCCCCAACCAGTGTCTGCTCTCTAGCAGGATTGCAATTAGGAGCAGAAACTGATTTTTATCCATTTTAGCCTAAGGACATTGAGGCTAATTGTAGTATCCCACTGCTGCCTCAGCGAAGGTCAGCTAACTCATCTCTAACAAGGTTTCAATCTAGAATCCTCCTGTGTTAATGGCTCCATATCACATACAAATATTGAAGGGGTTCCCTTTTATGCAGACTTATTGCAGCCAATTTTCCTGAGAGGTTACGCCTGATTAAATCAGTGTAGTCTGGGAGGATGGGGGAAGGGATTTTCTGCCAGAACTGAAGTTGGGTATGTAATGCATCTGCCCAAATATAGGAGGGTGTAATGATACCTTTGCTTTGAACAAATAGCAACAAGGCATTGCACATTTATTGAGTGGCAGGATTCCCCAAAGTACAAGGAGTTAAAGGTTTCACCCACATGGCATACATGCTCCCTTGATCAATCCCATCACATATATTAACAGAAAAGGATTCCTTTCCCCCAGTTTGTGACCAGCAGCACTGAATCTCACAAGTGAATGCTTGTTTTCCTGTTAGCTGCCATAATGCCTTCATTTTAAGGCAGGCATCCAGAAAGGCAAGTATCTAGATTGCTCCTGGGAGATCAAGACTACCTTCCTGTGTACTTTCCCAGGACATTAGATGAGTACCACTATTACAAGGTCCATCAGAGTCATCATAGGAGCACACTAATGGAATTCTGAAGGCACGCATCAGCTGCTTAGATCAGTTTGGGGATTTAAAATAGAATCATAGATACTTATAGCACAGAATGAGGCCATTCGACCCATCATGTCTGTGCTGGCTTTTTGAAAGAGCAGTCGTGTTTAGTCCCACACCCCCACATTTTGTCTGTAACCCTGTAAGTTCCTCATCCTCAAGTACCTGTCCAACACCCTTTCAAGATTATTTATGGAATCAGCTTCCACCACCTTTTCAGGTACAACGTTCCGGATCCCGACAACTCTGAGTGAAAACAATTCTCCTCATCTCCCGTCTAGATCTTTTGACAATGATTTTAAATCTATGAACTCTGGTTATTGACCAACTCGCCAGGGGGAATAGATTTTCTCTAACTACTCTATCAAAACCTCTCATCATCTTGAAAACCTCTATTAGATCACCTCTTAACCATCTCTGTTCCAAGGAGAACAGTCCTAACTTTTCCAACCTCTCCTCATAACTGAAGTCCCTCATCCCTGGTAACATGCTGGTAAACCTCCTCTGTACCCTTTCTAAGGCCTTTACATCTTTCCTGGAGTGTGGTGCCCAGAATTGTCCACAATACTCCAACTGAGGCCTAACCAGTGATTTATAAAGTTCTAGCATGATCTCTTTGCTTTGATATTCTATTTATAAACCCAAGTAACCCATATGCTTTTTTAACCACCTTATCAACTTGCCCTGCCACCTTTAAAGATTTGTGTATATGGACACCAAGGTCTCTCTACTCATCTACACTTCTCAAAATCGTGCCATTTATTATACTGTCTTTTCATTTTAGTCCTCCCAAAGTGCATCACCTCACACTTCCCCGCATTCAACTCCATCTGCCATACTTCTGCACATTTCACTATCCTGTCTTATGTCTTCCTGAAGTCTACAACTACCCTCATCACTACCTACTACATTTCCAAGTTTCTATATAATGCTGCTCCTTACACCCGAGTCTAGGTCATTTATAAAAATTGAAAAGAGTAATGGACCCAAAACTCACTCTAGGGGACCACTGAAAACCATCTCAGTCTGAAAAACATCCATCCACCACCACCACCCTCTGCTTCCTGTCACTGAGCCAATTCCATATCCATACCGCCACTTTCCCTTTAATTCCATGGGTTTCCATCTTCTTAACAAGTCTCCTGTGTGCCTTCCAAAAGTCCATATATACATCTACTCTACTACCTTGATCAACCTTCTCTGTTACCTCATCAAACAATTCAATCAAGTGAGTCAGGCACGATTGCTTTCAGCAAATCTATGCTGGCTCTCCTTGATTAACCCATAGCTTTCCAAATGAAAGTTTATTTTGTCCCTGATAATGGTTTCTAATAACTTCCCCACCAGCAATGTTAGGCTGACTGGTCTGTAGTTTCCCGGTTCATCCCTCTCCCCTTTCTTGAATAGTCGTATAACATTAGCAACCATCCATTTACTTGTATGTGCTTTCCCTTGGGATGCAGGTATTCTCCTTTGTTATCACCTTTGCTACAATTCCTTTCATTTTTTTTTACCTGTCTTTGAATTAATTCTGAAGAATTTTCCATCAGATAACAGCGTATATGACAACTGAGAATTTTTTCCTGAATCTCGATCTGTTGCTTGTACTTTTCCAACCAGGCCTTGAGGAATGGGGTTTTCTTCAATTGTGAAAAAATACAAATCTTGTGTAAACTTAGGAGGATTATCATTTTCATCTATAACGCCAACAGTTACAGTGGTAGCAGCATTTCGTTTTAAGTGATCCTTTGGATTTATGGCAAACACTTTAAAGTTGTAAGCAAATGTGGATTCATAGTCCAGAGCTTTCTGAATGTAAATCCAGCCACTGTCAGCATGGATGCCAAACATTAATGAATCCAAATTTGGCTGAAGTGAGTAAACTAAGCCAGAGTCTGCCTGCAGATCTTGTCTGTAAGCACGGACTTGCAAAACTCTCGTGTCTGATGGTGCAGCTTCACTGACTTCAACTTGGTAAACTAGTGTTTCAAAAGTCAAAATATCATCCAAATGGTCAACATTCACAAATAACATGAACACAGCACTCAATGGTTGGGTTCCCTGGTCACTTGCTAAAACATTTATACTGTATTGTGGTTTCACTGAGAAAAGGCTCCTGTTGAGATAAAGTATTCCATGTACGGGATCAATGGTAAAAATTTGTTCATAGTCATTCTGTAAACTGTACACGACTATTCCATTTGATCCACTGTCTTTGTCTTCAGCATGAGCAATGTAGATAACTGTTCCTGGTAAGGTGTTCTTTGAAATGGTAATAATTTCAGATTCTTGCTGGAATGTTGGTGTGTTATCATTGACATCAGTAATTGTTATGTTGACCTGTGTACTGCTGTAGACAGGGGAGCTGCTGGTTTGAGACTGAACAGTAAGCAATGCAAAAGGTTGGGCTTCATGATCTAACTGCTTACTGCTTCTGATGACACCAGATTTAGATTCAATGCAAAAATAGCCATATGGATCGCCAGAGGAAATTCTGTATTTCAACTCTAGAGAATCTGCAAAGAGAAAAAAGTTTAAACATTTTATATTAAGCATTATGGCAAATCCATAGAAGTTTAAAGCACTGAAGGAGGCCATACAGCCCATTATATCTGTGCCGGCTCTTTGCACATTTTAAAAACCTCTTGCCTTCTCTACTTCAGTGGAAATAGTCCCAGTATCTCAAATTAATATTCATAACTATATTTTCCCATCCCTGGCAAATCTATGCTGTAATCTCTCAATGGCTTTGATGCGCTTTCTATATCTGGGCATCCAAAACTACAAATAGCACTTTTACCATGGCCTAATAATAGCCTTGTACAAATACCTTACCTTTTTGCTCATTACTCTATGCTCTTATTTATAAAACTCAAAATACTATTGGCCTTATTTATGGCTTTGGTTACTCTAATTTTCAGGGAATTATGTATTGGATCCCTTAGGTCTCTGTTCATCCACACTTGCAATCAAAAATTAGAACTTTATGCAGCACAATATAAGAAGAAAAAGTTTTAGATCAAGAAAACCACAGCAAATGATATTTACATTGAGGTCTGTGTTGGCCTGAATGCAGGGTTAAACAATGAAAATAGGCTCCTTTGATGGCTCAATGGATAAATGCATTGCCTGGTGTGGTACATCCCAAAGGTTGCAGATTTAATCCCTGGTCTGTGGGAGTTAACTGGACATCGAAACCCAGAAATAGCACAAGGAAATGTCGCTCCAAATTTCCAATGGCCCGAGAAAGTAGGTGCCCCAATACATCACTATAGGCGCAGTTGTCCGCCCAATAATGTAAATGACCCCATTCTCAGCATTTAGGATGCAGTCATTGGTGGAATAAATCAGTAGGTAGAAGTTTCACCCTGTTAGGTGACACTTCCAGGGTTCTGTCTTTTGATCACTGTGTAGTAACTCTTACTGAAAAGTGTAGCTGTGAGGATTTTGGGCATGGAAGGGATTAAAGTTGAATTTGATGTCCCCACAGTTCAATACATTAGGGCTAGATTTTCCACTCAAGTTACGTCGGCTCCCAGGCGTACCTGGACCATAATGCATCAGAACATTATTTAGGAGCCGCTCCACCAACTTCCCATGCTTCCCCACCAGTCCCAGCATTTTCCACCAGATGTGATATTGGCATTTACATTGTTTGCCCAAATACAGGTGGGCATATTGGCCCAGAACTTGGTGTCGGGGGCTTGCCGCGCGTGCAAGCCCCCGATCTGCACTCATCCTGCGCGCTGACATCTGAAGCCCGGGCCTGCTTGCATTTCCTGTCACAGGCCCGGTTCAGATGTCAGCGCGCAGTGCTTACCTGACCCAGCGGTGTAGTTAGTGCGATGTGCCAGCTGGGATCAGGTGAGCACTGTACAACCAATCAGGGGAGGGGAAGGTTCATTCATGAGTTTGAGAGTAAGAACTGTCAAACTCATGAAAACTACGGGGGCCCAAAACACTATTTAAACTTTAAATAAAAATTTAAAAAACATCCCAATCATTAAATTAAGTATAAATAAGTTAAAAAAAATAATTTAAACAATAATTTTTTTTTTTGAAAAAAATAAATTTTTAATAAAAAGGGTCTAAAACTAAACTTACCTTATTGTAGATTCTTTAAAATAATAAACCTGTGGAAAAAAAAATTCTAAATTACACTAAAACACCACTTACCTGTAAAAATAAATACTTACGTGTGCTTTTTACAAGCGTAAAGACCGGAGGCCTTTAGACATGCGCAAATCCCCCAAAACAGAGGAAATCCAAGACGCACGCGCTGCCCCCTACAGCGCACGCGCTAGCCTCTTCACCTCTTGGGTTAGAGGAGAGGAAATGCTGGTTTTCAGCGCATGCGCTGTGCATGCGTTTGGGGAGGAATTACTGCCCCATTATAATTAGAGGCAAATGATAGGGGTACATCATGCAACATATTTTTCATCATTTGCACCTTAGCAATGCTCAGCACAAGGGACATCTCTGTGCCCCTACTGTTCAATGCTGCTCAAGTTGGCAAGGGATCATTTATATTTTAAATCTCCCGAAGGGAACTGAATTGATGATGGGATGATCAAGTAAACTCCCCAGCCCTTCTTCGGCTGCCCTCATGATAAGCAGGACATTCTCCAGGCTCTCCCAGGCAGGCTCCGAGGAAGAGGTTAGGAAGCCTACCAAAATTATTTAAACAGCCCTGACCTCAGAAACTCAGCCAGAGTAAGGGATGCATCTGTTCATTTGTCGGTGTTCCTGCCAAGCGGATGTCAGTAGTCACAAGGCCTCCTCCCAATATATTCTCCACCCCACAGCACGCGCACTTTCCATCCGCCTTGGCTGTGCACATGCGCGACTGGTACATTGCACTGCAATTGACTCTTTAGATGTTGTGGTCTTAAACTCCCTTCCTAACAGCACTGTGGGAGTACCTTCACCACACGGACTGCAGCGGTTCAAGAAGGTGGCTCACCACCACTTTCTCAAGGGCAACTAGGGATGGGCAATAAATGCTGGCTTTGCCAGTGACACCCACATCCCATGAATGAAAAAAAAAGGCCAGGCCAAGTTAAATAGCTGTACCGTAGAAGCATAGAATGGTTACAGCACAGAAGGGGGCCATTTGGCCCATCAAGCCCATGCCAGCTCTCTGCAAGAGCACTTCAGCTAGTCCCACTGCCTCGCCCTTTTTCCCCACAGCCCTGAAAATGTTTTTCCTTCAAGTACTTATCCAATTCCCTTTTGGAAGCCACAATTGAATCTGCGTCCACCACCCTTTCAGGCAGTGCATTCCAGATCATAACCACTCGCTGCATAAAAAGTTTTCCCTTTGGTTCTTCTGCCAATCACCTTAAATCTTTGTTCTCTGGTTCTTGACCCTTCCGCCAATAGGAACAGTTTCTCTCTATCTACTCTCTAGACCCCTCATGATTTTGAACATCTCTATCAAATCTTCTCTCAACCTTCTCTGCTTTAAGGAGAACAATCCCAGCTTCTCCAGTCTATCCACATAACTGAAGTCCCTCATCCCTGGAACCATTCTTGTAAATCTTTTCTGCACCCTCTCTAAGGCCTTCACATCCTTCCTAAAGTGCGGTGCCCAGAATTGGACACAATACTCCAGTTGAGGCTGAACCAGTGTTTTATAGAGGTTCATCATAACGTATTCTATGCCTCTATTTATGAAGCCCAGGATTCCGTATGCTTTTTTAACTGCTTTCTCAACCTGCCCTGCCACCTTCAACGATTTGTGCACATATACCTCATAGCAGTATTATGTGTCATAGCTCAACCATGTCGCATTACATGGTATAATGCTCTGGTTATAAAACAGCATATCAGATTAACCATAAGCAGCACTGAGATTTGCTGGTTTATATTCAGGATAAGGTTTGTAAATCACAAAATCACTAATCATGTAGGAGGGTGGAAACACACTGAACTTACTGCTTAATGGTTTAAAGGAGAGCAAGATATATATTTTCCCAAATAGACAATTGGGCCTAGAAATTCAGTTGGGCGCGCCAGCCGTTAGCGCCTTAGGAGGAGTAGATCTCGAGCACTAGGCGCTTAGCGCCCGGGCGCAGCGCAATCTGCGCCTCGCCCCAACTTCAGTACACATTTAGCGCCGGCGCAAAGTCTTAGCGCGCGCCCTGCTGCGGGCGCAGATCATGACGTCATTTACTAGTGCAACGCCCTTTGTGCGCCCCGAACCGGAACTTCACTCGCGCCGCCCCATTGCGCGCCGGGCGGCCCGAACGACTGTGAAGTGGAACGGTACACAGCCGAGGCGGGCCGCGGGGAGCGCTAATTAAAGGGCACTTACCCTGCACTATAAAGGGCAGCCATTTTGCAGCATTCACTCTTGTGCAACGGTTTTTTGGAGAGAGACCAAGGAGGAGAGCTTACTGGTTTGGACCAACACTAGGACAGGTATTTTTGGCTCAGGCCAGAGCTTAGCAATTATCTTTGCCTTCATTGAGAGCGCATTGTTTGCCAGCATATAATGGGGGCTGCATTGGGTGCCAACGCTGACTTTCAGCCTTATGCCAGAAGGGCTTACAGACACCGTGAGAGAGTGGCAGCCCTGGCTAGACGCAGAGGGGGCAACAGGCGTCGCCAACTGAGGCCTTACCCACCCAGGGTATACCGCCAGCAGTCCTCCTATCTGACCATATCTGCCGCGATGTGTGTAAGGAGGCTGCGATTCAGAAGGGAGGTGGTTGCAGACATCTGCCAGCTGCTTCAGAGAGATCTGCAGCCACAGCTGATGTGCAGGACGTCTCTGTCGGTGGCAGTGAAGGTGACGGTGGCTCTCAACTTCGATGCCACCGGCTCCTTCCAATCCGCTGCTGGGGACATCACTAACATCTCCCAGTTCGCCGTGCATTGCTGCATCCGCCAGGTGACCGAAGCCCTTTTCAGAAGGAGACATCAATTCATCCCCTTCCCCATGACCCTGGACAAGCAGCAGCAGCGTGCAGTGGGATTTGCAAGAATAGCGGGCTTCCCCATGGTGCAGGGCGCCATTGACTGCACGCATGTGGCTTTGCGGGCACCTCTGGAGCATGCCGAGGATTACCGCAACCGGAAGGGCTACCATTCCCTCAACGTACAGCTGGTGTGTGACCACAGGCAGCGCATCCTAGCTGTCAATGCCCGCTTTCCAGGCAGCAGCCATGATGCCTTTATCCTGTGACAGACAACTGTGGCTGACATGTTCCAGGCACAGCCTCCCCCAAGAGGATGGCTTATCGGGGACAAAGGCTATCCTTTGTGTACCTGGCTCATGACCCCGCTCCGCGCGCCCATGACCCCTGCTGAAGAGGCATACAATGAGAGCCATCAAGCGACTAGGAACATCATAGAACAAACAATCGGCGTCCTCAAGCAACGGTTCCGCTGTCTCGATCGCTCTGGGGGAGTCCTCCAGTATTCGCAGGACCGAGACTCCCAATTCGTCGTCGTTTGCTGCATGCTGCACAACCTGGTTATCCGCAGGACTCAGGCACTGCCACCTCACGTTGGACCCCCACCTCAGGAGGAGGAGCAGGAGGAGCATGAGGAGGAGGAGGACGAGGAGTACCAGCCCAGGAGGGAGGCACAAGGTCCAAGGGCCGCTTGTCGGCGGCTTATTGAACGTCACTTCTAGGCCCCCTGTCAGGGACTGGCTTGTGCCAATGAAAGAACATGATTGCAGCCGCTCCGCAAGCCCTCAGCCGGTTAAGGCAACAAACACTTCAAAGATCAAACATGGACAATGTTAATAAATAAAATGCTTTATTGTACAAACTCAGGGCCCCTCCCACATGAAAACCAAAAACAGACGAAACCCCCAAAAGACACTCAAACACATTACTCGCTCCCACAACCTGGAGAGGATTAACAAAACAGTGCAACTAAAATGGCCGTCATCCTCGGCCTTCGTAAAAAACAAACATCACATCCTCGGCCTTCAAAAAACAAACATCCAATTCTCGGCCTCAAAAAACAAACACAACTGGCCACACATTCGACTTTTTGGCCCGCTAGGTCGATGCCTTGGCCATCTTTGGGTGGCCCCTGCCCGCCCTGCTGCTGCTCCTCAAAGTAAGGCCATTGGCTGCTGCAAGGCTGGGGGCAGGCTCCAGAGGGGCACATGTCGTGACGGCAGATGCCCTTGGGGGTCGGCCTAGTCGAGGTCTGGCCGTCGAGCGGGCGGCTGTTGAATGCTGCAGCTGTGGCTGGCCAGCATCAGTCGCTGCAGCAGCTCCTGGCAGCTCCACTGGGGGAGTGGCAGTGGCGGCTGGAGGAATGGGGGCAAGCTGGCGGATGACAGGCGCTCGCTGGTCGCCTGAGACACTGGCACTCGCCCGGGCCAGCACTGCAGCATGCGCACCAATCTGCCGAGTGCCCATGTTGACCTGTTCAGTGACCTCATCAGAGCACCCAGTGACTGCACGGCACCACTGATCAGCTGCCCACTCGCTGCCTGAGCTGCCCCGACTGCCGCACGACTCGCTGCCTGATCTGCCCCGAATGCCGCCCGACTCGCTGCCTGCTCTGCCCCGAATTCCGCCAAACTGATGGCCTGTGAGGCCCCGACGTCGGTGACACTCCGAGAGAGGGACTCGATGGCCTCAGGCAACCGTGCCACTACCCTCATGAGCTCCGTGTGCCGGCGCTCCGAGTCCACGGACAAGTCCTCGAGGCGTTCCATCTCCTCGGCGAAGACCATCTCCGGACTGGAGGCCGGACTCTCCCTCTGGGGAGAAGGCCGCCGAGCTGGCCGACCCTTCCTGCGTTGCTGGAGGCCGCTGGGCCCAGCAATTGGACTCCCCTCCGACCCTTCCCCCCTCTGGGGAGAAGGCCGCCGAGCTGGCACCCCCCTCCCGCGTTTCTGCAGGCCGCAGGTCCCATGAGCTCCCCTCCCCTCCGACACTTCCGCCACGCTCCCCTCCAGGGAAGACGTGTCCCCTACATTGGCATGGGTTGCCACGGCTGAGGGTTCCCCTGATGGGCCGCCTTCCTCTTGCTCCTCCTCCTCCTCCTCCTCTGAGGGGCTGTCACTGGCAAGTTCAGGGACCTCCTCCTCACCATCTGAAAGCAGGAAGGCACAAGAGTAGCTTTAGAGTGAGGAGAGGGCGTCAGCGAGGGATGCATGAGTGGTGGCATTCAGCGCATTGGTCGGACAGTGGCAAAGGATGTAGATCTGATGCGCAAGTGGTACGAGAGAGGTCCAAACGTGGATGTCCTTACCATTGGTGCCCAGAACAGGGTCGGCATCTCCACATGCAACGGGGCCAATCACCCGGGCACCCATGATGCGCTCCACGCGATGTTGAAGCTCGGTGAGCGGCTGGATCTGGGGTCAGCCTCCCCCGGTCGCAGTCCGGCTCTTCCTATTATTAGCCAGCTTGGCCTGCAAGAGAAAGGACGGCCTCTAAGTACAGTGTGTTGCCCTGATCTTGTGTGCACTGCCTCCCATGGTGGAATAGCCTGGCCAGTGTGTCGCCCTGATCTTGTGTGCACTGCCTCCCATGGTGGAATAGCTTGGCCAGTGTGTTAAGTGCAGAATGTGCAATTGATGTTCATGCCTGTTCCATAGCTGCTGGATGAGGGCTGGCCATTAGGGCTTTCAGGTCCCTTTGCCCATAATGTGAGGTGCACATGCAAGGATGAGGTCGTCACTGGAAAGGGTACTCACCCTGACAATCCGCGTGAGGTCATTAAACTTTTTGCGGCATTGGGCACCGGTCCTGGGGACCTCGCTGTTGGCTGACACCTTGATGGCGACATGCCTCCAGGCTCTCCGGTAGGCGCGGACCGGCGCCTTCCTGCCATTGTCCGGGTACAAAATATGGCGCCTCTTCTCCACACCACCAACCAGCACACTCAGATCACGCTCTGAGAAGCGCTGCGCTCGTTCACGGGCCCTCTGCATGGCTTCAGGCGCTATTTGGGTCCAGCAGCAGTGTTCAGGCCTAGCTGGAGGGCTCCACTATCCAGGGCGTGGCAGCAGACAAAGTCGACCCTTCCCCCTTAAGAGCTGGCCGGCGCCAGGGTGTCTGCTGTCAATCACGAGATGGCCGCACCTGCGCTGCGCCCGGCCTGGGCGCTCTCGCTCAGCACCTCCGGCTCAGCGCCTAAAGAGAGGCGTCCAGCACCAGTTTTAGCGCTCGAGCAAACTCTTAGGGCGAAGCTAATGAATATCGCAGAAGTGGCCTCGATTTGGCGGCGGGCGCAAACTTTAGCGGCCGCCCGACTTTAACGCCCCAAAAGTGGCTACAATGAATTTCTAGGTCTTGATCTTTAAAACTTAACAGTAATACCCACAGAATACAATGGAATCAGTGATTCCATTGCTTTTTTCACCCATGAGAAAGGCGTTCATTAATTTTCACAATCATGAAAAAACAATGGTAACATAATGTTACTGAAGCACTGTCACATCTAAAACGCATGCAGTGAACAGAAAATAACAAATCTTTTAGTCATGCTATCTATAATAAATAATAAAACATAATGCATTTAATTTTATTTAAAATGAGAAAAACAGCTGATCCTGGTTATGTCAGTCTTTGTTGCATTGCTATGCTTCCCCATTGATTACTGAGTGATGCTCTATTATCTGGCATTAACACCTCCATAGCTAACAGGACATGTGCATACCCTCAGCGTGCTCATCTTCCTACCCACTTGATGTAGCTACTTTTACCTGAAGCTAATGTTAAAAAATATTCATTTCCCACAAAGCAGCTGATGATTTCTAGCTCATGTAAAGATTAAGGCCTAGAAATTCAGTTGTTTGCGCCAGCCGCTAGCGCCTTAGGAGGAGAAGTGGGGTGCTAAGCGGCTAGCACCCGGGCGCAGCGCGATCTGTGCCTCTCGCGAACTTCAGTTAAGATTTAGCGGCGGCGCAAAACCTTTGCGCGCGCTCAGCTGCGCGTGCAGATCCTGATGTCATTTCATGGTGCAATGCCCTTTGTGCGCCCCGAACCGGAAATTCAGTGGCGCGGGCCTATTGTGCACCTGGCGCCCCTAGCAACTGGTAGAGGGGAACGGTTCCCAGTCGCTGCGGGGCATGGGAGGCGCTAATTAAAGGGGACTCCTCCTGCAGTATAAATGGCAGCCATTTACACCACTCCTTCTTTGTGAGAGACGGATCTTTGGAGAGAGACAAAGGTAGAGAGCTTTCTGGTTTGGCTCAACACTCGCACAGGTACTTGTGGCTTCAGGCCACAGCTTTGCACTTGTCTTTAACTTCAGTGTCATAGCATTGATTGGAAACATATAATGGGGGCTGCAATGGGTGGAAACGTTGGGCTTCTCCATTGCATTCAAAGGGCTCAGAGACGCCGTCAGAGAGTGCCAGTCATGGCCAGACGGAGAAGGGGCAACAGGCGTCGGCAAAGGAGGCCTTACCCACCCAGGGTATATCGCCAGCAGTTCTCATATCTGAACATGTCTGAGGAGCAGTGTGTTCGGAGGCTGCGATTCAGAAGGGCAGTGGTCACTGAGATCTGCCACCTGCTTCGCGGAGATCTGCAGCCACAGCTGAGGAGCAGGACGTCTCTGTCGGTGGCAGTGAAGGTGACGGTGGCTCTCAACTTCTATGCCACCGGCTCCTTCCAATCCGCTACTGGGGACATTTCCAACATCTCCCAGTTTGCGGTACATTGCTGCATCCGCCAGGTGACCAATGCCCTTTTCAGAAGGAGACGTCAGTTCATCTTCTTCCCCATGACCGTTGACAAGCAGCAAGAGCGTGCAATGGGCTTTGCAGCATTAGCGGGCTTCCCCATGGTGCAGGGCGCCATTGACTGCACGCATGTGGCTTTGCGGGCACGTCTAGAGAATGCCGAGGATTACCGCAACCGGAAGGGCTACCATTCACTCAACGTGCAGTTGGTGTGTGACCACAGGCAGCTCATCCTAGCTGTCAATGCCCGCTTTCCAGGCAGCAGCCACGATGCCTTCATCCTGCGCCAGACTTCTGTGGCAGACATGTTCGAGGCCCAGCCTCACCCACGAGGATGGCTTCTCGGGGACAAAGGCTATCCTTTGTGCACCTGGCTGATGACCCCGCTCCGTGCGCCCAGCACCCCTGCTGAAGAGGGATACAATGACAGCCATCAAGCAACCAGGAACATCATTGAGCAAACAATCGGCGTGCTGAAGCAACGATTCCGCTGTCTGGATCGTTCCAGGGGAGCCCTACAGTACTCGCCTGAGCGAGTCTCCCATTTCGTTGTCGTGTGCTGCATGCTGCGCAACCTGGCTATCCGCAGGACTCAGCCACTGCCAGCAGACATTGGAGGACCACCAGAGGAGGAGGAGGAGGAGGAGGAGGACCAGCACAGGAGGGAGGCAAAAAGTGCAAGGGCCGCCCGTCGGCGGCTTATTGAACGTCGGTTCTAGGCCCCCTCTCAGGGAATGGCTTGTGCCAATGGCAGAAGATAAATGTAGCCGCTCCACAAGCCCTCAGCCGAGCAGGGTAACCAGGACTTCCAAAAGAAAGCATGGACAGTGCGATTTAAGAATTTTTTTTACTGTGATACCTCTGTGCCCTTCCCACATGACAAACTAATGGAGAGAAACCCCCCCCAAAAACACAAATACACCAGTCTCGGCCTTTACAAGTAGGAGCAGCAGAGAGCAGCGAGGAGGAGCCCGGCTTAAAAACCGGCGGCAGTTGCGAGGCCCGACCACTCGGAGCAGCAGAGAGCAGCGAGGAGGAGCCCGGCTTAAAAACCGGCGGCAGTTGCGAGGCCCGACCACTCGGAGCAGCAGGGAGCAGCGAGGAGGAGCCCGGCTTAAAAACCGGCGGCAGTTGCGAGGCCCGACCACTCGGAGCAGCAGAGAGCAGCGAGGAGGAGCCCGGCTTAAAAACCGGCGGCAGTTGCGAGGCCCGACCACTCGGAGCAGCAGGGAGCAGCGAGGAGGAGCCCGGCTTAAAAACCGGCGGCAGTTGCGAGGCGTACCAAATCAACAGCAGAGGAGAGAGGTAAATAGTAATCAGTGTGTGACGTCACCAGGGAGCAGCTGGTGCAGTCGGGAGAGCAGGAGGCCAGTAACTCTTATATAGGTGGAGCTGTTGCTAAACCCGAAACACTACAGTGTAGTGTCTCCCACCCTTCCACCTCCTCTAACCTTTTAGGGGTTAGGGGAAGTTGAAAAGGTAGGTTCAATTTATTTTATTTCAGGAGCCTAACCTAGGTGGAAAAGGTTCCAGGACAGGAGGCGGCAGTGAAAATACAACACCAGAAAACAGGTAGGTGACTGGTTGGTGAGTACTTTCACAAACTTATTCTAAGTAGAATTCAATAATTAAGCTAAATCGTAGTAAATAAAAAGGTATTGTAAGGGTTAAGTCATGGAAGGGCAGCTCAGACCCGTGTCATGCTCCTCCTGTGCCATGTGGGAAATCAGGGACACTGTCCCTGACAACTATGTGTGCAGGAAGTGTGTCCAGCTGCAGCTCCTAGCGGACCGCATGGCGGCGCTGGAGCTGCGAATGGACTCACTCTGGAGCATACGCGATGCTGAGGATGTTGTGGATAGCACATTCAGTGAGTTGGTCACACCGCAGGTAAAGGCTAGCTCAGACAGTAAATGGGTGACCAAAAGGCAGGGTAAAGGCAGGAAGGTAGTGCAGGAGTCACCTGCGGTCATCTCCCTCCAAAACAGGTTTACCGTTTTGGGTACTGTTGGGGGAGATGACTTATCAGGGGAAGGCACCAGCAGCCAGGTTCAGGGCACCATGACTGGCTCTGCTGCACAGAAGGGCGGGAAAAAGAGGGATAGGGCTATAGTGATAGGGGATTCAATTGTAAGGGGGATAGATAGGAGTTTCTGTGGCCGAGACCGAGACTCCAAGATGGTATGTTGCCTCCCTGGTGCAAGGGTCAAGGATGTCTCGGAGCGGGTGCAGAGCATTCTGAAGGGGGAGGGGGATCAGCCAGTTGTCGTGGTACATGTAGGTACCAACGATGTAGGTAAAAAGAGGGAGGAGGTCCTACAAGCTGAATTTAGGGAGTTAGGAGCTAAATTGAAAAGTAGGACCTCAAAGGTAGTAATCTCTGGATTGCTACCAGTGCCACGAGCTAATAAGTTTAGAGAGAGTAAGATAGATAAGCTAAATACGTGGCTTGAGCAGTGGTGCAAGGGAGAGGGATTTAAATTCTTGAGGCATTGGAACCAGTTCTTGGGGAGGAGTGACCTGTACCAAGGGGACGGTCTACACCTGAACTGTGAGGGAGCCGATGTCCTCGGGGTAATATTTTCTAGGGCGGTTCGGGAGGATTTAAACTAATTTGGCAGGGGGATGGGAACCTAGGTAGTGGAAAAGAGGGAAGTCATATGAAGTCAGAAATAGATGGTAGAAAGGTGAGAAGCAATAAGCAAAGGAGAGAAACACAAAGGGCCAAACTAATTCATAATGAGAGTGTGAAAAAAGCAAGCCTGAAGGCTTTGTATCTTAATGCTAGAAGCATTAGGAACAAGGTGGATGAATTAGTTGTGGAAATAGAGGTAAACAAGTATGATTTGATTGGGATTACAGAAACGTGGCTGCAGGGTGGGCAAGGCTGGGAACTTAACATCCAGGGATATACAATATTTAGGAAGGATCGGCAAAAAGGTAGGGGAGGTGGGGTAGCATTGCTGGTAAAGGAGGGGATTAATGCAATGGAAAGGAAGGATATTAACTCGGATGAAACGGAATCTGTATGGGTAGAAATGAGAAATAGCAAAGGGAGGAAAACGTTAGTGGGTGTGATATATAGGCCTCCAAATAGTAATATGGAGGTGAGGGAAGGCATAAAAAGGGAAATTAGAGAAGCGTGCGATAAGAGCACAGCTGTCATCATGGGTGACTTTAATTTACATATTGATTGGACTACCCAAATTAGTAAAAATTCTGAGGAGGAGGAATTCCTGGAATGTTTTCGGGACGGTTATCTGGACCAATATGTCGAGGAGCCGACTCGAGATCAGGCCATTTTAGACTGGGTATTGTGCAATGAGAAGGGACTTATCAGCAATCTTCTTGTACGAGGCCCCTTGGGTCAGAGCGATCATAATATGATCGAGCTCTCAGTCGAGATGGAGAGTGAGGAAATTGAATCAGAGACTAAGGTCCAGAACTTAAATAAAGGGAATTACGAGGGTATGAGACGGGAATTGGGTAAGATTGATTGGGTGGTGTTTCTGGGGGGATTGACAGTGGATAGACAATGGCAAGCATTCAAAGATAGAATGGAAGAATTCCAGAACATGTTTATACCGGTTTGGCATAAAAATAAACCTAAAAAGGTGACTCAACCGTGGATAACGAGGGAAATTAGGGACAGCATAAAATCAAAAAAAAGGGCGTATCAACTGGCAAAAAAAAGCACCAGACCGGAAGATTGGGGGCAGTACAGGATACAGCAAAAGAGGACAAAGGGATTAATCAGGAAGGGGAAAATAGAATACGAAAGTAAACTTGCAGCAAACATAAAGACAGACTGCAAAAGCTTTTATCGGTATATCAGGAGGAAAAGACTGGTAAAATCCCAAGTCGGTCCCTTGCAGTCCGATTCGGGAGAATATATAATGGAGAATAAGGAAATGGCAGACCAATTAAACTCATACTTTGGTTCTGTATTCACAAAGGAGGACACAAATAACCTCCCAGGAATATCGGCAAACATAGGGACTAATGAGAGGGAGGAGCTGACAGAAATTAGTATCTCTAGGGATATGGTGTTGGGTAAGTTGAGGGGACTGAAGGCCGACAAATCCCCGGGGCCTGATAAACTACATCCTAGGGTACTTAAGGAGGTGGCCCTGGAGATAGCAGATGCTCTAAGGATCATCTTCCGGAACTCCATTGACTCGGGAACAGTACCCGTGGATTGGAGGGTTGCTAATGTTACCCCAATATTTAAAAAGGGGGGTAGAGAGAAAGCAGGGAATTATAGACCAGTAAGCCTTACATCGGTTGTGGGCAAAATGCTAGAGTCCATTATTAAGGATAAAATAGCGGAGCACTTGACAAATGGGGAAAGGATCGGACAGAGTCAACATGGATTTACAAAGGGTAAATCGTGTTTGACTAATCTGCTGGAATTTTTTGAGGAAGTAACTGGTAAAATAGATGGGGGAGAGCCAGTGGATGTGGTGTACCTTGACTTCCAGAAAGCCTTCGATAAGGTTCCACACAAAAGATTATCATGCAAAATTAAGGCTCATGGAATTGGGGGCAAAGTATTAACGTGGATAGAGAACTGGCTGGCGGATAGAAAACAGAGAGTTGGAATAAACGGCTCGTTTTCGGAGTGGCAGGCAGTGACCGGCGGGGTGCCGCAAGGATCTGTCCTGGGACCCCAGCTGTTCACAATATATATAAATGATCTGGATCAGGGAATTGGATGCAATATTTCCAAATTCGCTGACGACACTAAACTAGGAGGAGGGGTGGGCTCTGATGAGGATGTCAGGAGGCTACAGTGCGATTTGGACAGGTTGGGGGAATGGGCGGATACGTGGCAGATGCACTATAATGTGGATAAATGCGAGGTTATCCACTTTGGGGGTAAAAACAGGAGGGTAGATTATTATCTAAATGGCAATAGATTGGGAGATGGGGAAGTGCAGAGGGACCTGGGTGTTCTTGTGCACCAGTCACTGAAGGAGAGCATGCAGGTGCAACAGGCGATTAAGAAGGCAAATGGTATGTTGGCCTTCATATCAAGGGGGTTCGAGTATAGGAATAGGGATACCTTACTACAGCTGTACAAGGTGCTGGTGAGACCGCATCTGGAGTATTGTGTACAGTTTTGGTCGCCCCATCTGCGGAAGGATGTTCTTGCCATGGAAAGAGTGCAACGGCGATTCACCAGGCTGATACCTGGAATGGCGGGAATGACCTACGAAGAGAGATTAAATAGTTTGGGCTTGTACTCACTGGAGTTTAGAAGATTGAGAGGGGATCTCATCGAAACATATAAAATTATGGCAGGCCTGGACAGGCTGAATTCAGAGAGAATGTTTCCAATGGCCGGGGAGCACAGAACCAGGGGCCACAGTCTAAAAATAGCGGGCAAATCATTTAAAACAGAGATGAGGAAGAATTTCTTCACTCAAAGAGTGGTGAGCCTGTGGAATTCCCTGCCACAGAGGGCTGTGAAGGCTAATTCAATAAATATTTTCAAGAGAGAATTGGATATATTTCTGAAGGCTAAGGGGATTAAGGGTTACGGAGAAAAGGCGGGGACGGGGTACTGAACTGGTAAGATCAGCTATGATCTCAGACGAAGATCAGCCATGATCTCATTGAATGGCGGAGCAGGCTCGAAGGGCCGAATGGCCTACTCCTGTTCCTATCTCTATACCAGTCTCGGCCTTTAAATATGAAACAAATACACCAGTCTCGGCCTTTAAGTATGAAACAAATACACCAGTCTCGGCTTTTATAAGTAAAACAAAACATTTGGCCACACCTTCTACTTTTTCCCCTGCGAGGGTGATCCGTTTCGCTTCCGTGACTGGCCCCTACCCGCCCTGCAGCTCCTCCTCAATGGGACCCCAGTGGCTGCAGCAAGGCTGGGGGAAGGCTGCTGAGGGTCAGATGATGAGACGGCAGATGCCCTTGGGGGTCGGCCTGGACCAGCTCTGGGACTGGAGGGGCCGGCTGCTGACTGCTCCAACTCTGCTTCGATGGCAGCAGTCTGTCCAACAGCTGGTGGCAGCTGCAATGGAGGAGTGACAGTGTTGGCTACAGGAATGCTGCCAACCTGACAGATCACAGGCGCTCCCTGGTCGGCTGATACATTGGCACGCGCACGGGCCAGCACTGCAGCATGCGCAGCAATCTCCTGAGGCACAGACTGCTGGGCTGCTGCGGCACAGCGAGTGCCCTGGCGATGCCTGGCCGATCCAGCGAGTGTAGCAGCAGTTAGTGCCCGTGTGGCCCTGGTCTGTGTCTGCATGACAGCAGCCAGTGAATGCACGGCACGACTGAGCACTTGGATAGAAGCCGCCTGTGAAGCAGCGAAGTCCTGCTGACTCCTAGCCTGTGCTGCCGCGATGTCCTGCAGACTCCTGGCCTGTGCTGCACTGAATTGTTGCAGACTCCTGGCCTGTGCTGCCCCGAATTCCTGCACACTCCTTGCCAGTGACTCGATGGAGTTAGGCATCCTTGCCACTGCAGCCATGAGCTCAGTGTGCCTGCGCTCAGCCTGGGCGCCCATTTCCGCTAGGAGCCGCACCTCCTCTGCGCTCACTGTAGCAGGACTGGAGGCCGCACTCACCCTCCGGGGAGAAGGCCGCCGAGCTTCCCCACCCCTCCCGTGTTGCTGCAGCCCGCTGGTCCCCGGAGCTTCACTATCCTCCGACCCTTCCCCCCTGCTCCCCTCCAGGGAAGACGTGTCACCATCATGGCCATGGGCTGCCTCGGCTGAGGGTGTCCCTGATGGGCTGGCTTCCTCTTCCTCCTCCTCTATGTCTGACTCGGACACAGTGCCAGCTTGAAGGGCCGCCTCCTCACCTGGCGAGTCACCATCTGAAAGCAGGGAGGCACAAGAGTTGCTTTAGAGTGAGGACAGGGCGGCAGCGAGGGAGGCATGAGTGCTGCTGTGCACTGCATTGGTTCGATAGTGGTAAAGGATGCTGGTGTGAGGCGCAAGTGGAAAGGGAGAGGTCAAAAAGGTGATGACCTTACCATTGGTGCCCAGAACAGGGTCAGCATCTCCAGTGGCGACGGGGCGACTCAGCCGGCCTGCCATGATCCGCTCCACTCGCTGCTCGAGGTCGCTCAGCTGTTTCAGGTCAGGACGGCCTCCCCCGGTCTGTCGCTGCTGTCTTCTGTTATGCGCCAGCAAGGCCTGCAAGAGAAAGGACCGCCTCTAAGTACAGTGTCAGGCCCTGATCTTGCCCGCACTGCCTCCCATGGTCGAATAGCCCTGACAGTGTCTAAAGTCCTGATTGCGCAAGTGCTTTTCATGACAGTCCCATAGCTGCTGGATGAGGGCTGGCCATTAGGGCTTTCAGACCTGTTTGGCCATAAAGTGAGGTGCACATGCAGGGATGAGGAGGATACTGGAAAGGGTACTCACCCTGACAACCCGAGTGAGGTCGTTGAATTTTTTCCGGCACTGGGTTGGTGTCCTGCCAACCATGCTGTTGGACATGACCCTGTTTGCCACATCCCTCCATGCTTTCCGATATTCGGCGGGCAGCGGCCTCCTGCCACCCTCAGGGAAGAGGATATGGCGCCTGTGGTCCGCGCCAACCAGCAGCCTCAGGTCACCCTCGCCGAAGCGCTGCGCTCTCTCCCTGGCCTTCTCCATTCTCCTGGGCGTGGAGCTGTTCCAGAAGCAGTGTTCAGGCCTTGCCTTAGGGCTGCAGTGTGCAGGGCGTGGCAGCCAAGCAATTCCACCCTCCCCCTTTAAGTGCTGACCGGCGCCTGACTGTCTTCCCTCAATGAGCACCTCGCCGCACCTGCGCTGCGCCCGCCTTCGGTGTTTGCGCCCCGGATCGCCGGCTTAGCGCCTAATGATAGTCGTGCATCGCCTGCTTTAGCGCAGCAGCAACCTCTTGGGGCGATGCAACTGAATATCGGCGAAGATGGCGCTAAGTTGCGCCGGGTGCAAAAGTTAGCGAACGCCATGCTGTAGCGCCCCAAACGTGGCTATACTGAATTTCTAGGCCTAAATAACTAACCATGTAAATTTTTTATGCTTCTCAGTATTTTAACACTAAATTTCCATTGTAGATATTTTAGTTTCCTTTCTAATATATTAAGTTTTGGAAGTAACTATAATGGGGTAATTTACCAGGCACATACCAGTGGTGAGGAGGAACCTTGCCTGCTGACAGCACACACTAGAGAAATTGGGTGTGTTGTCCATGATTTTTTGATATGCCCTAGCAACAGGTGAGGTTCCTCACCACATATTCACAAAAATTAGGCTGTATTAAAAAATATCACTATGCATGGGAATTCAATTTCTTTTTCAAATAAGCCACGAATTCTCCTTTAACTAAATGGAACACAATTATCGTCTAAGTCCTTGGATGGCCAAGCGCACAAAGATATTTTCATGTCTTCATGTGGTTCACACATTCTTTTTTAATAAAACCAACTCTTTCTCAATCTTATAAATCATTCTTTTGAACTTTACCATTGGTTCCTTGGCTCTGTAGCCATTTTTCTTCCTTTGCTCTTCTTCCACATACTGTACTGCATAACTTCCTACTTTAACTCAGGACCTCAATACTGTAGAGCTCCTCAACTCCTTCTGTCTTTCCATCGTCTTACAACCTTAAGGCTTTAAAAAGAATATCAAAGTATGACGTCACCCAATTGCTATTTCCTGATTCATACCTGTTCTCTTTTTTTCAATCTCGCAGACTCTTGAATTTTGAGCTACAACACTTCCCACTGGTTGCTCAGGGGCCATTTGCAGGTAGGAAGGAAGGAGCCCAGGGCAACAGAGGCCCAGACTTTCTTTATGACGCTCCGAGGAGTACTCTTGCTCCTCCTGGCCCCACTAAGGAAAGTTTTTGACTTACCCGAAAGGCCATCCTCTTCTTCCCCACTAGGTTTTATTAAGTGGGACATCTCAAATTAGAACAGTACTAAACAGTAGGTGGGAGGTTTATTATGCACAGAAATATGCACGGTGGCATAGTGGTTAGCACTGTTGCCTCACAGCGCCAGGGACCCGGGTTCGAATCCGGCCTCGGGTGACTGTCTGTGTGGAGTTTGCACATTCTCCCCGTGTTTGCGTGGGTTTTCTCCGGGTGCTCCGGTTTCCTCCCACAGTCCAAAGATGTGCAGGTTAGGATGATTGGCTATGATAAATTGACCCTTAGTGTTAGGGGGATTAAATACGTGGGGTTACGGGGATAGGGTGGGATATGTGTCGGTGCAGGCTCGATGGCTTTCTGTGATTCTGTGATTCTGTGAAAATGCTGCCACCACTCAATGGATAGCCACCAGTGCTTGAAATTCCAGCCCCAATCCCACTATGCACCGGGGCTGCTATAAAATCATGTTAATGAGCTGACCTCAGATTCTGAGGCAGGCATAGCATAATCAGTCCCAAGCTATCAATGGAGTCTTGGAAGGTCTGTTAGGGTGTGAATTATATGTAAACGTTTATATATTATGTATATATGGGTGAAATATAGCTTGATTTGTCTCTGAAGAATGTTATGCATCCGAAACCCACCTAGGAAACTTGCAATTCGTACTGTTCCAACAGCACTTCCTACAGGGACATCTTCTTGTATGGTAAAGGAATAATAAGATCTCTCAAACACTGTAGGAGCAAGAGCACTTTGAAGAATGTGGACAGTTACAGTTGCGTTGATAGGTGAAGTCAAGTTCCCACCATCTCGAGCAGAAATTGTCAACTGTACACTAGAAACCTGTAGGTGACTGAGGACAGAAGTTAAATACACTGCGCCTATAAAACAAAAAAAAGGTAACCATATTAATATTAAGATCTATGTTGTTATCAAATAAAGTTAAAACTGACATGTTGGGGGGATTTAACAAAAGATGAGATGGGAGATTGTCTCCTGTGCTCCTGGCTTTTGCCCATTAAAATGAATAGAAAGAAAATCATGGACTGGGAGTGTGCAATTTCCAATTATGCATTCCTGGAACCAGAAACTCTCTCCTGAAGAACCATGAAAACAATATGCTCCTGAAGTTTTTCTTTCCTTGTTCACACAAAATTCTTATTCAACCTTGACCTACAAGTTCTGGACTATTCTGTTTCTGACTCTTGAATATGATTGTAAATTCAACCAGTTAACTTAGCATATCTTTTGTTTAGGGTGAAACCAAATTCTGTCAAAATTACATCACAATTTGCCCTTCAATGGGACTCAGATCAGATACTTGGCAGACAGCGTAAAGACAATACAAAGCTAAAGTACTAATCAGCAACAGACTAACTCACAAAATGCAAGTCAAGACTGTATTTACACATCATAGATATGATTGCCATCTACTGTCTGTACTGGCACCAAAGGCAGGGGAGGGGGTGTGTGGAAGAAAGATTAACCATCAGGAATTTCATGCCACTTAAGCAATTTATCAATCAAGAAGCACTTTTGACCCTACCTTTGAAGATGTGTATAGGCTGCTACGTTGCACCATTATAATAATGGAAACATTGTAGATTTAAGAAAATAAAACCAGCATCATTAAAAAATGTAAGTTTTAATAATGCTTAATTTGGGGTACAGTTGCAAACCATGTAAGTAAGGGTCAGTCATCAACTGATGAATGCTGAAACTACTGGTGGGAAAACACCACTATTGGAAACATGCTAAAATGGCACAGATATCAAGATTACTGTACCTGCACTGGGTAGAAGTCAGAAATCTTAGTGCAAAACATGGAAAAGTGCAAAATCACATCCAGGAATACACAACAAATTCTCAATCATAGCTAGGATATTGGGACAGGCAATGAGCAGAGGTGGGGTGGTTCCCAGAGTGAAGCAAATTTGGAGAGCGTCAATTTCCTAGCTACGTAACAGCACCGGCTGAGGCCTAAAGGAATATGTTCAGGCCCACCTTTTCAGTCAGGAGCTCGTACATGCCATGAACAGAAAAATACTTAAAAATGGAGAGGTAGGTTTGGTACAAAACTTGATCAGTTTTTACAAGAAATGTAATTTGCCAGGATTTAAGTGATCGGATTACTGTTGTAACATTACAGTACAAGCATTGTAAAATCCAATCAAAAGAAATAAACTTATTATACCTGTAGAGGAGTCTACAGAGAACTGTGAAGAGAAATTTCCAGCTAGAAGTTCATATGACACCTGTCCATTGATTCCAGAATCCCTGTCAGAGGCGACCACATTTATAATCTCCATTCCAGGCTGTGTATGGCTGCTGATACTGGTTACATATGTCAATGGGTTGAATACAGGTTTGTTATCGTTGATATCTTGTAGCTCTATGTGGATAAATGACTGAGCACTCAACCCACCCTATAAAAAAAGGTAGAATAAGTGACACGAATCGAACAGCAGCATGCAGTTACATAAATGTATGTGAAAATTGGAGTTCTAGCTAACATCACTGATGTCTGCTGCACCATATTAGTAGCTTGCATCAATATTGTATACTGTGGTTTTAGATTGGTATGAGCAAAATGGTGTTGAAAGGTAACTGTTTAGACAGATTTTCCCCTTTGTTACCACCAGTAATATTGCCAATACTGGGGCGTGGGCAGAAAATTGGGTGGGGACCTGTAATGCCGGCTCCCCACCCATAGTTTTCCAATGTCACTTCTGTTAAACAGCAGAAGCAATTTTAACTCACAATTGGTGGGTGGAAGCAGGATTCCGGGTGGCAGGTGGCCACCAGGGACTTGAAGGAATGGTCCCCAGCCCTAAGTTAAGTAGTCAGGAGGGGTCCGATGGGGATCATGATCGAGGGAGGGGGAGGGAAGTCAGGGGCAGGGGAGGCCTAAGATTTTCTTCTATTGTCCGACGATCAATCCTGCTCAAGGAAACCTTATAAAAACACCAATATTCCTGGGCCTCTTCTAGCACACTCTTGGTTGCTGCGATGTTTCACTGACGGCTCCGGCACTTTGTGTGACTTCTGTGATTGGGAATTAAAATTGAGCACTCAGTAGGCATTTCACCACCCTCTCTAACCCCAAAGGTTTACAGACAATGTAGCCCCTCCCACTCATCCCCAGGTTCACACATTTTACCCCTTCCAACTCCACCTAAGAGGGCGCTAACGGGGCGCACAGCAACTAGCGCCCGGGCGCGCCGATGTTTCCGCCGCTCGCGAAATTGACCAGACATTTTTCAGCCGCACTAAATACTACCGCCACGATCTCCTGCGCCCGTAGATTGTGACGTCAGTCGAGCGTGCAACGCCCCGGACCGGATATTGAGTGGCGCCCCCTGCCATTCCTCCTGCCGCTAGCAACGACAGGAAGGAAAGTTTTGCAGTCGGGAAGGGGCTGGGGAGCGCTATTTAAAGGCGGCCTCTTTCTGCCTTGTTTTGTCGGCGACATTTTTGCACCACGCATTCAGGGAGAGAGAGATTCTGAAAGAGAGAGAGATTCTAAGAGAAAGAGAGAGAGAGAGACACACACACACACTTCTGGAGAGATTCAATGCTGTGCAAAGGAGTTTTGGGTACTGAGCAGCACTTTACAGGTTCTTTTTGATTTGACCTTCCTTGCATCGATTTAGAAGAGACTATGGGGGCTGCACTAATTCGGGGCATTGTTCTGCACCTGCAGAATCAGAGACATCAGAGAGTGGCAAACATGGCTAGAGGGAGGAGGGCCAACAGGCCTCAGCACAGGAGACCTTACCCTCCCAGGGTATTCCGGGAGCAATTCTCCTACGTTAATTTGTCTGAGGAGCAGTGTTTGCACAGGCTGCGCTTCAGCAAGGATATGGTCACTGAGCTCTGCCACCAGATCTGCAGCCTCAACTGAGGACCAGGACGTCTCCGTTGGTGGCAGTGAAGGTGACAGTGGCTCAGAATTTTTATGCCAGCGGCTCCTTTCAAGCATCTACTGGGGACATCGCCAATATCTTCCAGTTCGCTGTCCATTGCTGTATCTGGGAGGTGACAAATGCCCTCTATAAAAGGAGACGCCAATACATCTCTTTCCCCAGGACCCGGGCCAAACAGCATGAACGCGCATGTGGCTTTGCTAGGATAGCGGGCTTCCCCATGGTGCAGGGCGCCATTGACTACACACATGTGGCACTGCGGGCACTGCATGAAAATGCAGAAGTTTTCCGAAACCGCAAGGGCTACCACTCCTTAAATGTCAAGTTGGTCTGTGACCACAGACAGCTGATACTCGCAGTCAATGCCCGTTATCCTGGCAGCAGCCACAATGCTTTCATCCTGCGCCAGACTGGTGTGCCAGACCTTTTCCAGGCACTGCATCAGCCAAGTGGTTGGCTCCTCGGGAACAAGGGTTATCCACTCTGCACCTGGCTGATGACACCGCTCCGTAACCCCAACACCCCTGCCAAACTGCGGTATAACGAGAGCAATATCGTCACCAGGAACATAATTGAGCAGACGATCGGCATGCTCAAGCAACGGTTCCGCTGTCTGGACCACTCAGGAGGAGCCCTGCAGTACTCTCCTGAACGAGTCTCCCTCTTCATAGTTGCATGCTGCATGCTTCACAACCTGGCAATCCTGAGGACCCAGCCAATGCCACCAGGGATTGGTGCACCACCAGAGGAGGAGGAGAATGATCAGCAGCAGCACCAAGGCGGGAGGGAGGCCGACCATGTTGCCACTGCAAGGGCCTTCCGTCAACGGCTGATAGCAAGCCGCTTCTAGGCCCCTACTCAGAAGATGGCTTCTGGCATGGAGAACATCATCATGAAAAGCAACCCCTATAGCCGGCCAAAGCTGTAATGATTCCAAAGGCCAAACATGTAAATTTTGAATACAACAACTTTTTTATTTAACAAACTCTGTGTGTCATTTATTCAGGACAAACAATTAGAAACAAAAACAACAAATCATGAATTTACAGAACTGGTTCTCACAACCTGGAGAAAAACGCCAAAACAGCAAACAAATTTTATCAGACGAACCTCGACCTTTACTACAAACATTCCCACCATTTATTTAGACCTCCTACTGTTTGCTCTTCGAGGGTGATCTCCATTCCCCCTTCCCACCCTACTGCTCCTCCGCAATGGGGCCCCAGTGGCTGCAGCAAGGCTGCTGAATGTCAGATGCTGAGACTACAGATGCCCTTGAAGGACGCCCTCGACCAGCTCTGGGCCTGGAGGCCTCAGTTGCAGACTGCACCAACTCTGCATGGGCGGCAGCAGTCTGGGCTGGCTGTGTTGTAGGCAGTGGCAAGTGCAATGGGGAAGTGACAGTGGTGCGAGCAGGAGTGCTGTCATCCTGAGAGAGGACAGCACCTTCCTGCTTGACCAACACACTAGCACTCCCACGGGGCGGTACCTCAGCATCCAGAGCAATCTGCTCGAGCACAGATTGCTGGTCTGCTGCGGAACCGTGAGAGCCCCGGGGCAATGTGGCCGAACCAGCGACGATGGCAGCAGTCAGTGCATGCGTTACATCAATCTGAGACTGCATCAGAGCAGTCTGAGATTGGATGGCAGCAGCCAGTGACTGAATCGCAGCACTAAGCCGTTGCGTTGTGTCGGCCTGTGCTGCAGCGGAGTGCTCCACACTCCTTGCCAGTCCATCAATGCTTTCGGGCACCCTTGCCATTGCACCCATGAGCTGAGTGTGCATGTTCAAGGCCTGGCTATTCATTTCCGCAATTAGGCGCTCCTCCTCTGCATCCAGTGCAGCAAGACTTGCTTGCCTACTCGCCCTCAGGGAGATGGCCCCCGGGCTTCCCTATCCCCATGGCATTGCTGCAGCTCGCTGGGTCCCGGAGCTTCGTCCTCATCAGACCCTTCCCCCCCTGGGAAGGCGTGGTCCCAGTGTGGGCATGGGCTCCCTCGGGAGACGCAGGCGCTGAGGCTCCGGCTTCCTCTTCCTCCTGGGCCGTTGCTCCCACTGCTTCGTTGAGGGACAGGCTGCTCAGCTGGTAGTTCACTGTCTGAAAGCAGGGAGGTACAATAGTGGCTTTAGTGTCAGGACAGGGGTCAGTAAGGAAGCAAGGACTGGAGACATTTAGTAAGTTTGATTGAAAAGGCTGGTGTTGTGAGGGGCAAGTGGAATGAGAGAGGAGAGAAAGCTGATGACCTTACCATTGCTGTCCCCAAGGGGGTCGACCTCTCCAGCAGCCACGGCACCTATCACCTGGCTGGCAACGATCCTGTGCACGTACGCCTCCAAATCGCTGCGGATCTGCAGCTCAGCCGGCTCTCCACCCGTCCGTTGCTGCTGGCGCCTGTTGCAAGATAGCTTGGCCTGCAAGAAAAAGGACGGCGTCTGAGTAAATATGCAGCCATGTGCTAGCCTGACGTGCCTCCCATAGTTGAAGAGCCCTTAATGTATGCAGCCATGTGCTTGCCTGACGTGCCTCCCATAGCTGAATAGCCATTAACGTATGCAAGGTGTGGAATGTGCATGTGTGTTTTATGAGATGGCCATAGGTCTTGGATGAGTGTTGGGCATTTGGGGTTTTTAAACCCTCTGGGCACAGAGTGAGGTTGAGATGGAGCGAATGTAGAGGTATCAAAAAGCAGCCACTCACCCTGACCACCCGAGTGAGGTCGTTGAACTTCTTTTGACATTGGGTGTGGGTCCTGGCCACCATGCTCCCGGAGGAGACATGCTGAGCCACCTTCCTCCACACTCTTCTATAATCGCATGGCAATGGCCTCCTGCCACTCTGTGGATAGAGTACTGACCTTCGGCGCTCCACTGCGCCAACCAGAGCCACCAAGGCCCGGCCGCTGAAGCGCTGAGCTCGTTCACTGGGCCTCTCCATTCTTCTTTGCAGCAGAATTCAAGTTGCGGTCTGTCCAGGCCGAGATTCAAGGCTGCAATGAGCAGGGTGTGGCTGGAGAGCAAGATCGACCCTCCCTTTTAAGAATTGGCTGGCGCCAGTGTGTCTGTGCTCCATAGCTAACTGACATCACCTGAGCTTCGCCAGCGCTCTGAGTTAGCGCCTCGCTCCTCAGCGTTAGCGCCTTAAGAGAGGTGTGTACCGTCTGATTTAGCGCTCCAATCACCTCCAGGGGCGATAGAAGCCATGTTTGCAGTCGGAGGTGATAATTAGCCCCAGCCACTAAACTTTGCGCCCGGCTGATAACTGCGCCCCAAATGGGGCGATACCAAATTTCTCCCCTTTAACCCCTTCCAACCCCAGCCACCAAAGGTTTATAGACACTTTACCCCTCCCCCGCACAGACTTCAGTCGCTTTCCCCGCTCCAAACCCCAGTCCAAAGGATTAGACACTTCACCGGCTTCACACCCCACCACAGATAGACATTTTACTCACTCCAACCCACCCCATTCACAGATACTTTAGACCCTCCAACCCTTACCCAGGGTTAGCTATTTAGATTTACCCTCCCCACCGCTCCCCAACCCATGTGCAGGGTGACCCTTCAGTACAGCACTGAGGGAGTGCTGTATAGTGGGAGATACAATTTTTAAACCAAGAATCAAGAAAAATCAGGGACAATAAGGTTTTCAAAAAAACAATCAGACCAGCATCTCACCAAGAGATCAGCTAGTATGCTTTCAAAGTTACCTCAAAAAAGTTGAACAGTTCATGTCTTATATGATTTTTGTGGTTTTATACAAAAAGGACAGATTATAGTTTCTGTTTTATTTTAACTAGTGCCAAGCCTAAATACTTGTTAGATGCTATCTAAAGTTTTCCTCAGAAAGTTAGGAGGAACCAAGGATTCATGAATATCAGATTTAACTTACCCCATCCTCAGCCTTCACTAACAGATCATAACCTGGAGGTCCATCATCTCTATCTATATTCTGGGCTGTACAGACTTGACCAGTAGAGGCGTCAATGGTAAAGAGATGTGATCTTTCATAGTTGTTAAAACCCTTGTAAAGAGAATAATGGATGGTACCAAAATGACCACAATCTGCATCTCTTGCAGTAACCTGTGGGGGTGGGGGGTGGGGAGCGAGGAAAGAATATGTTTAAGAATAAACTTCTGTAGGAAAGCAACCATTCCAGCTGCATTTTTTGAGCACTTGAAATATAATTCAACCAACATGTTCTAATGAAGAGACAAGCTATGTAGTAGCCTAAAATAAATCTTCCCTGAAATGGCCAGAATGAATGAATAATTTTTGCATAGGTATAGACTTCATAGAAACATAGGAGCAGGACATTCGGCCCTTCGAGCCTGCTCCGCTATTCAATATGATCATGGCTGATCCTCTCTCTCAACACCATATTCCTGCTCTCCCCCCATACCCCTTGATGCCCTTTGTGTCTAGAAATCTATCTATCTCCTTCTTAAATATATTCAGTGACTTGGCCTCCACAGCCTTCTGTGGTAGAGAATTCCACAGGCTCACCACCCTCCGAGTGAAGAAATGTCTCATCTCAGTCCTAAATGTCCTAACCTGTATCCGGAGACTGTGATCCCTCGTTCTAGACCCCCCAGCCAGGGGAAACATCCTCCCTGCATCCAATCTGTCTAGCCCTATCAGAATTTTAGACGTTTCAATTAGATCCCCTCTCATTCTTCTAAACTCTAGTGAATACAGGCCTAGTCGACCCAATCTCTCCTCATACGACAGTCCTGCCATCCCAGGAATCAGTCTGGTGAACCTTCGCTGCACTCCCTCTATGGCACGTATATCCTTTCTTAGGTAAGGAGACCAAAACTGCACACAATACTCCAGGTGTGGTTTCACCAAGGCCCTGTATAACTGTAGTAAGACATCCCTGCTCCTGTACTCAAATCCTCTTGCAATGAAGGCCAACAGACCATTTGCCTTCCTAACTGCTTGCTGCACCTGCATGTTTGCTTTCAGTGACTGGTGTACAAGGACACCCAGGTCCCTTGGTACATCAACATTTCCCAATCTATCACCATTTAAATAATACTCTGCCTTTCTGTTTTTCCTACCGAAGTGGATAACTTCACATTTATCCACGTTATACTGCATCTGTCATGTATTTGCCCACTTACTCAACTTGTCTAAATCGCCTTGAAGCCTCTTTGCATCCTCCTCACAACTCACAATCCCACCTAGTTTCGTGTCGTCAGCAAACTTGGAAATATTACATTTGGTTCCCTCATCCAAATCATTGATATATATTGTGAATAGCTGGGGCCCAAGCACTGATCCCTGCGGTACCCCACTAGTCACCGCCTGCCACCCCGAAAAAGACCCATTTATTCCTATTGTTTCCTGACTGTTAACCAATTTTCAATCCATGCCAGTATAGTACCCCCAATCCCATGTGCTTTAATTTTGCACACTAACCTCTTATGTGGGGCTTTATCAAAGGCCTTCTAAAAGTCCAAATACACCACATCCACTGGTTCTCCCTTATCTATTCTACCAGTTACATCCTCAAAAAACTCCAGTAAGTTTGTCAAACACAATTTCCCTTTCATAAATCCATGCTGACTTTTTCTAATCCCGTTCATATTTTCTAAGTATCCTGTCATCACATCCTTTATAATAGACTCTAGCATGGGATAGTCATGCTTTGGATAATTGGTCCATTTGGATCAATGCAATTTAGACATGTGTTCCTAAATTCTACTGACACAAAGTGGACAATTTTAACCCTATCCACCTTGGGGAAAGCAGGCGGATGGCCCCTGGTGACTTACCTGCCAATTTCCCACCTGCTTTGCGCTGATCCTGATTTTAATCTGTTCTTCTGAGCAGGCAACAAATGCGCATGCCTGAAGCCGGCAGGGTCTTTTTAATATGTAGATCGGGGTCAGATTACATTATTGAGCCCCGAACTGCAATTTTAACTCTGGCTTGAGCAGAGAAGACACAGGTGCTTTCGCTCCAGGTGATGATAGCAGAAGTGGATCTGGGACCAGAAGAGGCCATTTAAGGCAAGCTTTTTACTGACTGACCTAGCATATTTCATCTATTTACCCCTGAAAGGAGCTAGTAGCATCAAAGTTCAATTGTGACTTGCAGTCAATGGAGGGGTTTGGAAGTTCTACCGGAGGGGACGACACAGTTCCGTAAATGCCTCAATGGTAAAACATAAGCACTTAAAACACACCTCCTCTGACGTGTCACGAAACTGTCATGGCTATATGCCTGGCTCTTTGGATAGATATGTGTCCACTGAGCTCTCCTCCAATTAGGTGCACCTTCTTCTGCTCTTAGCCAATGAATTACACTTCATTCTCCTTCTCCCTAAAGCCAAAGGGAATTCCCAAAGGAATGTCCACAGTATTCTCAGAGTGATGTTGCCTTTGTCAGGAAAAGTATCTTGAATGGTACAGGTGCAAAAGTTAAATTCAAACCAAACCAAAGGGAACAAATTGAAGATGCAATCCAAAGAAATAAACAACAGTAGGATGCAAAGAAACCAAAAAGCTCTAAAGAAATATAGTACCTTTCCCATCTTAGAACATCCCACAGTACTTTTTGAAGTGTTGTCACTGTTGTTAAATCAAGGACTTCTAAAATCATAACAAGCTGGTCAGATTCAGGACTACTTCCAATGGCTATGTACTTGCAGTGTTCTGTGCTGCAGGTTTTACAGACGAACAGTGATGACATTTGCATTAATGATACGACGTATCAGAATTTGCAAGGCAGCAAGGACATGCGAAATAACAACAGAAAATGCTGGAAATACTCAGCAGGCCAGGCAGCATCCGTGAAGAGAGAAACAGAGTTAATGTTTCAGGTCTGGGACCCTTCATCAGATTTCCAGCATCTGCAGTATTTTGCTATTATAGCAAGGACATGCCCCCAAATACATAAAATTGGTGGCCCTAAAGAGGCTTGCGCTACAGAGCAGCTTCCCCAGCACAACGCCATCAAAAAACTCAGGTCAATCACAAATCTGGTGCACATCCTTCATCTGCAGTTTTGTCCCCCTCTTTCGCACCCAGCGGTGCCTGTGCACGGTGGTAGAGCAGAAACTTGATCAGAGAACCAGCTCGTATCCATCCTTAGCTGTAGAACCCTGGGAATCCTGAATTGAGGAGACCTATCTTTAAAAAAAAATTGTTCTATTTCAGCTCCAACATTTTCTAGTGACTAGAGTGTGTGCCAAGAATCCTGAAAAGTATGATGGATCATGTCACAGTTTAGTCCACTCACCATATTTGTGTGGTTGTGTATAGCCACTTATCTGAACAGCATATCACCGTGAAGTGTGTGGGTATTTCAGGAAAATCTGCACAGAAGCTCCCTGTGATAATGTCCTTCACACAGTGGGACATTGGCCCAGAAATTCGGGTCCCAATGCGTGAGTACAGACGGAGTATTCACGCGTGGACCCGATGGAAGTGCCGGAATCTTGCATGCACTACGCATGCGCGGGAAACCGGCACTTCCGATCCTCTGAACCAAGGGGTTCAGAGGTCGAAAGCGTGTGCGCGGGAGTCTGCGCGTGCGCATTGAACTTCCTTTTTTTTTTACAGGTTTTAACGTGCGGGTAAGTCTGTACATTTTAGAAATGTAAAAAGCAGCCATAAGGACTTCATTTTCAAAGGTAATTGGTCAATTATTTAAAATTAAAACATTTTCTCCACAGGTTTTTTATTTTTAAATACTTTAAAGCAAGGTAAGTTTATTTTTAGCCCTGTTTTTTTCAAAAATTATTTTTTTCAAAAATTTAAATTTTTGTTTGAAATAGTTATTTAATGTCATTTATAGTTTATTTACAAAGTGTGATTTAAAAAAAATGTATTTGAAGGTAAAGTAGTTTTACAGCCTCAGCATTTATACGTTTTGACAGGTCTATCTGTCAAGACTTATGAATGGAGCATTCCCTGCTCCGATTGGCTGTCTGCTGTTGCTCACGTGATCCCAGGGGAAGCATTGCACTAACTACGCCCCTGGGACACGCCAGCATAGTGCGCTGGCCTCTGGGACAGGCCTCGGAGAGGAATTCCACGCAGGCCAAGAGGTCAACTGCTGGCGCGCTAGGTAAGTGTAGGTCGGGGGCTTGCACCCGCGGGAAGCCCCCGACCTGAATTTCTGGGCCAATCTCTCAAAACTAGTCACCATGCAGCAATGATGCTTTGGGTTCCAATATCCAAGAGGCTTTTTTCAGTGTAAACTTTATCAGCCAAACTTGCCCTCTACCCAGAAGTGTGAACAAGGTGCGTTAAGGGCAAAGAGCCATCTGTGCTCAATTTACGCACCTCCCGCTACCAATTCCACAACACTGATTATGGTTGGAGACCTGGGTGATCAAATTCTTTATACAAGTTTCCCACCCCTCACCTCTTCTGCAGCACTGATACCTCAAGTATTTAGCAGTTTGAAAATAGGATACATACATTTAGATAAAATTAAATTTAAATCCCAGTTAGGAATTAATGTTGGGTGGTCTGAATTCCTCAGCCTCACATAATTTGGAAAATCACTTGATATTCTCCTAATGAATCTGAAGCAGAAGGAGCAAGAAAGGCTGAAACATCAGTGAAATTAACCTGGACAGAGTTTACTTTCAGACAGGGGATAACCAAAGATATTCTAAGATTAACAGTACATTATTGGAGTAGGGAGTAATCCTCTTGGAAGAGCTTTGCACAGCAATGTGACTCACTGAGCAATGCTCAACACAGAGATATGAGATCAGTAAGGGGTTTATGAGAATCACCGTTGCTTCCTCTGCCCAAATTTTGTGCAAGATCCTAGTGTTCCAGGGAAATGATGAAAACACTATTGCTGGAATTTTCCAGAGGGTCAGCGGGTGGAATCGGTGGCGGGTCGGGTGGGACAGTGGTTTTTTTTGACAGCGGGTTTTTTTGACAGCGGGTTTTTTTGACAGCGGGTTGGGAACCCGTTCGTCAACCCGCCGCAATGCGCTTTTCCCAATGTCGGGTCTGTGAGCACTGAGCAGACCCAACAGGAAGTGGCGGGCGACCCAATTATAAGCTATTAACAAGTTTTTTTTAATCTTACTTTTTAACTTTAACTTCATGGCCATGGGAATCACGCTGTTCGGTGACCATGTCTGAAACGGGAGTTCAGTGGCCATTGCTCCAGCTACAGCTTCAAATGTACAGTAAAAGCTCCCACCTGACATCATCGCTTTCCTCAGCCACAAGCCGTTTCTCCGTCCATTTCCAGCACAGATTCTGCAGGCACACTTTTCACTCTCCATCCAGTGTCACCTCATTGGGAGAACTCTCTCACCATTGACAGAATGCTTCTGTCATCTCTACTTCACCGGTCATCTATTCCATCAACATGGGTGCCCTTTATACTGTCTCAAATTGGTCCTCAGAATCCGACCACGATAAGCCCAAACACCAGCAGCACCAACTACAACACCAACCTTCGCCGCAATCACCTGATGCTGCACAGGATAGAGGGCATCAGCACCCGAGCATATTACTGCCCGGGAGGCCAGGGATGGCCTCACCATGGCCAGATTTACTTCACTTGACACTGTCCACCCTGGCTGCCATATGATGCACCAGGCTGGCACCACCCCATACCAACACCATAAAGCATCCCTACAATGTCCAAGCCATTCCTTTCACACTTATCACAATTGCGGGGGATACTGTTATGTCTCGCCATTCACTGCAACTCACTAAGTCACTTCCAAAGGTGCACACAAATCTGTCCAAGAACAGAAAGTGTTGAAAATAAAGGTTACTGGCCTAGAAATTCAGTTGGGCGCGCCAGCCGTTAGCGCCTTAGGAGGAGTAGATCTCGAGCGCTAGGCGCTTATCGCCCGGGCGCAGCGCGATCTGCGCCTCTCCCCAACTTCAGGACACATTTCGCGCCGGCGCAAAGTCTTAGCGCGCGCCCTGCTGCGCGCGCAGATCATGACGTCATTTAATAGTGTAACGCCCTTTGTGCGCCCCAAACCGGAACTTCACTCGCGCCGGCCCATTGTGCGCCGGGCGGCCCGAGCGACTGTGAAGTGGAACGGTACACAGGCCAGCCGGGCCGCGGGGAGCGCAAATTAAAGGGCACTTACCCAGCAGTATAAAGGCCAGCCATTTTGCAGCATTCACTCTTGTGCAGCGGTTTTTTGGACAGAGACCAAGGAGGAGAGTTTACTGGTTTGGACCAACACTTGGACAGGTATTTTTGGCTCAGGCCAGAGCTTACCAATTATCTTTGCCTTCATTCAGAGCTCAGTGTTTGCCAGCATATAATGGGGGCTGCATTGGGTGGCAACGCTGAATTTCAGCCTTATGCCAGAAGGGCTTACAGACGCCATGAGAGAGTGGCAGCCCTGGCTAGACGCAGAGGGGACAACAGGCGTCGCCAACTGAGGCCTTACCCACGCAGGGTATACCGCCAGCAGACCTCCTATCTGACCATGTCTGCCGCGATGTGTGTTAGGAGGCTGCGATTCCGAAGGGAGGTGGTTGCAGACATCTGCCGGCTGCTTCAGAGAGATCTGCAGCCACAGCTGATGCGCAGGACGTCTCTGTCGGTGGCAGTGAAGGTGACGGTGGCTCACAACTTCTATGCCTCCGGCTCCTTCCAATCCGCTACTGGGGACATCGCTAACATCTCCCAGTTCGCCGTGCATTGCTGCATCCGCCAGGTGACCGAAGCCCTTTTCAGAAGGAGACATCAATTCATCTCCTTCCCCATGACCCTGGACAAGCAGCAGCAGCGTGTAGTGGGGTTTGCAAGAATAGCGGGCTTCCCCATGGTGCAGGGCGCCATTGACTGCACGCATGTGGCTTTGCGGGCACCTCTTGAGCATGCCGAGGAGTACCGCAACCGGAAGGGCTACCATTCCCTCAATGTACAGCTGGTGTGTGACCACAGGCAGCGCATCCTAGCTGTCAATGCCCGCTTTCCAGGCAGCAGCCACGATGCCTTTATCCTGCGACAGACAACTGTGGCTGACATGTTCCAGGCACAGCCTCCCCCAAGAGGATGGCTTATTGGGGACAAAGGCTATCCTTTGTGTACCTGGCTCATGACCCCGCTCCGCGCGCCCACGACCCCTGCTGAAGAGGCATACAACGAGAGCCATCAAGCGACGAGGAACCTCATAGAACAAACAATCGGCGTGCTCAAGCAACGGTTCCGCTGTCTCGATCGCTCCGGGGGAGCCCTCCAGTATTCGCAGGATCGAGTCTCCCAATTCGTCGTCGTTTGCTGCATGCTGCACAACCTGGCTATCCGCAGGACTCAGGCACTGCCACCTCACGTTGGACCACCACCTCAGGAGGAGGAGCAGGAGGAGCATGAGGACGACGAGGACGAGGAGTACCAGCCCAGGAGGGACGCACAAGGTCCAAGGGCCGCCCGTTGGCGGCTTATTGAACGTCACTTCTAGGCCCCCTGTCAGGGAATGGCTTGTGCCAATGATAGAACATGATTGCAGCCGCTCCGCAAGCCCTCAGCCGGTTAAGGCAACAAACACTTCAAAGATCAAACATGGACAATGTGAATAAATAAAATGCTTTATTGTACAAACTCTGGGCCCTTCCCACATGAAAACCAAAAACAGACGAAACCCCCAAAAAACACTCAAACACATTACTCGCTCCCACAACCTGGAGAGGATTAACAAAATAGGGCAACTAAAATGGCCGTCATTCTCGGCCTTCGTCAAAAACAAACATCACATCATCGGCCTTCAAAAAACAAACATCCAATTCTCGGCCTCAAGAAACAAACACAAATGGCCACACATTCGACTATTTGGCCCGCTAGGGCGATGCCTTGGCCATCTTTGGGTGGCCCCTGCTGCTCCGCCTCAAAGTAAGGCCATTGGCTGCTGCAAGGCTGGGGGCAGGCTCCTGAGGGGCACATGTCGTGATGGCAGATGCCCTTGGGGGTCGGCCTAGTCGAGGTCTGGCCGTCGAGCGGGCGGCTCCTGGCAGCTCCACTGGGGGAGTGGCACTGGCGGCTGGAGGAATGGCGGCAAGCTGGAGGATGGCAGGCGCTCGCTGGTCGCCTGAGACACTGGCACTCGCCCGGGCCAGCACTGCAGCATGCGCACCAATCTGCCGAGGGACAGACCGCTGTGCTGCTGCAGCGCGCCGGGTGCCCTGGCGATGCCTGGCTGACACAGCGAGTGTGGCAGCAGTGAGTGCCCGTGTTGACCTGTTCACTGACCGCATCAGAGCTGCCAGTGACTGGACGGCACCACTGATCACCTGGCCAGTCGCTGACAGATCTGCCCGGTATTCCGCCCGACTGGTGGCCTCTAAGGGCCCAAACTCGGCCACACTCCGAGAGAGGGAATCGATGGACTCAGGCAACCGTGCCACTGCCGCCATGAGCTCCGTGTGCCGGCGCTCCGAGTCCGCGGACAAGTCTTCGAGGTGTTCCATCTCCTCGGCGAAGAGCATCTCCTGACTGGAGGCCGGACTCTCCCTCTGGGGAGAAGGCCGCCGAGCTGGCCGACCCTTCCTGCGTTGCTGGAGGCCGCTGGGCCCAGCAATTGGACTCCCCTCCGACACATCCCCCCTCTGGGGAGAAGGCCGCCGAGCTTCCACCCCCCTCCCGCCTTTCTGCAGCACGCAGGTCCCAGGAGCTCCCCTCCCCTTCGACACTTCCGCCACGCTGCCCTCCAGGGAAGACGTGTCCCCTACATTGGCCTGGGTGGCCGCGGCTGAGGGTTCCCCTGATGGGCCGCCTTCCTCTTGCTCCTCCTCCTGCTCCTCCTCGGAGGGTCTGTCACTGGCAAGTTGAGGGACCTCCTCTTGACCATCTGAAAGCAGGAAGGCACAAGAGTAGCTTTAGAGTGAGGAGAGGGCGTCAGTGCGGGATGCATGAGTGGTGGCATTCAGCGCATTGGTCGGACAGTGGCAAAGGATGTAGATCTGATGCGCAAGTGGGACGAGAGAGGTGCAAAAGGTGATGTCCTTACCATTGCTGCCCAAAACAGGGTCGGCATCTCCACATGCAACGGGCCCAATCACCCGGCCACCCATGAGGCGCTCCACGCGATGTTGCAGGTCGGTGAGTGGCTGGATATGGGGTCGGCCTCCCCCGGTCGCAGTCCGGCTCTTGCGATTATTCGCCAGCTTGGCCTGCAAGAGAAAGGACGGCCTCTAAGTACAGTGTGTCGCCGTGATCTTGTGTGCACTGCCTCCCATGGTGGAATAGCCTGGCCAGTGTGTCGCCATGATCTGGTGTGCACTGCCTCCCATGGTGGAATAGCCTGGCCAGTGTGTCGCCATGATCTGGTGTGCACTGCCTCCCATGGTGGAATAGCCTGGCCAATGTGTCGCCATGATCTGGTGTGCACTGCCTCCCATGGTGGAATAGCCTGGCCAGTGTGTCGCCATGATCTGGTGTGCAATGCCTCCCATGGTGGAATAGCTTGGCCAGTGTGTTAAGTGCAGAATGTGCAATTGATGCTCATGCCTGTCCCATAGCTGCTGGATGAAGGCTGGCCATTAGAGCTTTCAGGTCCCTTTGCCCATAATGTGAGGTGCACATGCAAGGATGAGGAGGTCATTGGAAAGGGTACTCACCCTGACAATGCGTGTGAGGTCATTTAACTTTTTGCGGCATTGGGCACCGGTCCTGGGGACGTCACTGTTGGCTGACAGCTTGCTGGCGACATGCCTCCAGGCTCTCCTGTAGACGCGGACCGTCGCCTTCTTGCCATTGTCCGGGTACAAAACATGGCACCTCTTCTCCACAGCAGCAAGCAGCACACTCAGATCACGCTCTGAGAAGCGCTGCACACGTTCACGGGCCTTCTCCATGTCTTCAGGCGCTATTTGGGTCCAGCAGCAGTGTTCAGGCCTAGCTGGAGGGCTCCACTATCCAGGGCGTGGCAGCAGACACAGTCGACCCTTCCCCCTTAAGAGCTGGCCGGCGCCAGGGTGTCTGCTGTCAATCACGAGATGGCCGCACCTGCGCTGCGCCCAGCCTCGGCGCTATCGATCACCACCTCCGGCTTAGCGCCCAAAGAGAGGCGTCCAGCAGCAGTTTTAGCGCTCGCCCGAACTAGTAGGGCGAAGCTAATGAATATCGGAGAAGTGGCATAGATTTGGCGGCGGCCGCAAATTTTAGCGGACGCCCCACTTTAGCGCCCCAAAAGTGGCGTCAATGAATTTCTAGGCCTCAATGTTTGACAGCACATTAACAGAAACTCCACATGAACATTGGCTAAAACACCCAAGTGCCTATCCTTGTGCGTTGTTAGTTGGTGTGATTGGACTAGGATGAGGGTGAGGGGTGGCTAGTGAGATGGGGAAGTGATAATGTAGATAGAGAGGGATGGGTGGAGGTGCAAGGTAAGTTGGTGTGAGTAAAGATGTGTGGGAATAGGGTAGGGAAGGCAGAGTGATGAGGATGTGATGAGTGGCACAGCAGGATGAGGTTGAGTGTGGCTTGCCAGTAACGTTTCATGATCTACTGAGACAATTAAAAGGTTTGCGCCACTGAAGCCTGATCCTCCTGATGACATCCCTGTTTGTGTCCTCCTGTGCAATGTGCAACCAGGCTGCGTTGGTCTCCTGGGGAGGTCTCTTCTGCTCATTGGAAGGGAAGAGAACCTCCCTGCATGCTGTGACTCCCTCCAAATGATAATGTAGATAGAGAGAGAGATGGGTGGAGGTGCAAGGTAAGGTGGTGTAAGGATGTGCAGGAGTAGGGTAGGGAACGTAGAGTGATGGGGATGTGATGAGAGGCACAGCAGGATGAAGGGGAGTGTGGCTTTGTACTAACATTTTGTGATCTAATGAGATCAATGAAAGGCTTGTGCCACTGCACCCAGGTCCTCCTGACGACATCCCTGCTTGTGACCTCCACTGCAATGTGCAATCAGGCTGTCTTGTTCTCCTGGGGAAGTGCCTTCCGCCCATTGGAAAGGAAGAGGACCTCCCTACATGTTCTGACTCCCTCCGTAAGCATACGGAGGGAGTCATGAGAGAACCTGGGTGCAGCCCTGCACCTCTGTGCAGTGATCGTCAGTGTTTGCAGCACTTCAATGCTGTAGAGCACTGACGGCACAACTGTCAAGAGAAAGTTGGCCATGGTCCCTTTAAGGAAACCGGCTGATGACGTGTCATGAATGACGTCACTAGACCCGCTTCCTCTAATTGGGCCGGGAAACGCATTCGGCGGGCTTAACAAGCCTGATCAAGGGAAATTTTCCAGAGCGGGCTGGAGCCAGCAGCGGGGCCGTGACCCGCCACCAACCCCGGCCGCACCGGACCCGCCGAGGTAAGGAAATCTCGGCCAAAGAAACTAGTAATCTGCAAAAAGGAAAGACGGTGGAGGAGATCGACCAGAAACACAAAAAGCAGTGACTGTTTCATGGTGCAAAAAGATGTCTATCTCTGGATGGTTCTTTGCTCCTCAGGCCTCTACTCATGATCTACTTCAGAGCAGAACTTCCAGGCATGAGGAAGTTCATCAGACTGAGAGCAAAAGTTGCTGAATTGTCTACCTGGCAACAACAACTTGCATTTATATAGCACCTTTAACACAGTAAAACAAGGTGCTTCAAGGTTGATGGACAAGAGGCTGTAATTGGAGGAATGCAGAGCTCTGGAGGAGATTACAGAGAAAAAGAGATGCGAGGCCGTGGAGCGCTTGGAACACAAAAGATAAGAATTTTAAAGTGGAGAATTTTGAGGACCGAGAGCCAAGGTAGGTCAGCGAGCACAGGGGTGATGGGTGAACAGGCATTGGTGCACGTTAGGATATGGGCAGTAGAGTTCTGGATGAGCTCAGGCTTATGGAGGATGGAAGACTGGCCAGGAGAACATTAGAATAGTTGAGTCTGGGTGTAACAGAAGAGTGTTTCAGTAGTAGATAGGCTGAGGCAGGTGCGGAGACGGGCGATTTTATGGAGGTGGAAGTAGGTTGACTTGGTGATGGAGATGATAGGGGGTCAGAAGCTTAACTCATAGTCAAATAGGACACTACGGTTGTGAAGACTCTGGTTCAGTCTGAGACAGTGGCCAGACAAGGGGACAGAATCGGTGGCTAGGGAATGGAATTCGTGGCGGGTGCTGAAAACAATGGTTTCGTCTTCACAATGTTTAATTGAGATACTTGGGCAGATTTTCCTCTTACTGCACTTGAGTATAAGGGATTGTCTGGATGCAGAGCATAGATGAAAATCAGACAGGGAGGACCACATGCCTGTAATAGAACCCACCTGTTGTTCCATCCATTTAAATTAACGGACATAAACTCATTCAGGCTCCATTAGACGTGCAATCCTCCCCACCACAGAATATCCAGTAGAACATGGATAGTGCCATGCAATTTGACAGCATCAAAGTTGGTGAAAGTACCTACAAGAGGACTTCACATATTAGTTCTACTTTGCACCAACCAGTGCACAAATTAAGTAAATGCAAAATCTGCCTTTTAAACTTAAGAGAAGATGCCTTTCTGTTTTCTATAGGCAGTCACCAGAAACTATCAACAATAAATCACATTACACACATGTGTCTGAGTGCACATGCTCAGAGATTTTCCATTCCATCCTTCCATAGCAGTGCGAATGGACAACTGGCCCACTGGGGGTGCATATCAGAAAATCATGGGTGCATTTCCCATGATTGTCCATTTAATGGATGGAAAATCATGGAAGGTGTGTCGGCAAAGTCCTAATACATGTTCCCAGCAGGGAAGGCTACTCGCTGGGAGCACAATTTTGTCAAAGCGGCTCTCATTTCTACACATTGCTCATTTGTATTTCTGGTCAAATTATGCCATTACTTCCAGCGTAGTGATTAAAGTTAGTGTTATTCTATTTGAAAGTTAGCTGTATAATGCAGTATCTTCCTCTCATGTGTGATAACTCTAGATGGTGCACAATAACAACTATTCAATCAATCAGCAATTTACAGATTAGAAATCTAGCTATCTTAGTTAAGTGACAGGTCGATGATGATAATAACTGCACTCCAGATGGCTTTACTTTAATTTGATTTAAACCATGGAATTAATGTGAATTTGAACAACTCATCTCTTTAGTTGGTTTTAAAGTATTTGAATACATATTTATAGGTACACTGATTAGTGGAATCCTATTAATGACTTCAAAGATCTTAATTAAAACCCAGATTAAATGTGGTATGCTGCTACAGTCTGTCTGGCCATTTAGTGGCTTTACAGCTAGATTCTGATTTTACATGCAGGATGTCAAATAGGGTTGCAAAGGGGTGGAAAGTTTCTGGTAAATTTCCGGAAATTTTCCATGGGAAGTTTAGCTTGGGAATTTTGGGAATTTTGCCCAAAAAAGCACATGCTAGCATAATATTTTTTTTGTATTTCTTTCTTTTTTTTCCCCACAGGTCCTCTCTTAAAATTACTAACAGAGATGGAATCTTAATTATTAAGGAATTTCTTAATCAATATATGTTTATCTTCTTACTTGGCTTGTTTTAATAATTACAAGTTTTGTGTGTGACTGTGAACAAATGTGTCCTGATTGGTTGGATGAGTGGATGAGCGATTAGCTCCCTCTATTTCTAATATTTGCATATCGAATTGTGATTGGCCTGCAGGCATCTGTAAGACTGCTATAGTTTTTTTAAGATCCAGGTTAGGGGGCCTGAGGGAAGTCATTTTGTTTTCTGCTGATGTTGTGATGATGCAGTAAGTAAATCAGACTTTATACCAAATAAACCAGTTACTTGTTGAACTCTGTTGTCCTTCAATTTAAAATATACAAAATAATACACTATTGGTGATGTAGCGTCATGTGTGTACAGGTCATGCTTCCATCACATGGAGCATCAGCAAAAATGTACTCACCCTGTTACAATCGTGATCGACCGCAGTTCAACACAGAGATGAATGCCCTTTATTTCTCTGCATAGAACAATGCCACGTTTACCGTCGGATGTGTGGAAGCATTTTACCCCAGGCATTAAAGATGGAAAGACTGTGTACATGTGCAAACACTGTAGAAAGCCATATGTAAAGAATGCCACAAAGATGCAGCAGCATTTATCCAAATGCAACAACTTCACTCAAAGCTCATAGCAGTCAGCCCAGAGTTCCTCTGCTTCCATTCAAGAAGATGATGGTTCTCATTCAGCATCAGGCTCCTTATCATCAGCAACTCCTGGCCCACTTGGAAGGTTCTTTGATACAATGGATAACCATAGCCAGAAGAATGCAGATGAGTGCCTTGCTCGAGCTGTATATGCAACAGGATCACCCCTCATGCTCACAGCCAATGTGTACTGGAAGAGATTTTTCAATGTTATTCACCCTGCATACTGTCCTCCCACCAGACATGCTTTGTCTACTTATTTGCTGGAGGCTGAGTATAACAGAGTCCAAGGAAAGCTCAAAGAAACGATAGCGATGGCAGACTGTGGTGCAGTTATCTCAGATGGGTGGTCAAATGTACGAGGGGAGGGCATCATAAACTACATCGTCTCCACTCCTCTCCCAGTGTTCTTCAAGAGCACAGACACGAAGGACAACAGACACACAGGCACATACATTGCTGATGAGCTGAAAGCGGTCATCAACGATCTTGGATCACAAAAGGTCTTTGCAGTAGTTACTGACAATGCTGCGAATATGAAGGCTGCTTGGGCTCAAGTGGAGGAGGCCTACCCTCATATTACGTCTATTGGGTGCGCAGCTCATGGGCTTAACCTGCTCCTCAAGGACATCATGGGCTTGAGAACCATGGAAGCACTGTACAAGAGAGCCAAGCAAGTTGTTAAGTATGTCAGGGGAAAACAGGTAGTTGCAGCAACCTACAACTCCAAGCAAATGACAAAGAACAAGAACACCACACTGAAGCTGCCCAACAACACTAGATGGGGTGGTGTTGTCATAATGTACAACAGCCTTCTGGAGGGTAAGGAGTCGCTGCAAGAAATGGCAATATCCCAGTCTGGGGATATGGAAACCACCATCAAGAAAATACTGCTGGATGATGTGTTTTGGGAGAGAGTGGTTAGCAGCCTTAAACTACTCTCACCAGTAGCATCTGCAATTGCTCAGATTGAAGGAGATGACGCTGTCTTGTCAGATGTTCTCAGGCTTTTTACTGATTTAAAAGAACAAATCAGCATTGCCCTACCCACATCCCTGCTGCTCAAAGCAGAGGAGAAGGCAATTGTTCAATTCATACAGACGTGTCAAGAATTTTGTGTCAAGCCGATTCATGCTGCAGCATACATGCTGGACCCAAAGCATGTTGGGAGACCAATACTTTCTGGAGAACAGATCAACAGCGCTTACAGTGTGATTTCTACCCTCTCACACCATCTCAATCTGGATGTGGGCAAAGTTCTGGGAAGTCTGGCAAAGTTCTCTACCAAGCAAGGTCTTTGGAATGGGGATGGGATATGGGAATCATGCAAGCATATCAGTGCACATACCTGGTGGAAGGGACTTTGTGCATCTGAGGCCCTGTCACCTATTGCATCGGTGCTACTCCAAATCCCACCTTCATCAGCGGCCTCTGAACGAAACTGGTCACTTTTTGGGAAAACGCATACAAAGGTGCGCAACAGGCTGACTAACAAGAGAGTGGAGAAACTGGTGGCTATCCGGGCGAACCTACAACTTATTGAGCCAGATACAGAAGTGTCCACCACACAGCTAGACACTGACACAGAGGAGGAAATGGACACGTCAGAGCCAGAGTCAGAGAATCAGGAGGAGCAATGAGGAGTAGAAGACTCAGAAGACTCATGAGTAGAAGACTCAAAGGGACAAAATAAGGACAAATTACAGGCTAAATAAGCTGACGCTCTTTTTATTTTATTTTAGATGGGTCTTTTTTGTGGGGGTTCAATAAAGTTCAAAATTATAACCTAAATAAAGTTTTGAAAGCCTGTTTTTATTTGTATGGAACAGTATGTCTATTTTGACGACAAAGATAATATAAGGGTCAGAGACAAAAACCATCAGTGTGCAAAAAAACTCAAAATTCCCATAAATTCCCAAAATTCCCATAAATTCCCGAAAATTCCCATGGAAAGTTTCCTCTTTTAAAAATTCCCAGAATTTTGCAACCCTAATGTCAAACCATAAGGATGGCATCATCTACAGCAGGGGTTCTGAGGCTCCCTCTCCCATGTTAATAAAAATTCTACGGAACCCCTGTAACCCAACACAAGTATTTATTTCTGGATAAAAATTAGTTACGCAATTACAAATATCTATTTATTATTTTTGTTTTAGTTACTTAATATGAAACTAGTTGCTGGTGCTGAGCAACAATTCTGTCAAGACGTGGAGGTATCTTCACACGAGATACAGGATCATAAAACAACTCATTCAAAGTGAGTTTGTTAAAATGTATTTACTGTAATAAAACTATGGCCTAAAAATTCAGTTGCTTTGCACCTCCTGTTAGCGCTAACTGGGCGCAAAGCAACTAGTGCCTGGGCGCGGCGCCGCCAATGTCTCCGCGAAATTCAGTGGGAGGTTAGCGACGGCGGTAACTGTTAGTGCCCCGCGGCGATGACATCATCGCCGTGCACAGCGCCCCGGCCACGATCTTCGGTAGCGCCCCTGACTTACCGCCAGACGCTATGTCCGACAGGGTCAGGGGGGCCTACCTGCGGCCAAGGCAGTACAAATTAAAGGGGAGGTGTCGGGCAGCCATTTTTGTTGCTGGCCGCCTGCCAGCACCTGCCCCCGTTGCTGTCCCTGGCCTCCTGAGCAGCCACCCCGCGGAGTGCTGGCTGCACTCCGTGAGCCTGGCACTTCTCGAGTGCCGGGCTCTTTTGCCGGCACTCCGATCCCTGGTGGCCTAGCTGAGCCCCGGGTCACGCTGCGCTAGGCCCCTCCCCTTTAATATTCACTTGCAGCGCCCCAAGAGGGAGGTGGGGTGCTTTCCAGTAGCACTCCGCCTCCCTCCTGGGGCACTACCGGTAAATTTTGGCTGCAGGGGCGTTAATTTTTTCATGAAGCGCTACTTTTAGCGCCCCGGCGAAGTTAGCGCCCCAAAAGGGGCGCGACCCAATATTTCCCCCTAAGTATTTTGATATCTTCCTTTATGCCTCTTCCACTGAACTACTGAAATACACTTGAACTCACTTGCCCTTTTAGAACTGAGATGAGGAGGAATTTCTTCTCTGAGGGTCATAAATCTGTGGAATTCTCTGCCGCAGAGAGCCATGGAGGCTGTGTCATTAAATACATTTAAGGTGGAGATAGACAGATTTTTACAAGATAAGGGAGTGAAGAGTTATGGGGAGCGGGCAGGGAAGTGGCTTTGAGCCCAAGATCAACCATGATCTTATTGAATGGTGGAGCAGGCTCGAGGGGCCAAATGGCCTATTCCTGCTCCTATTTATTATGTTCTTATCTAACTCATAATTGTCTCCAGAGCTACATCTTTATGAAATCTATATATATAAAAGAGCTCTTCTGTCTGTCCCGATGTCTGTCTGTCCCGATGTCTGTCTGTCTGTTCTCTATACGTTTGAAAGTTACAGAGCGTACCGACGCGCGCGTCGCCTCAAAAGAAAGCTTGCGATTCCGGACGTATTTATGTTTCGGCCGCACAAAAATCCCGCCCGTGGTATCCGAAAAACGTTCAGCCTTCCGCTCATTAGCATCTCATTAGCGACCGTGTGACGTCGAGGTCGACCAATCGGACGGCGGGTTCCTTCCTACAGTTGAGTGTCGAGTGACTCGACGATTGACCAATCCTACGCTTCGGTGACCTGACCGGTCGACCAATCGGTGCGTGTGTGGGCGGGCCTTATCCTTCTGAACCGAGGTGAGTGGCCGCCATCTTGATTTTTCACGATTTTTTCCCCACACTTTCAGTGTGTTAGGGAAGTAAGGTAAATATTTGAATTATGTGTTAGGGAATTAATTAACAATTTATTTCAGTTTTACATTGTGTTTAGCAACCCCCCCCCTCCTCCTCACCCTCGCGCAGGGGGGACTCGGGGCCTGAAGCTCAACAAATTTCTCTCTCTCTCTCTTTCTTCCCTCTCTCTCTCTCCTTCTCCTCTTCCCTCTCTCTCCTTCTCCTCTTCCCTCTCTCCTCTTCCCTCACTCTCCTTCTCCTCTTCCCTCTCTGTCTCTCTCTACTTCCCCCTCTCAGGTTTCACGGTGTCGCGGACGGAGCGCGGGCGGGCTGCCCGAAGTTTCCCGCTCGCTAACGGCCGCCAAGCCGCCCTTGCCTGCTCCCCGCGGGCCGCCTCGTGCCGCCCGCACTGACCGCGCATGTGCCGCCCGCACTGACCGCGCATGCGCCGCCCGCCCGCAGCGGCCGTCCATCAGCCGCGCGATACGCGGGGGACCTCAGCTCCAGTCCGTCCCGGCTTCAGAACCCGACCGCGCCTTAAGCGCTAGGCCCCGCACGGCCGCTATCGCAACGGCACCGGACCTCAGGCGCTAGGCGGGGGAGGGGCCGGAGAGAGGGACAGAGGGGAGTGGGGGAGGGGGTGGGCGAGGGGAGGGGAGGGGGTGGGAGAGGGTAGGTGTGGGGGTGGGGGAGGGAGGGAGGGAGACAGGGGAGGGGAGGGAGGGAGAGGAGGGGAGGGGAGGGAGAGGAGGGGAGGGAGAGAGGGGAGGGGAGGGAGGGAGAGGACAGGGAGAGGACATGACAGGGAGAGGGGGGACACACAGGGGCAGGGAGACCAAGCGCCCCAAAACTGCCCTCGCAACGCGGGGCTCCCCAGCTAGTCTATATATATAAAGCGGCTCTTCTGTCTGTCTGTCTGTCTGTCCGTCCGCCTGGTCTCTATACGTTTGGAAGTTACAGAGCGTACCGACGCGCGCGTCGCCTCAAAAGAAAGCTTGCGATTCCGGACCGGTCATAGGCGTATTTACGTTTCGGCCCGGACAAAAATCCCGCCCGCGGTATCCCAAAAACGTTCAGCGTTCCGCTCATTAGCATCTCATTAGCGACCGTGTGACGTCGAGGTCTTCCTACAGTTGAGTGTAGAGCGACTTGACGATTGACCAATCCTACGCTTCGGTGACCTGACCGGTCGGCCAATCGGTGCGTGTGTGGGCGGGCCTTATCCTTCTGAACCGAGGTGAGTGGCCGCCATCTTGATTTTCCACGATTTTCCCCCCCACACTTTCTGTGTGTTAGGGAACTAAGGTAAATATTTCAATTATGTGTTAGGCAATTAATTAACAATTTATTTGAGTTTTATATTGTGTTTAGCAACCCCCCCCCCCTCCTCCTCCTCACCCTCGCGCAGGGGGGACTCGGGGCCTGAAGCTGAAAAAATTTCTCTCTCTCTCTCTCTTTCTTCCCTCTCTCTCTCTCTCCTTCTCCTCTTCCCTCTCTCTCCTTCTCCTCTTCCCTCTCTCTCCTTCTCCTCTTCCCTCTCTGTCTCTCTCTACTTCCCCCTCTCAGTGTCGCGGACGGAGCGCGGGCGCGCCGCCCGAAGTTTCCCGCTCGCTAACGGCCTTGCCGGCTCCCGCGGGCCGCTCGCACTGACCGCGCATAGCGCCGCCCGCACTCACCGCGCATGCGCCGCCCGCCCGCAGCGGCCGTCCATCAGCCGCGCGATACGCGGGGGACCTCAGCAACGGCACCGGACCTCAGGCGCTAGGCAGGGGGAGGGGCCGGAGAGAGGGACAGAGGGGAGTGGGGGAGAGGGAGACAGGGGAGGGGAGGGGAGGGAGACAGGGGAGGGGAGGGGAGGGGGAGAGGGGAGGGAGGGATAGGACAGGGAGAGGACATGACAGGGAGAGGGGGGACACACAGGGGCAGGGAGACCAAACGCCCCAAAATTGCCCTCGCGCCCCAAAATTGCCGGCTCTTCTGTCTGTCCCGATGTCTGTCTGTCCGTGTTCTATACGTTTGAAAGTTACAGAGCGTACCGACGCGCGCGTCGCCTCAAAAGAAAGCTTGCGATTCCGGACCGGTCATAGGCGTATTTACCTTTCGGCCGGACAAAAATCCCGCCCGCGGTATCCGAAAACATCAGCGTTCCGCTCATTAGCATCTCATTAGCGACCGTGTGACGTCGAGGTCGACCAATCGGACGGCGGGTTCCTGGCGCGTGCCGTCCTACAGTTGAGTGTCGAGTGACTCGACGATTGACCAATCCTACGCTTCGGTGACCTGACCGGTCGACCAATCGGTGCATGTGTGGGCGGGCCTTATCCTTCTGAACCCAGGTGAGTAAGCCGCCATCTTGATTTTTCAAGATTTTTTCCCCACACTTTCAGTGCGTTAGGGAAGTAAGGTAAATATTTGAATTATGTGTTAGGGAATTAATTAACAATTTATTTCAGTTTTATATTGTGTTTAGCAACCCCCCCCTCCTCCTCACCCTCGCGCAGGGGGGACTCGGTACTGGTCTCCAGGCCCGCTGCAGGCAGGCCTGAAGCTCCAAAAATTTCTCTCTCTCTCTCTCTCTCTCTCCTTCTCTCTTCCCTCTCTCTCCTTCTCCTCTTCCCTCTCTCTCCATCTCCTCTTCCCTCTCTCTCCTTCTCCTCTTCCCTCTCTGTCTCTCTCTACTTCCCCCTCTCAGGTTTGACGGTGTTGGGGCCCGAAGTGAGCCGCTCTAACGGCCGCCAGCCCGCGGGGTTTCCCTGCCTACTCCCCGCTCTAACGGCCGCCAGCCCGCGGGGTTTCCCTGCCTACTCCCCACGGGCTGCCTCGCGCCGCTGGCACTGACCGCGCATGCGCCGCCCGCCCGCGAGAGCCCGCTCTGGCTTTTTTTTAAACGGCTGTCCCCGATCTCAATCGGACACGGGAGTCTGCCAACCGGGTCCAAAGGCCCGACCGAGCTCACCTCGGT